>NC_134570.1:122316379-122655108 GCF_050947875.1 Dermacentor variabilis
TTCTTCAAGGCGACGTATGCTTTCCTCGCCACAGTATATATATAGGGGGGGTTCTTCTAAAAGGTATAGAGGGTGAGGAGGGCGGATGCGGAAACGAGGGAAAATGCGTTAGCGTGTCGAATTGAGAGTAAAGGAACGCTGTGTACAAGGTCAAAGCCAGGGCACAACTGGGGGAATGCTGCTGGCTGACTTTTGCGTGCACTAACATGTCTTTAAAGTTCTTGTTTCGGCGATAGGTAACCCTGGGTACATCCGGGAACGCTTTTCGCAGACGCTCGTTACTTGATAATATTGGGTGGTATTTTGTTAGGATGTTGTTTATGTTTGGGAGTGCATTAGAATATTTTGCTATAAAGGCCGGCGGTCTGTCAGATTCTAATGTGGGCTGTCTCTTCGCCAATTCCGACTGTCTCTCCAATCCTGACGCGGTATCATAAGCTCTATCGAGAGCAACTTGCGGATAGTTGCTTTCTGCTAGCGTTGATTTAAGGTCATTTAGGTGGTGGCTATAATCGTGGTCTTCGCTACAGATTCTTCTTACACGTTTCGCTTGTCCGACAAAAATCCCTTGCTTGCAATGTCGCAGGTGATGACTGCTGTAGTCTCAATATTGCTGGCTATCTGTAGGCTTCCGGTAAAGTGTCGTTCTCAGTTTTCCGTTTTCTTGTAGATCGTCGTGTCCAGGAAGTTGAGCTGACTAGGAGAGTGGTGAGCAGTAAATTTAATACTCTAGTGAAAGCGATTGAAATGGCTAATTAGGTCGGTTAGGGCGCTTGTGCCGTGTTCCCATATAAATATGTCGTCAATGCAACGAAGATAGGTGTGGGGTTTTAAAGGGTAGGATTTCAGCAGGTCTGCTTCAAGCTTTCTCATGAAAATGTTCGCATACGTGGGAGCGAATGGCGTACCCATGCTAGTGCCGAAAATTTGCAGGTAGTGTATAGAATTGAATTCGAAATAGTTGAGCGTGAGAACTAAGCTAAGGAGCGATAAGTAAACTTCAGGAGCGTGCGCTTGGGTATTGATTGCGAGGGATCTAGAAACGGCTTCAATTCCTTCTCATGGGAATGTTGGTGTAAAGGGCAGAAACATTCAAAGTGACTAGAATAGCGCGGTCGGAAAGGATTTGGTTGGCGTTGATGCCGTCGATAATTCGAAGGAAGTGCGGCCTGTCTTGAACGAAAGATGGGAGGGTGGTGGGTATGTTTGACAGGTGGTGATTTAAGAATTTAGATAGTGACTCAGTAGGTGTGTTGTTATTAGACACAATAGGCCGACCTGGGATTTCTGCTGTAAATATTTCTTCGACCGGAACTTTACGTATTTGAGGAAGAAGATAAAAGCGGCCTGCTGTTTTGTTCTTGGGCATCATGAAGCGATATTCAGATTGCGTGATTAGTTCCCTGTACCGGAGCTCCGCTATTGTGCTTAACACAATATTGCTGTAATCTGAAGTTGGGCTAGTCAAGTTTTCTGTAATGGGTGTGGTTGCTCAGTTGTTTAGAGCCCTTATTCTTGTACTTTTCTGTAGGCCAGATTACGATACTGCCGCCTTTGTCTGCTGGTTTTATTACAATATCATTCTTTTTGGCAAGTTCTTTAAGGATTTGGTGTTGAGCGGGGGTAAAATTTTTGCGTTTTCGGCAATGTCGCCTTGACTCTAGAATTTCCTTTGATATCAGTTTTAAGTATAAATCGAGGTCTGGGCACTGTTCGGCTTCCGGTGTCCACGTGCTAGGTGGTCTAAGAGAGTCTCTATCTTCTTTTCCTACATCTGGTCTACCGAAAAAGAACTCCTTGATGCGCATGCGTCGTGAAAACTCTGTTATAGCTTTGTTATATCTTAGTAATTTATGCGCGATAAAAACACTGAATGATAAATGAGCAGTCTTGTGCTTACAGGAAATAGGTATCGATGCCTGTAGATTAATCCTACAGTGCGAGCTAGGGTCGTGGTAAGATGATTAGTGTGCGAGTCCCAGAGCATGTGCGCTGAAAAAATTACGCCTAGAGTTTTAAATTCTGTCACAGTTTCTATCGACTGACACTGTACTTGAAGATTATTTGGAACAATGTCTCTGCCCTTTGCTATGACAACGACCGCTTTAGATTTTTGGGTATTAATAACCAAGCCGTTGGAGGAACACCAATCGTGAAGTTTACTTAAAGTGTTGTTTGCGCGATTAACAAGTTTTTCGTAATCGTCACCCTCGAAAAACAGGCTGGTGTCATTTGCGTAGATCAGGAATTTCGTATCATCATCAATGCTAACAATGTCATTTATGTAAATATTAAATAAGTACGGTCCCAAAATACTGCCTTGAGGAACACCAAAGTAGATTTAAATGTGGAGGTGCTGTTTACTGAAACAGACTGCATGCGATTACTAAGGTATGATTCAAATAACTTCAAGACAACACCACGAATTCCGCAGAATTCGAATTTTCTCAGCAAAATACCTCGGTTAAGAGAATCAAATGCCTTTGTAAAGTCTATAAAAACTCCCAGTACGTAACGTTTTTCTTTAAGCTTTTTTAGAATAAACTCTTTTTGATGAAGCAGAAGTTCGGTGGAACAATGTTTCCTAAAAGTTCCATATTCTCGTCTTTTTCATACACGTAGGAGAAAACTACGCTAGGCTTTTCGCAGTTTACCGGGATATGTCCTAGTTTGTGGCACTTGTAGCAGCGAATCGGTCTGAATGATTCAAACATTTTTTTCTGCTCTTTTTGTATGGTTTCTTCGTTTAATTTCTCCTCGCTCTTTCCTGAGGGCTTTCTTCCACGTCTACAGGCTCCTGTCCCCCGCAGGGGCGTCTGCGTGAGCAGGCGTTTGGTGTGTTGCGACACCACGTACCCGAGCACACGAGGGTTGGACCCTCCCGCGTGTAGCCGTGCGCGGCTTAGCCGTGTCTGGGGAAAAGGGGATCCTGGGGGTTGAGCCGATGCTGGGTGTCTGGACCTTTAAGGCCCCCCGGCGGAGGCAACACACCTCTTCGGCCTCGGCTTCACATAGACGGCACCTCCAGGCTGACCCACCTGGAGGACATCGGCAGTCGCCTTTTCCTGTCTCTCCCTCCTCGAATCTTCGTCTTTATCTCTCACTTTTTGACCTTTCCTGTCTCCTTCTCTCTTCTTTTTACTTCCTTTCTCCTGGCGGCAAGGGTTAACCCTGTGTGGCTATCCAACCTTGGGTACACCATATTCGGTTATAGTGACGGCGTACGACTGGCGTCGTGCAGACTTGTACGCAAGCTCTGCCGCGTCCCCTCGTTGGGCTCCGTGGTGGGCGGTCGGCGCTGTTGCCGAATGCATACATTTTTTCATGGAAACTTCTTTCCCCTCCCTTACTGATCGCCCTCAGAAACGAGGGCGCACCGAAGATGTCTTCAAGTTTTTTGGACGCGAAACCCAGAACTTTCCCCACTTCCATGTTATTCATTCCGAAAAGCCAAACAAAGCAGTGCGAAACATCTCACCATTCCTTGTTTCAAAGTCCCTAACTGATATTTTTGGTCCAGGTTACAAGGTGTCGAGGATGGCAAGCGGCGACCTTCTCTTGGAGCTCCGTGATGTAAAACAGTATCAGAAACTACCGCAACTAGTGTCATTTGGAGAGACCCCCATAACAGTAACCCCGCACCGTACAATGAATACCACCCGCGGCGTTGTGTCAGACGATGACTTGCTTGAGCTGACTGAAGCAGAACTCCTGGAGGGCTTTAGTGAGCAAAATGTTATCAATGTTAGAAGAATAAAGATCAGGCGAGATGGTAAAGAGATTCAGACGAAGCACTTAATAATCACCTTTGGTTCAAGTTTCTTGCCCGAGTCAATCGAGGCAGGGTATATCAAGCTCCGTGTCCGGCCGTTCGTGCCAAACCCACTCCGTTGTTTCAAATGCCAGCGCTTCGGCCACAGCTCGCAGAGCTGCCGAGGTCGCCAAACTTGTGCTAAATGCAGTGCCCAAGAACACACCACTGAAACTTGTGAGAACGCTCTCCACTGTGTAAACTGTGATGGGGAGCACGCCGCGTACTCGCGGTCGTGCCCATCCTGGAAAAAAGAAAAGGAAATAGTAACAGTTAAAGTAAAAGAAAATATAAGTTTCAAAGAGGCACGCAGGCGGGTATCTTACCTGCCCAAGAAAACATTTGCCGATGTGGCGCGTAAGGGGGCAGCGTCACAACGGCCTCCGGCGGCTCTCCGACCCACAGGCAGTGAGTCGGCAGTTACGCCATCTGCCCCCGCGGCGGTTGCAGCTAGCGCTGCTCCGTCAACCGAGGAGAAGGGACCATCGACCCCGAAGGTGGGCGCAGCCGAGGCTGCCTCAACCTCCCAGGTCCCTTCCAGCGCTGGCAACGGCCGGCGCAGCCAAATTCCCCAGGGAGCCCCATCGACCTCCGGGCTGGTGGGCGCAGGGGTCCTGCCCTCCAAGGCGGGACCCTCGCTGGTAACTTCCCGCTCGCAAGAGCACGTGTCCGGCGCCTCGCAAGAGGCAATGGACACCACACATGTCCTCAAGGCGCAACAAACTCCTAAGGAGCGGCGAGGCTCCCTCGAACGCTCCAGAAAGGGCAGAACTCCCGTTAGAGGGCCTCGAAAGAGCTCTGTAACCTAAGGCATCACCTCCGTATCCGTAAACACAGCACAAATTTTTCTTTAAATATGGATACACAAATCATCCAATGGAATGTCAGAGGTCTTCTCAGGAATCTCGATGATGTGCAAGAGATTATACACAAACACAATCCAAAAGTGCTGTGTCTACAGGAAACACACCTAAAAACACAACACACAAACTTTCTCCGACAGTATGTTACTTTTCGCAAAGATCGCGATGATGCAATCGCATCATCGGGAGGTGTTGCAATTGTAATCCAAAAGAGCATAGCATGTCAACATTTACAGCTACGAACGGCCCTTGAAGCGGTGGCGGTTCGAATTGTTCTGCTAAACAAACTTATCACTATTTGCTCGATTTATATACCCCCACACTACAAACTAAGCAAACATGAATTTCAGTCCTTCATAGATGAATTGCCAGAACCTTATGTTGTTCTTGGCGATTTCAATGCACACAGCACCTTGTGGGGAGACTCTCGTATGGATGCGCGAGGTCGTCTCGTTGAACAGTTCCTTTTCTCTTCTGGAGCGTGCCTTCTAAATAAGAAAGAACCCACATATTACTCTCTTGCGAACAGAACCTTTTCGTCAATAGATCTTAGTATAGTTTCCGCCTCTTTACTGCTGCAACTCGAATGGGAAATTACGAGAAACCCTTACGGGAGCGATCACTTCCCCGTATTGCTAAGAACATCTAAAGAAAATGAACTTCCTCCACGAGCTCCTAGGTGGAAGATAGATACAGCCGACTGGGAGAAATTTCGAACACTCACTAACATCTCATGGGCCGATATGTCTTCTTTAGAAATTGATGCGGCTGTGGAATATCTTACATCATTCATAATAGATGCCGCATCAAAATGCATATCCGAAGTGAGTGGTCTGGCATGCAAACGACGTGTGCCGTGGTGGAACAGCGAATGTGGGATCGCCCGTAAGAATCAGAACAAGGCGTGGGGGTTGCTACGCGCTTCTCCCACTGCAGAGAATCTTATGAACTTTAAAAAAATAAAGTCCCAAGGCAGGCGAACCCGCCGACAGGCCAGAAGAGAAAGCTGGCACAAGTTTTTATCAAGTATTAACTCGTTTAGGGATGAGGCCAAAGCCTGGAACAGAGTAAATAGGATTAGAGGGCGGCAAACACATTCACTCCCCCTGGTAAACACACAGGGAGATACACTGCAAGAACAGGCCGACTCCCTTGGGGAATATTTTGAGAGCGTGTCAAGTCCAACAAATTATACGCAATCCTTCCTAAAATATAAACAAATAGAAGAATGCAAGCCACTCATCAATAAATGCCGACAGAATGAACCGTACAATTGCCCTTTTAGTGCTGCCGAGTTGAAAGCTGCCTTGAGCGCATGCAAGAGTTCCGCACCAGGATCTGATAGAATCATGTATCAAATGCTCAAAAACTTACACAATGACACGCAACTTACACTACTCACACTTTTCAACACCATCTGGGATGCAGGGTACCTTCCAACCGCCTGGAAGGAAGCCATTGTAGTCCCTGTTTTGAAACAAGGCAAAGACCCTTCCTCAGTGGCAAGTTACCGCCCGATAGCCCTCACAAGTTGCATTTGTAAGGTGTTCGAAAAAATGATAAATCGGCGACTCATTCATTTCCTTGAACAGAGCAAAATGCTTGATGCTTATCAGTGCGGCTTCCGAGAAGGGCGCTCCACAACCGATCATCTCGTGCGTGTTGAAGGGAATATCCGGGACGCATTTATACATAAACAGTTCTTCCTATCGATATTTGTCGATATGGAAAAGGCGTATGACACAACGTGGCGTTACGGAATCTTAAGAGACCTGTCAGAAATGGGCATCCACGGTAATATGTTTAATATAATAAAAAGCTATATGTCAAATCGTACCTTCCGGGTAAAAGTCGGCAATGCACTCTCACGTCCTTTTACGCAAGAAACGGGTGTACCCCAAGGAGGCGTGCTCAGCTGCACGCTATTTATCGTGAAGATGAACACGCTTCGTGCTTCACTACCACCCGCCATCTTTTACTCTGTCTACGTGGACGACATTCAAATAGCTTTCAAATCTTGTAACCTCGCAGTCTGCGAGAGACAGGTACAGCATGGCCTGAACAAAGTGTCAATGTGGGCAGACAAGAATGGGTTTAAGATCAATCCTAACAAAAGCTCTTGTGTTCTTTTTACAAGAAAGAGAGGACTTATCCCAGATCCTTGCATAGAACTGCGTGGACAACAGATACCTGTAAACAAAGAACACAAATTTCTAGGTGTCATACTTGACTACAGACTCACTTTCGTCCCCCACATTAAACATCTTAAAGAAAAATGTCTGAAAACAATGAACATAATGAAACTTCTGTCCCAGACTACGTGGGGTAGTGACAGGAAATGTTTAATGAATCTATATAAAAGCCTCATTCGATCGCGACTAGACTATGGTGCCGTGATTTATCACTCTGCCGCCCCGAGCGCACTAAAGATGCTAGACCCAGTGCACCATCTAGGAATCAGACTGGCCACTGGCGCTTTCAGAACGAGTCCCATACAAAGTTTATATGTAGAATCAAATGAGTGGTCACTTCATCTGCAGAGAACATACATCAGCCATACATATTTTCTGAAAGTCCACTCAAATCCTCAGCATCCCTGTTTTAATACCATTAATGACATGACATATGCTACACTCTTTCGCAATCGTCCCTCCGTAAGACAGCGTTTCTCGCTGCGTGTGAGGGAGCTTAGTGAAGAAATGCACGTTCCACTCCTCGAGCTTCGCCTAATGCATCCAGCCAAGCTGCTACCTCCTTGGGAGTGGCAGCTCATACAATGTGATATATCTTTCGTGGAAGTCACAAAGCATGCTCCAGAGATTGAAATCCTAATGCATTTCCGGGAACTCCAGCACAAATACTCCTGCACGGAGTTCTACACAGACGCATCAAAGTCACACGACGGGGTGTCCTATGCAGCCGTCGGTCCATCCTTCTCGGAATCCGACGTACTGCATCCGGAAACTAGCATCTTTACGGCTGAGGCCTACGCACTCCTGTCGGCCGTAAAACATATAAATAAATCACAACTCCCGAAATCAGTTATATATACGGACTCCCTCAGTGTTGTGAAGGCCTTGATGTCTTTCCGTAATCACAAAAATCCAGTATTTAATGAGCTCAACTCCGCACTGTGCAAATCATATTTATCTAACCAACATGTGATCATATGCTGGGTGCCTGGACATAGGGGCATCGAGGGAAACGTTCTAGCCGACCAGATGGCCACATCAATCTCATTGCATGCAGTTAACTCTACTGCTTCGGTCCCTGTCACAGACCTGAAGCCTTTCTTAAGAAGGAAACTACGAAACCACTGGCAACGCATGTGGGACGAAGAAATAAATAATAAACTGCATGTAATAAAGCCACAATTAGGTTTCTGGCCTCCTGTAACAAAATCCCGCCGGACAGATGTCCTATTCTGCCGTCTAAGAATAGGACACACTTTTGGCACACAACTTTTTACTCACGGGAAACGAGCCTCCAACCTGTGGTAGATGCGGGGAAAGGGTGACCGTCCTCCACGTCCTACTGGAGTGTCGGGAAGCCGAATCCGAAAGAAAAAAACATTTTCTCTTAGCATACCGCCACCACATCCCCCTTCATCCTGTTATGTTACTAGGTCCAGAACCACTCTTTGACACCAGCGCCGTCCTAGGTTTTTTGAAAGATGTTGTGTTGCATGTTATTAACCCCACACGTTCGTAGCGCTTCCTCTCTCCAGAGGATGCCGCTGCGACAATTATTTTGAATAGCACATGCCTCTAGGCCCTTGTGGTTCAAGGGCTCGGGTGAGGCAGTAGTGCTGTAACCAATTTAGCATCTCGCATATTTTAAAGAATGCATCATGCTTTTACGGTGGATTTTAATGTTCATAGTCATCGCCATAATTTTATAGAACGTAGATTTTACGCACTTTACAGCGACTATTTTTAGGCCACTTTACAGCCAAATCACATCTTTCATAATACATCGTTAACGCTACCACTTGTCATGGCGCTCTTTGGCCAAACCTGGCCCTTGCGCCACAAAATAACACACATCATCATCATCACAGGCTCCTGTCGTTTAGTCTGCGAACCCTTTTTGAACAGAAATGGCTTCCGTGGTCCATTTCTACTATCCCAATTTTCGTACTCTGCGTTCAGCTTTCTACGCGTTGCGTACTCTTCGGCTAATTCTGCTGCCCTTTCCACAATGTTTACATTCCCTCTGTCTTGCACTCCCAGTTTCACAGCTTGGGGGATGCTTTTGTAAAACTGCTCTAGACACATGTATTCAATGATCATGTCTCTGCTGTCGTTCGCTTCTGCGCTTTTCGGCCACTCGACTAGGTTTGCCTTTAAGCTATACGGAAACTCGATATATCCCTCGCTATCCTTCTTGCATGTGCTTCTAAACCTTTGCCGAAAAGCTTCGGCTGAAAGGCGGTACTTTTTCAAAAGACCAGCACTAACTTTCGCATAATCATATGCATCCTGCGCACTGAGTCTGGCGATTACTTCCGCAGCCTCACATGACAACATAGACAGCAACCGCTTTGGCCATGTACTCGGGCCGAAGTTCATCTTCTCGCAAGTTCTTTCAAAATTTTCTAGGAACAAGCCTATAGCCTGTTTCAAATGCTGCGACTGGAACGACGAAAATCAGTGCTGTCGCACGCGGCGTAGAGCAATTTTTAGAGGGCCCATGTCACATGATTGCGACTTTAACAATGCGACTGGTGCGACTCCCAGGGTTGCTTACTGCCAGGTTTCGTGGCACGCGCTGCATAATTCTTTTATTGTAATGTATAAAACGTTTACGTTATGTTGACCTTTCTTTATTAGGAGCAAATATTATACTTGTTTTGTAATATAAAAATGTGTTGAAGTTAACATTTGTTTTGGAGTGCGCAACGGTGGTTGTCGAAGGTTTTTAGAGTGATGTGTGTTATCTCGTGCCTTCTATGTCTTTGTCATTTTGTCTACGCTACGTTCTGTCTACCTTTAAGATAACGTATCAACAAGTTCATATAGGTACCCTTACCGCATATGCAGTCCCCGCAGGGGCGTCTGCGTCAGCAGGCGTTTGGTGTGTTGCGACACCACGTACCCGAGCACACGAGGGTTGGACCCTCCCGCGTGTAGCCGTGCGCGGCTTAGCCGTGTCCGGGGAAAAGGGGATCCTGGGGGTTGAGCCGAAGCTGGGTGTTTGGACCTTTAAGGCCCCCCGGCGGAGGCAACACACCTCTTCGGCCTCGGCTTCACATAGACGGCACCCCCGGACTGACCCATCCGGGGGAAATCGGTAGTTGCCTTTTCCTGTCCTCCTCTCCATTCTTCGTCTTTCTCTCCCACTTTTCCATCTTTCCTGTCTTCTTTTTACTTCTTGTTCCTTCCTTTCCTGGTGGCTAGGGTTAACCTTTGTGTGGCTAACTACCCTGAGTTACGCCATATTGGGTTATAGCCGCAGTATACAGCTGGCGTGGGCAGGGCTTGGTTGCAAGCTCCTGTCCCGTCCCCTCGTTGGGCTCCGTGGTGGGCGGCTGGTACCGCGACCGAAAAATACAATTTTTATGGCCAACTCTTTTGCTTCAAGCGATCGCCCTCCTAACAAGAGAGGGCGCACCGATGTCACTGCCCAGTTCTTCACGAGAACCAAAAACAACTTTCCCAAATTCCACGTGGTTCATAGCGAGCATTCGGAAATTTCTGCACGATATGTCTCCCCCTTCAATGTTACAAGGACCCTAACCGACACCATTGGACAAGGATATAAAATAAAGAAACTAGCAAATGGGGACCTTCTTTTGGAATTGTTGTACCAACATCAGTACGAGAAACTTTCAGGAGTAACAGCCTTTGGTGACATTCCCGTAGCAATCAGCCCTCACCGATCACTGAATACCGTTCGTGGCGTCATTTCTGACGATGACCTTAAGTATATGACCGAACAAGAACTCCTTAACGGACTAAAAGAACAAAATGTCACAGATGTGTACAGAATAAAGATCAGACGGGAAAACAAGGAAATCGAAACAAAGCACTTCGTCCTTACGTTCGCATTGAGCACACTGCCTGAATCTGTGGAGGTAGGCTACACCAATCTGAAACTCCGACCGTACATACCCAACCCGCGACGCTGTTACAAATGCCAAAGGTACGGCCACGGCTTACAGAGCTGCCGGGGCCAAACAACATGCGCTAAGTGTGCTTCCCATGATCACCCTTCAGAAAACTGTGAAGTTGAATTACACCATTGTATAAACTGCGAGGGCAATCATCCTGCCTACTCGCGTGCCTGCCCAACATGGAAACAAGAAAAAGAGATCATCACACTCAAAGTAAAAGAAAATATCACTTTCAGGGAAGCGCGAAAGCGACTTTCATTGGTGCAAAAAAAAAGCTATTCCGTTGTGCTGCAACAGGGCGCGGCAACACAGCGGCCTTCCCAGCCTGCCCAGGTCACACAGAGTGAGGCTCGGGCAGAGACTCCAGCGCCCACAGTGGACGCAACTAGCGTTGCGCCACTACGTCAAAAACAAGCCGTGCAGACCCCCAGGTCAGCAGGCTCTAGGGTCCCTCCCCACACGGCGAGGCCCAACTCGAACGAAACCGCGCGTCCGGCACGGGTGTCCAGCGTATCTGAGGATACAATGGACACAAGTCAAGGAAACCCTGTACCGTCGACGTCGGGTGAACGGCGGGGCTCCTTGGATCGCCACCATAAAGATAGGCTCCCAATCAAGTGGCCTGAAAACAAAACTTAGATCCTCTTTCACCCCACACATATAATACAAAATGGCTTTCGTACACTGGAATTGCAGGGGACTTTTACATAATATAAATGACATAAAAGACATACTGACCACCCTCTCCCCCGTGGCCCTATGTCTCCAAGAAACAAACTTAGGTTCCAAACATAAAAACATACTCAAAAAGTATAAAGTCTTCCGCCGCGACCGTGAGCACGCAAACAGGCTCTCAGGTGGCGTTGCTATTATAGTTAAAGAGGGGATCGCAGCTAAAGAACACCATCTTAACACTAAATTAGAAGCTGTGGCAGCCATCCTGCACACATTTAAAACAATTACATTATGCTGTCTATACCTGGAGCCACATCTAGGATTAACTATAGATGAACTGGAGCACCTTATAGAACAGTTACCCGAGCCATATTTGATAGTCGGAGATTTTAACTCGCACTCTAGCTTTTGGGGTAGTGACAAAACCGATAAAAGAGGCCAAATTATTGAGGATCTTATACTGAGTAATAACCTATGTTTACTAAACACTGGAAAACCAACCTATTGTTCACCTAGCTCAGGAAAAATGAGCTGCATCGATCTCTCCTTTTGTTCACCCTCTATTTTCACTGAATTAGAATGGGACGTACTAGACAACCCATATGGAAGTGATCACCTACCTGTACTAATCAGCTTAAAATCCTCACCGGAAGTAATCCCGACAAAACCACAACGGTGGAAGCTCCATTTAGCCGACTGGGCCCTTTTTGAAGAGAAAGCCAGCCTAGAAAAAATTGTCAGATAATCTCACCATAGACGAACTAAATGAAGCTTTTACAAACTGTATTATTGATGCTGCAACCATAGCTATACCTCAGTCGTCCGGAATAGTAAAACAATATCAGAAAATTTGGTATACACAAGAATGTAGAGAAGCGAAAAAAGAACAAAACAAAGCTTGGGGAATATTTCGCAGATACCCAACAGCAGAAAACTTTATAACCTTTAAAAAAGCGAGAGCAAACGCTCGATATATCCGCCGCAGTGCTGAAAAAAATTCATGGAAAAGTTACGTGTCCTCTATAAACAGCTCAACCACATCAAAACAAATGTGGGAGAAGGTACGAAAGCTAAATAACAGCTATTCCCCATTTACAGTTCCACTTCTCACAGCCCCCGGTATACAGACAAGCATAGAAGAACAGGCAAATATACTGGGTGAATATTTCTCAGCAGCTTCCAGTTCATCACACTATACAGAATCATTTCTAAAAATCAAAAAGACAGCTGAGAAACAAAGTCTACCGATAAATAGCAGCAGAAATGAACCATACAATACTTTAATTAAAATTCAAGAAATCCATAGGGTACTGTCCGCTGGTAAAAAAACTGCACCTGGCCCCGATAGAATACATTACCAAATGCTAGGCCACCTCTCTGAACATGCCGTAAAAGCCCTTTTAAATTTTTTTAACAAAATTTGGATATCGGGGAAGATACCTGAAGCATGGAAGAAAGCTATAATTGTTCCATTTTTGAAACCCGGAAAACCATTAACCTCCCCCAGTAGCTATAGGCCTATAGCCCTTACCAGCTGCCTTGCGAAGTCCTTCGAAAATGTCCTGAATATTAGATTAACCTTCATGCTAGAAATCCGTGAGCTGCTCGATATCCATCAATGTGGTTTTAAAAAGGGATCATCCACTAATGACCATCTAGTTCGTCTTGAAAACACAGTACGAGAAGCATTTATACACAAACAACACTGCCTTGCTGTTTTTTTCGATTTAGAGAAGGCATATGACACAACCTGGAGGTTCGGGATTCTTAAAGATCTGGCCGATCTTGGCATCCACGGCAGGATGTTGAACTGCATAAAAGATTTTTTGTCTAACCGTTCGTTCCATGTGCGCCTAGGCTCAACCCTGTCGAAAAATTTCGTTCAGGAAAATGGAATACCTCAGGGGTGTATTTTAAGCACAACACTTTTTATTATCAAAATGAATTCCATTAGTAAAATAATCCCCAAGTCCATTATGTATTCAGTATACGTCGATGATCTTCAGATAGCCTGCACATCATCAAACATATCAACATGCGAAAGACAGGTACAGATTACAATAAATAAACTAGCAACATGGGCAGACAGAAATGGTTTCCGCTTTTCTCCACAGAAAACCGTGGTCATACTCTTTTCACTCAAACGAGGAGTACAAACAGACCCCACCCTACACCTGAACGAAGCCACATTACCTGTCCAAAACGAGCACAAATTTCTAGGCATAACTTTTGACAAAAAACTCACCTTCCTTCCGCACATCAACGCGCTGAAAAAGAAAGCATCTCGATCCCTGAACATACTTAAGGTCCTTTCACGCAAGCACTGGGGTTCTGATAGGGTATGCCTGCTACACATCTACCGTTCTGTTATACGCTCCTGCTTAGACTATGGGTCCATAGTGTATGGCTCAGCAAGGAAGTCATATTTGAACCGCCTTGACCCAGTACATAATTTAGGTTTACGTCTTTCAACTGGTGCATACAGGACGTCTCCTATACACAGTCTATATGTAGAAACAAATGAACCACCCCTTTCCGACAGAAGAACCATGCTTACATGCTCATACATCCTAAAAATTCGTTCACTGCCGAAACACATCTGCTACCCAATAGTTACAAGGTGCCCATCACGAATACTATTTGCAAACAAACCCCAAGCAATAAGACCACTTCTTCTCCGCTTCGAGGAAAGATGCCAAGAACTAGATATAAGGGACGCACTGCCTCAGATAGCCCGAAAACCCGATCCACTCCCACCTTGGTATTGCCAGCCTTCAGTGTGTGACTTCACATTAACACATCTTCAAAAAAAACAAACACCACATGAACACATAATACAAGAATTTTTAGCACTAAACGAAAAATACGTGGACTACACAGCGTTTTATACTGATGGCTCCAAATCGGCAGGATACGTTGGCAGTGCCGCGATACAAAACATATGGGAAAAAACGGTACGCCTACCTCAGTGTGCATCCATTTTTACTGCAGAGTGCTACGCAATTTCTTTAGCTGCAGAAAAAATATTAAATGAGAACATTGAATACAGCATAATTTACACAGATTCACTAAGCGTACTAACAGCACTTCACCCTAGAAATGCAATTACACCATTAATCGGCGACATCCTACATAACATAAGAAAAACCATTAGAAAAGGACACAACATAAAATTTTGCTGGGTGCCCAGTCACGTCGGAATCAGTGGCAACGAAAAAGCAGATGAATGCGCAGCGAAAGCTCGACATAAAAAAATCACCCAAACAAGAATCCCTTACAAGGACTGCATGAAATTAGTGAACCATAAACTGAGGAATAAATGGCAGACTACATGGAATAACGAAGAAACCAATAAACTACACCTAGTAAAACCTGTAATAAAAGAATGGAAGACATGCTCACACCAAGAGCGCTTCATCGAAGTAATTTTATGTCGTCTTCGCATAGGACACACGCACCTTACACACAATTTCCTCCTGACAAAACAAGACAAGCCTTGCTGTGAAAAATGCGGAAATGAACTTACTGTAAACCACATCTTATTAACATGCGTAAAACTCGAAACACTAAGGAAAAAACACTTCACTTCGTTTTATAATCAGCACATTCCCTTTCACCCGGCATTAATTTTAGGCGAAGACGCACTTGTGGATACCACACATGTTATTAGCTTCTTAAGAGAAGCAGGTATCATTGAAAAACTATAAATGAGCCTATTCCCAACTTCATCTTGATATACACCTCACCCACCTTCTCATATATGAGAAGAAGATTGAGGTCTTTAGTTTGTTGGGATCCTCGAAATCCTTGCCCAGACAAGGATCGTCGCTGAGGTGACGCAACTTTTTAAAAAAGAAATTTGACCTTGCGTTTGGCGCATGATAGCCTGAGTTGCTTATGCGCCATTAAACCCAACACAACACAACACAACGCATATGCAGTATTCTGAATTCGGCTACAGCGAAGTCGTCGTATCAGCTCAACGAGACCTTCGCGCTACACCTGCTCTGCTTCATCTTCTAGAGAAATTATGTCTGTATATTGCTCGTGTTTGCGCATAAGTGGTTCCTGCTCAGAGCCATATTCTTGCACCAACCCGAAAGCCCACGCATGCCCCTGAACGAAGCCGCAAATGATCTGTGTGTGATTGCTGAACGTGGAATGCAAGTTGTGTTGTGACATCAAACTTTAGAGCTAGCCTGGTTCGTCCATCCTGGTTCCTGGTGCGTGTGTGTGTGTGTGTGTGTGTGTGTGTGTGTGTGTGTGTGTGTGTGTGTGTGTGTGTGTGTGTGTGTGTGTGTGTGTGTGTGTGTGTGTGTGTGTGTGTGTGTGTGTGTGTGTGTGTGTGTGTGTGTGTGTGTGTGTGTGTGTGTGTGTGTGTGTGTGTGTGTCCTCTCTAAGTATTTGTAAAGGCCGACACATCAAATTTTTGCGCGGCTACCATCACTTGTGTAGAAACCTGTACGTGGCATCATAGCATTCTCAGACATGCCTGTCGTTCGCTTTGTTGTCTTATGTCTCGTGCTGTTAGTATACTGTGAACCCCTGAGAAGACCATATGAATACGTGCTGTACATAATGCAGGAACGTAGGCCCACGGCATGCGCATTTGCCGTAGAATTGTTCACCTTTCTGCTAAGCCTTGCACACCGGTCACGGTTAGCCTGTATTGTGAAAATATTATTATAAATGTATTAGATGTTATAGTTCCTTCACAGTAATTTATAGCAATCATCCAGATTTCTTAAGCTAGTCATGTATTTAACCGGTGTCAGATCAACATTATGACATGGTAATGGAAGTCATTTCAAACTTGATTACTCAGTAAAAGGATGTACAAACGGAAGCCTTAATCTTCATTCCTATCTGGTATTCCCAAACAAATTCCATTTGCAGAATTGTACGCCTCCTTGAATTGCCTGCAATTTAATGCTCAAAGCTGCTCAGTGCTCATTCCTTTTCTTGTCGTCGAAAGGCTGCTTGAATTTCAAAGCAAGCTATAATTATTAGTTTCAAAAGTGTTAAGCAATGACTATATCTCTAAGCTTATCAATGCGATTTTGTTCCATGAACACAATTTTTATTCTCCCTCATTAACCGCCTCGGAATGAAACTGTTCCCTTTCATAAATGATGATGATGATGATATGTGGTGTTTATTGGCGCAAGGGCCAAGTGTGGCCAAAGAGCGCCAAGACAGTGGTGATGAGTTTGCAATGTAGTTATGGCATCGATGGGGAGAATGTAAAGTGGCTGTATAGGGGCCTTAAGAATAGTCGCTCTAGAGTGCGTAAAATCTATCTGCAATAAGAATATGTCGATGACAATGACGTGTTCTATGTGCAATAAAATCCATCGTGAAAAGAGTCATGCAAAATAGAAAATATATAAGCTGGTAAAATCACTTGGAGCACTGCTGCCTCGCCAGAGCCCTTGACACGCAAGGGACGAGAGGCATGTGCTATACGGAAAAACTATCACAGCGCTATCCTCTATAGAGAGGAGGCGCTGCGAACGTATGGGCTAATTACATGTAATACAACATCTTTCAGGAAACCTAGGACTGCGTTAGTGTCAAAGAGCGGTTCTGCTCCGAGTAACATAACAGGATGGAGGGGGATATGCTGCCGGTATGCTAAGGGAAAATGTTTCTTTCTGTCATGTTCGGCTTCCCGACACTCTAGGAGGACGTGGAGGACGGTCAGCCTTTCCCCGCATCTACCACAGGTTGGAGGCTCGTTTCCCGTGAGCAAAAAGTTATGTGTGCCAAAAGTGTGTCCTATTCTTAGCCGGCAGAGTAGGACATCTGTCCGACGTGATTTTGTTGCAGAAGGCCAGAACCCTAATTGTGGCTTTATTACGTGCAGTTTATTATTTGTTTCCATGTCCCACGAGCGTTGCCAGTAGTTCCGCAGTTTTCTGCGCAAGTAGGGCCTCAGATCTGTGACAGGGACTGCTGCGGTAGGATTTACAGAATACGATGCTATTGATGTGGCCATCTGGTCCGCCAGAGCATTGCCTTCGATGCCCCTATGACCCGGCACCCAGCATATGGTGACATGCTGGTTACATATATACGTTTTACATAGGACGGAATAGAGTTCATTGATTACTGGGTTTTTGTGCTTAGAAAATGACATTAGGGCCTTCAGAACACTTAGTGAGTCCGTATATATAACTGATTTCTCGAGTTTTGATTTCTTTATATACTTTACAGCTGACAACAGTGCGTAGGCCTCAGCCGTAAAGATGCTTGTTTCCGGATGCAGTACATCGGATTCCGAGAAGGATGGGCCGACGGCTGCATAGGACACCCCCTCGGGTGACTTCGATGCGTCTGTGTAGAACTCCGTGCAGGAGTGTTTGTATTGGAGTTCCCGGAAATGCATTTGTATTTCAATCTCTGGAGCGTGTTTTGTAACTTGCATGAAAGATATATCGCATTCTATGTGCTGCCACTCCCAAGGAGGTAGCAGCTTGGCTGGCTGCATTAGGCGGGGCTCGAGGAGTGGGACATGCATTTCATCACTAAGCTCCCTCACACGCATCGAAAAAGGCCGTCTTACGGAAGGACGATTATGAAAGAGCGTGGCATATGTCATATCGTTAATGGTATTAAAACATGGGTGTTGAGGATTAGAGTGGACTTTCAGGAAGTATGTTTGGCTGATGTATGTTCTCTGCAGATGTAGTGACCACTCATTTGATTCTGCATATAAACTTTCTATGGGACTTGTTCTGAAAGCTCCAGTGGCCAGTCGAATTCCTAGATGGTGGACCGGATCTAGCATCTTTAGCGCGCTCGGGGCTGCAGAATGATAGATCACGGCACCGTAGTCCAACCGCGATCGGATGAGGCTCTTGTAAAGATTCATTAAACATTTCCTGTCGCTGCCCCATGCTGTGTGGGATAACACTTTAAGTAAGTTCATTGTTCTTAAGCATTTGACCTTGAGGTACTTTATGTGTGGAATGAAAGTTAATTTCGAATCAAGTATGATGCCTAAGAACTTGTGTTCTTTGTTCACAGGAATTCGCTGACCATACATTTCGATACTGGGTTCTGCAATGAGTCCTCTCTTTCTTGTGAAAAGCACACAAGAACTTTTGTTGGGGTTGACTTTAAATCCGTTTTCTTCTGCCCATTTGGACACTTTGTTCAAGCCCTGTTGAACTTGCCTCTCACATACTGTAAGGTTGCAGGATTTGAATCCTATCTGTATGTCGTCTACGTAAACAGAATAAAAAATGGCTGGCGGTAACGAGGCACGAAGGGTGTTCATTTTCATGATGAAGAGCGTGCAGCTAAGTACACCTCCTTGAGGTACACCAGTTTCCTGTATAAAAGGTCGCGACAATACATTGCCGACTTTCACGCGAAATGTACGGTTGGACAAATAGCTTTCTATTAAGACGAGCATATTGCCACGGATGCCAATTCCCCACACGTCTCTCAATATTCCATAGCGCCACGTAGTGTCGTACGCCTTCTCCATATCGAGGAATACGGATAGGAAATATTGTTTATGTAGAAAGGCGTCGCGAATGTTTCCCTCAATGCGCACAAGGTGATCGGTTGTGGACCGCCCTTCTCTGAAGCCACACTGAAAGGGATCGAGGATATTGTTGAGTTCAAGGTAATGTACAAGTCTGCGGTTAACCATTTTTTCAAAAAGCTTACAAAGACAATTTGTAAGAGCTATCGGACGGTAACTTGCCGCCAAGGAAGGGTCCTTGCCCTGTTTAAGAACAGGGACCACAATCGCTTCTTTCCATGTGGATGGGAGGTTTCCCGCAGCCCAAATAGCGTTGAAAAGCGTGAGTAGTGTAAGTTTGGTGTCAGCGTGTAAATTTCTGATCATTTCGTACATGACCCTATCAGGTCCCGGCGCAGAGCCCCTGCATGTGGTCAAGGCAGCTCTCAACTCAGCAATATTGAAAGGCCGGTTATAAGGTTCATTCTGCCTGGATTTTCGTATTATGGGCTTACATTCTTCTATTTGTTTGTATTTCAAAAATGATTGCGAATAATGGTTTGAACTCGACACGCTCTCGAAGTGTTCCCCAAGTGAATCTGCCTGATCTTTTATTGTTTCACCTTGTGTGTTTACCAAAGGAAGTGAATATGTTTGGCGCCCTTTTATCCTATTAAACCGGTTCCAGACTTTGGCCTCATCTGTATACGAGTTGATACCGGATAAAAACGTCTGCCAACTCTCCCTTCTAGCCTGTCGGCGTGTTCGCCTGCCTTGCGATTTCACTTTCTTAAAGTTAAACAGATTCTCCGCAGTGGGAGAGGCGCGTAGCAATCCCCACGCTTTGTTCTGTTTCTTACGAGCGATCCTACAGTCCTCGTTCCACCACGGGACACGCCGTTTGCATGCCCAGCCATTTCCTTGTAATATACATTTAGTTGCGGCATCTATTAAAAAGGCTGTAAAGTATTCCACGGCAGCATCAATTCCTAACGAGGACATCTCATCCCATGAAATATTACTGAGAGTTCGGAATTTCTCCCAGTCAGCTGTATCAATCTTCCACTTGGGAGCCTGTGGTGGATATTCGTTTTCTTTAGGTGTTCTTAATAGTATGGGGAAGTGGTCGCTTCCGTAAGGATTGTTTATAACTTCCCATGCGAGTTCAGGAAAAATAGAAGGAGAAACTATGCTGAGATCAATTGAAGAAAAGGTTTTGTTGGCAAGACAGTAATATGTGGGTGCCTTCTTATTAAGCAGACACGCACCGGAAGACAAAAGGAGCTGTTCAACGAGACGACCTCGCGCATCGATACGAGAGTCGCCCCATAGGGAGTTGTGCGCATTGAAATCGCCAAGAACAACATAAGGTTCTGGCAATTGATCTATAAAGGATTGGAATTCATGTTTCGTTAATTTGTAATGTGGGGGTATATAAAGAGAGCTAATGGTGATGAGTTTGTTTAGGAGAACAGCTCGAACCGCCACTGCTTCGGGAGGCGTTCGTAGCTGTAAAAGTTGACACGCAATGCTCTTATGGATAACAATGGCGACACCGCCCGATGATGCGACAGCATCATCGCGATCTTTGCGAAAAGTTATGTACTGTCGGAGAAAATTTGTGTGTTTAGATTTTAAATGTGTTTCCTGTAAACACAGCACTTTTGGATTGTGTTGGTGGATCAGTTCTTGTACATCATCAAAGTTTCTAAGGAGACCTCTGACGTTCCATTGTATGATTTGTGTATCCATATTTAATGTAAATTAGTGCTGTGTGTACGGAAACGGAAAGATGCCTTAGATTACAGAGCCCTTTCGAGGCCCTGTAATTGGTGTTTTGTTCTTTTTGAAGCGTTCGAGTGATTCTCGACGCTCCTTAGGCGCCTGGTGCGCCTTGAGGATAGGTGTGGTGTCCATTGCCTCTTGTGAGGCGCCGGACACGTGCTCTTGAGAGCGGGAAGTTTTCAGAGGGAGTCCCGCCTTGGAGGGCAAGACCCCTGCGCCCACCAGCCCGGAGGTCGATGGGGCTCCCAGAGGGATTTGGCTGCGCTGGCCGTTGCCAGCGCTGGAAGGGGCCTCGGAGGCTGGGGCAGCCTCGGCTGCACCCACCTTCGGGGTGGATGGTCCCTTCTCCTCGGTTGACGGAGCAGCGCTAGCTGCAACCGCCGCGGGGGCAGATGGCGTGACTGCCGACTCACTGCTTGTGGGTCGGACAGCCGCCGGAGGCCGTTGTGACGCTGCCCCCTGACGCGCCACTTCGGCAAAGCTGGCCTTAGGAAGGTATGCAACCCGCCTGCGTGCCTCTTTGAATGATATGTTTTCTTTTACTTTGATAGTGACTATTTCTTTTTCTTTTTTCCAAGACGGGCATGACCGCGAGTATGCGGCATGCTCGCCATCACAGTTCACGCAGTGTGGAGCGTTTTCGCACGTTTCAGAGGCATGGTCACGGGAACTACATTTTGCACATGTCTGGCGGCCTCGGCAGTTCTGTGAGCTGTGGCCGAATCGCTGGCACTTAAAGCATCGTAGGGGATTCGGAATGTACGGTCTCACTCGGATTTTCACATAGCCTGTCTCGATAGTGTCTGGTAGGTTGCTTGAGCCAAATGTAAGTATTAGGTGCATGGTATTGATTTCTTTTCCGTCACGTCTTATTTTAATTCTCTTAACATTGATCACGTTCTGATCATTCCAACCATCTAGAAGTTCAGCTTCAGACAATTCAAGCAGATCAGCATCCGATACAACGCCACGGGTAGTATTCATGGTACGGTGTGGGGTCACTGTGACTGGAACACCCCCAAAAGATACAAGTTTGGACAGTTTTTCAAATTGTTTCTGATCGCGGAGCTCTAGGAGAAGATCACCGCTAGCCATTTTCGATGCTTTGTATCCGGGACCAAAAACTTCTGTCAGAGATTTCGAGACAATGAAAGGTGAGATCATTCTTACAGTCTTCTCAGGCTTATCGGAGTGGATGACATGAAAGCGGGGAAAGTTCTGTGTACGATTGCCAAAAAACTTAAAGACATCTTCGGTGCGCCCTCGCTTCTGAGGGCGATCAGGAAGTTTGGGGAAACCAGTTTCCATGAAGATATATAAAAATTCGGCAACAGCGCCGACCGCCCACCACGGAGCCCAACGCGGGGACGCGGCAGAGCTTGCATACAAGTCTGCACGACGCCAGTCGTACGCCGCCACTATAACCAAATATGGTGTACCCAAGGTTGGAAAGCCACACAGGGTTAACCCTTGCCACCAAGAAGAAGGAAGTAAATAGAAGAGAGAAGGAGACAGGAAAGGTGGAAAGTAAGGGAAAGACGAAGGTTGTAGGAAGAGAGAGACAGGAAAAGGCGACTGCCGATTTCCCCCGGGTGGGTCAGTCCGGGGGTGCCGTCTACGTGAAGCAGAGGCCAAAGAGGTGTGTTGCCTCCGCCGGGGGGCCTTAAAGGTCCGAACACCCGGCATCGGCTCAACCTCCAGGATCCCCCTTTCCCCGGACACGGCTAAGCCGCGCACGGCTACACGCGGGAGGGTCCAACCCTCGTGTGCTCGGGTACGTGGTGGCGCAACACACCAAACGCCTGCTTACGCAGACGCCCCTGCGGGGGTTCCCTTTCATAAGTTCCAGGAACCAAACGTTCTTGAGTTTGTCCTTATCATTTGTCCACATCCTATAGTGTGCGTGTTTGTATCAAGTTCAGGTGCTTTCAGTGAAGTGATGTACGCATTTTTATAAATATGTTGCAACAAAGCAATTTATTGAACTGTTTTCAAATCTACAAGATGTGGCCACGCAGTAACGACCACATTAATTAGCCAAAAAACTGCAGATTCAGTAGACATGCTGGAATCGATGCGAAATGAAGTTTGTCAAGTGTAAATCTGGTCAAGTAATTGCAATAGATACAGTTCGTCCTTATTTTCGACAATCCAACGTGGAATATTATGCAAGGTTAGTTTATGCATAGCATAGGTCACGACCTTAATATCATGCAATGTTTGCTTATGCACTACACCGTTCACAAGCTAAACCAAAATGCAAGCGGCAGTTAATTTGGATGCACAGTGACGGATGCACAATGTGGATGCAACACAGCGACGTTTGTTGAAGGCGATATGGTGCGAGATGTGTGCAGGGAATGGAATGGCACATGCTTGTGTATTTATTTATTTATTCTTTGTATACCTCAAAGGCCGCAAGGTTGGAGTATTAGGTGAGCGGGAAGTAAAAAAAAAGTTACAAAAGGAAGAAAGGCACATCCTTATGTAATACTTAGCAAACGATAACAGAAAAAAAGGATAAACAAGGCTCTTGCAAACACAAATGGAAGTAAAAGAAAAATGATTACAGGGCACTAAAACTCGGGGAAGGCGGGAGATGGAAATTCAAGATGATGAGCAAAACGAGAACAAGGTGCAGCCAACATTTCGACAAGTGGACTTGTCTTCCTCACGTCCACTTGTCGAAACGTTGGCTCCTACTTTCACCTTGTTCTCGTTTGGCTCATCGTACAGGGCACTAAGTTATACAAAGTCAAATGATAAAAGACGGATAACGAACAAGGTTTTCACAACTATAAAAAGGCCCATGTGTCACGGTGGCACGCACGCGGTGGCCACAAGAATGGACTAGGTTAAACATAAGAAATTCAAGAAAATCATTTAAAATCGTGAATCTTTGTGTGCTCCAATTTTTTGTTACAAAGAAATTCGCTAGTTGGAGCCTGGCACAACGAGACAATCGCTACTTCAGGAATCTTTTTACCCTTGCTCGTTACCTCGGTGCGTAGTAGGAAGCCAGGGACATGCTCCTTTGGCCAACTTTTCCGATTTTTCTCTAATCAAGTATTCTCTCTCTATCAGCCTATTTTACCAATTGTGACGTGTTTCACAAAGACGGGCCTAGCAATTGTAGGGATGGGGGAGTTCTTATTGCTTCAAAATGTGATCTAAATCGCACACCAGTGAATATATTGCTTCCCTTGGAAATGCTGTCGGTTTGCTGACACTTCCTTTGTGCTATTGCTCCATGATGCCCTACTACAGCTATCAACGTTCCATCAAAAAGCCCTCATTCTGTTATTCAGGGACTAACATCCCATTAGTTCCTTGAACAAGCCTTTGCTGACAACTGCATCTCACCTCCCAACATAAAATCTCCCACTTTTGTCTTTTCCACAGGTTCCACCATACCCTGCCATCAAATAGCACACTTATCTTTCATGGCCATGGCATCCCATTCATGCGAATTCAGTTTGCCCACCACGTGCTCACAGTTACATTTTAGCACTTCTTTGTCCATATAGCACATGACTGTAATGATCTGTCCATTTTTATCACTACTGCAACTGACAACTATTTCAACTCACTTCTTACCACTTATTTGTTATAAACTACTCAACATATTCAAACATTATCTATATGCCCACCCCTCATGTAATGTCCCATGCTGTGCCTTTGAGGTACAGTAAAGAAACAAAAAGCTACATTTAAAACTTCTTGTTGCACTATCACAGCACAAAAATGTAATCACTCCTACTTATTGCGCTGCTGGCGTGGTTCTGCTGGAGCACTATCGTCAGCGACAGGTCAAGAATGCAATGGCAAATGCTTTGGAGGGAAACATACGATTATGCACTTGTAAATCAGTTTATGTGGGGCTGAACTCGCAAAGATATTTGTTCATCAGTGCTTTTGGCAGTTGATTGAGTTTCCTGTTGGGAATAATTCTAGTGAAAGTTCTTGTGAATGCTGTCCTTGATTCATCTCCTCTCTGCTGTGCCCATGACCATGTTGACCTTACTCAGGCGCTGTTGTCTCAAGCTCTGTGTAGTGACTGTTTGTAACACAATGTTGAACAGGGATGTTGCAATCACAACTAGGTGCACTATACAAGATTGCGATGGGGTAGAAAGTTGCGCTAGTTGTAGTGGATGTATACTTAAATTTAGCGTGAAAAGTAATGGCAACACAATGAGAATGACACAGGAAGTGTGCTGTCTAACAACTGAAGTTTAATTATAGGAACACACAAAAGGCAAACATACTTGAATGTGCATGACATTAAGTCACATCATGGAATAAATTAACAAGCAGCTGCATCTCACTATCTAGCAAAGAGAAGGTTGAGGTACCCAATTATTGTGCCGCCTCTGTATTAATGTGAAAAAGCTTCTGAGTTCCTGCAGATTTTCATCTTCACGGTTCTAATTTCGGTTCTTAAAACAAAGGCTTGCAACCATACCTGTCACAGCGTACCGAGAGCAGTGATGTAGACATTCCCTTTGATGTATTGTGCTGCCATAGACACTCACTTACACAGTTGCCAGTCTTCCCAAAGTGAATTTGTAGAAGCTTTCCTTCTGCAAAAGGGCCTGTTAACCTTCTATCTCCTTGTTGATCGTAGGATGCAGCTGCTTGCTTATTTCTTCCATAATGTGACTTGATGTCACATACGTTCAGCTAGTGCTTTCCTTTTGTGTGTTCTATTAAGCTTCAGCTTCAAGAGTGCTCGTGCTGTTACCTTCTCTTGGTGTTGCACCTGGTTTCCACGCTTATTTTAAGCGTGCGCACAGAATTAGACTAGGTACACTATTTCCATGGAGTGCAGTAGTATGGCAAATGGTGTCAGCAACTTCTATGCAATGGCTACTACTGCACTCTTGACTTGTGACTAAGTGTAGGCTCTAAAGGGACACTAAAGAGAAATATTATTTTATCTATATTAATAAAGTAGTAATTTAGCAAACGTAGAAAAAGCTTGCTTACCATGAGAACAGACACGGTAAGTGAGGAAAGGTGCACAAACAAAATATGGGTAGCAACGTCGCATTGATATTCCTGCACTGGCTCACCACAGTGTCATAGATTTTGGTCGTGTCTGCTCGAGGCTAGCTATTTTGTCCTTCATGATTCAGAGCCAGAAACTGAACTGACAAGGCAAAAAATTTCAACTTTAATATGGATGAAGACAAAGTATACACATAAGCCCACCCAGCTCGCCTATATATCTGTTCTTATGAAAAACTGAGCTTAGGAAGTTTCAATAACATTTACTGTGCCACAATGACTCAATTACGCAAAAAAATTTGAAATCCGACATCTCACTGGCATACCAGCTCTGAGGTGCCATTGCAATATTAGAAAAACTGAATATTTACTTTTTTTCTCGTCTAATAAAAATCCTACTACTGCAAAATTAGTGAAAATTAAGTTTTTAATTCATTGGGTCTACACTGGCAATGTTTCTCCTTAGTGTCCCTTGAGCAAAATGGTTTTATTCATTTTCTGGTCCATCTTCGAAGATGCCAGTGTTTGGGTCTGGTTTCCGCACAATCAGGTCAGGGAACACTCCACGACTACATGACTCAACCACATTCGGCATTTCTTGTCATAGTTATGGCTGCATATTTTTAGAGGTTTCACTCATCGCTTCCTCTAGTGAGAGTAGAAAGTAGCCTGTAGATAATAATGGCATAAATGCTGCTAATGCTGTGTTCACAGCTGCAAGTTGGGCATCGACTACCTCCAACTCTGTTCCTCCTCTTTTCCTTTTAATACCTTGCCTCTATGGCCGGGGGGCTGGAGTGCCCGAGGGTCCAGGCGTCTCAGGAGGGCATTCTGGAAAGTTTTAAATATCCTCAAACAAAGGTTGTGTGGAATGCCCGTCGTCCGAGGTCTTTCTCCCTTGCTTGCTTCCCGGCTGGTCATCGCCTTCTGGCTCGCGGTCGCCTTCTAGCTCGCAGTCGCCTCCTGACTCTTCTGGCTGGAAGTCACTTGCCGGTGTGCCAACCTCGGGTAGGTCATGTACTTCCACTTCCGCGTACATATTGCTGTGGCTCCTGCAGAATTTGAATTTATTTAAAATTTATTTAAAAAGTGTTCCTGCTTGAAAGCATGCAGTGTGACTCACTGGTTCTTACTGGCGTGGTTCCATAAAGTCCGACATGAATCGCATGCGCTCCATGTAGGGCCATCGTCGCGATTTGGATTTCAAGCCAGAGCCACTCCTTGTCTCAACCTTCAGTTCTTTCAATTTTCTTCGGTACGGGTCCTTCAAATTTCGCCACCGGCTTTGGATCTCCTCCAGTGTAACTAAGAATTGTACAGAACAGAAAAAGAAGTGTAATGTGTAACACTTACATTTTCTAGATTTAGTTCTGATGCTTTACAATTCACCAACAATTGCAACTTCTGGAAATATAAATACCAATGCCTAGTGATGACTGGCCACTAAAAACCATGCATGAAAATTCTACTGCACATTCATGACTTCTGCTGAGAAAGTAACTGGCTTTCAAAAAGATCATTACATTATGTGGCATTTCACTTGCATTTAGCCACACCCTATGAGCTGTACTTGATTAATGCCTCAGTCATGCTGCCATGTAATTGTGAACAAATACTGATGTCAGTGGAAGGTTGCTACAGAATTCATGAACCTATGCTACGTTCGAGATTAAAGTGCTACTGTATGATTGCATAAGTTCAGCAAGCAACAATAAACGAAGTGCATTGGCCACCTATTTCTTCTTATTGGATTTCGGAACAATAGACCTGATACACTAATAACGGTGCATGTGCTGGTATACTAGTTTTGTATGAGGGGGTGCACCAAATGTATTGAGCTGTACCACAACAAAAATCCCAATGCAAATAATAGCCTATAAAGTTATTGACAATGAATAGCCTATGAGCCTTGGGATTTAGTTGGACGCAAGAAATGTTTGAGACTTGTAAATTGTATCAAAATTCACACACACTCCATCGCAGTTCACTTCAATTACTTGCCCATCATTTCACTAGGTGCGATCTCTTGCACACTGTATATATCTGCTAGAAAATTTGGATCAATTATGTGCCATTTGGTGAAAACAAATAAGTAAATATTTAGTTTTCTAAGTTGACAGAAAATTTATATGCTCCCTCACTACAAACGTATCTCATTTCGGCACTGAAATTATAGTTACGCTATTGCCATAGATACGCTATTGCTATAGTTGCGCTACTGGCCTTTCTTTACTGAAAAAAACCACTCGGGATGACATATCAGATGAGTTAACCATAGATGAAATGAATGGGAAGATTACCACCTGCGTACTCGTTGCTAGCAGAACAGACAATACCACAGTCCTCTGGCTTAAGAAAAAAACCTGAAACCCTGGCGGACGAAGGAATGTACACAAACAAAAAAAACTACAAAACAAAGCGTGGGGTATCTTGCGCCGATACCCAACAAAACATAATGTACTCTTTCAAAAAAAGCAAAAGCGAAAGCCAGGTACACACGCAGACAAGCCGAAAGACAGTCCTGAAAAAATTATGCCTCGTAAATAAATAGCTCGATAACTTCCAAAAGAATGTGGTATCAGGTTCGTCAGTTTAGAGGCGACTACGCTCCTTACACGATACCCATACTTTCACCCCCAGACACACAAACAAATTTAATAGAATAAGCAGACATATTAGGGCAGCATTTTCATTATATATCAAGCTCGGTAACCTATGTTGCTGCATTTCTAAAATATAAACACTCAGCGGAAAAATAAACTTCCGAGCACTGGAAGTTCAGAGATCGTATAATGCCCCCTTAACACTACCGGAAATCAAGAGTACTCACCACTGACAAAAAAACAGCACCTGGTCCGGACAGAGTACATTACGCAATGCTCGCTCATCTATCTCCTGATGAAGTTAAAACCTTGCTTCGTTTTTTAAATATAATCTGGGAAACGCGAAAAATGCCGAAACAGTGGAAGAAAGCCATCATTACCCCTTCCTTGAAAGCTGGAAAACCTCCCACAACAGCAACCAGCTACAGGCCTATAGCACTCGCAAGTTGTCTTGCAAAGTCTTATGAAGCCATTATAAACATAAGATTGTCCCCTATTGAATGTATATTTCCTCTAAATATGAAATTTGTCGTTTATGGTCTGCCCACGGAAAACGGAAAACTTTTAAAGAGTCTCAAATAACGCATCTAAACAGGCTGAGAACGCGGGTTGGACAGCTCTCGTTTATTAGGTACCTGGTGCACACATTTCAAAATTTTCTTAATTTGCCCGTTGCTGCTAAATATTCCCACAATCTCTCAAATTACAGCCTTGGTGAATAATTCAGTTCATTTCCAATGCCGTGAAAACTGCCGTGTAACGTTTTGAGTTGTTTCTAGTCACATTGACTTCGTTGTGAACATTTCATCTAAATCGAGAAAGCCTATACCTCAAATGTAGCCGAAGAAATGAAATCTCCTATGAAGGAACAAATAGGTGTACAAGTGATTAGAGAACACATATCACATACAGACACATTTACCAACAAACTTACGCACTTCACAAAAACTTACAAGATACGGGATGTTCCTTTCGTACTTTTCAAGATTTAATACTACGGCAGGGTGAGAATGCCAATGTCGAGAAATTATTAAAAGTTTTCATAATTATCTGGGGGCCTGCCCAATCGTAACCACAGAAACACTTCAAAAAATTAGATGACAAGCAAAACAGAACCTGAAGTTATCAAGAACAAGTAAACGTAAAAAATTAAACGTCATGGTACGGAAAATCAGCGAGACTATATCACATAGCTCAACACACAGATACATTACAATTAAAAAAAGTACAAAGGAACATCTATCAATTAACAAACACAAAAGTGGTTGTGAAAAAGAAGTGGAGCCGCAAAACCATTTTTGGTGAGGTTGCCTCAGCTCTTACTTCTTATCAAGCTGCTAATCAACCCAATCATGCACCAAAGTAACATAACAAAAATCATGGGCTATAATCAAAGATGAGACAAGTATGCCGAAAATGTCCAACTATGTACAAAAGCAAACTCCCAGAACCCCCTTCAACACCTCTAAGTAGAGGGGAGCATCAAGAACCAAATATTACCAATGAAAATTATCAAAGGTTCAAGACAAAGCATGAACAGCCGAAAATTAAAGATACTTGTTTCAATAGAGTTTTCGATTAGGGGGACGCAAGCGTTGGGGCGCCCTATTGCTTGGGGCGACGGTATTGCGCATGCGCACACCTCTCTGCGGATGCGCAGCACCGTCGCCCCAAGCGCTAGAGACCCTAAAGCTTGCGTCCCCTTAATATAAAACTCTCTAACAAATGCCCGGTTACAGGCGCGTTCCCGTGGCGGAGGTCACTGATCGTACCTTGCTTTTTATTAGAATATATTTTCCCACCCCACATCTTAAGTCATCCTACCCTCTCGCTCCTGGTCGCTTTTTCGGCGTTACTTCGCCCTCGTTGCTCCTTTATTTTTACCCCAATAAGATGCGACACCTTAGTGGTGCTGGTTGGGCGCGCTCCTTGTCCTCCGAAAACGTCGTGTGGAACTTCAGAGTTCAGCAGAGAAGCCAACGCCAGAACTGCACTGTCCATGTATTGCTGACGTCAGCACTGGCAGCGCCAACACTTGTAATGCTGCCTGTGTAGTATGCACTTACCCTTGATACGTATAATCGTCGTCGGTGCTGTACGAAACTAGAACTGCGCCAATTCGTTGCATCGTTATCAGGGACGCAATGTTTTTTCTCTAGTGCCCTATACCGTTTCCAATGTGATTTAGCACAACGATGACCATCGCAGGCTTTTTACCTGTACATTATTTTGCTTTATTAGTGGTCCTGTTTAATCTAAACAAAATTAACGATAATGAAGGCGGCGCCGTAAAGCCTTAAGGCCAGAATACATGGAGCGAATATGCGACGAATAGTCGGCGTTCGACGCCCGGCGGCGTACGCGCGACGCGCGGCGGCGAAGAAAACGTCGTTCGCCGCCGATCCAGCTGGCGCAGAAAAGTTCGTCGGGCGGCGACGATACCGGAAGCGGCAAACGAGCGGCGCCCCAAAGCGAGCCAATCAGGTCTCACTATTCGTCCCGACTTCCGGCTAGGCTCCCCCGCTTGTCCGTGTATCCCGATCCCGCTCTATCGTTCACGCCGGTCTCCCGCTTTTCGTATTCATGGCATCCAAAGCGGTTAATAAGTTAATAACAGCCATGGTTAGACAAGCTCACGTGCGCTACTTTCGGGTCTGCTTGCTTCGGCCGCGCGCGCGTTGAGCCACAGAACAGAGCCGCGGAGTTGGAGGAGCCGAAAGTTGTTTGCCCGCCCAGTGTTGCCACAGCGCATAGTATCGCCGCTTTCTTTAAACTACATCGGCACATGAATGTCTCAAACACATAAAAAACATTAGAAATCATTTCTAAACAAAATTTTACGCGTTTTTAGAGTGTTCCGCAATTCAAAAGCGATAATAGTTGTCGTAAAGTTCTTTTTTTTTTTGTTTCATGTGTTTGACTACAGCGCATTTGCCTCGTCTATATTTGAAGTAGTGGCTTAGCGCGAATTAAACTGCCTAGCCACACCGATAACAACGCAGCGACTCGCCGGCGGCGGCCGCCGTGTCTTCGCTCCATGTAGCGCAGCCCGACGAACATTCGGCGTCGCGGCGTGGCAGATTTTCTGCCGCCCGAACTTCGTCGTGAAAGTTCGCTCCATGTATTCTGGCCTTTATACGGCGCAAGGGTGTTTAGAGGCGTTTCCTCTCCCTCGTTGCGTTTAAGGTGGAGACAACCGCGTCTTGTACGATGGAGCCCATCGCATTCGCGCTGGCTGTGTAGCGACGCACGCCTGGCTTTAAGAATAGTGTTTTGTGCAAGTAGAGGGTTTCAAATGCAGTGCGGAACATTGCGAGTAGCGGCCGTATGGAAGCACGGCATGCCAAACGTTTAACCGCGTCGCTGCGTGTTTCTTGCAAGGTGGCATTTTATCATATTACTACAAAATTGTTCTAAAGCGTCTTGTTCACTTCGCCGAAAGCGAGAAGCTGCGGGCAGTTTGTGTGCGACCTGCCCGCAGTTTTTGTTTCCTTGAATTGATCAACGCGGTCAAACATATTGTTAAATATATTGATGTACACATACATGTACATGTATATATATACATGTACAATATATACATGTACACATTCTGTACATGTAATACACGCTGCATTGTTCATTGACTACCGCAGTTGTTATCCTGCGCCGTTTAATTCGGAAACGGCATATACAAGAATGAGAAGCAAAAGCAGCGCGTGTATAGAATGTGCTTCTGCACAATGACTTCCTTCTTCCGAAAACTGACTCCCGTAGAGGCGTACGTGTGCGAGCGTCAGTCGGCCTTAAATGCAGCAGTCACCTTGGTAGGGAATGCAAGGCTTTTATGTTCAGCGACGAGGCGCCACGCGCGTGCGTCAATCTTCTGTGCACGTATTAGGAAATGATAGCGTACCTAAACGCTATATATAATGTGTGTATATATATATATATATATATATATATATATATATATTGTGTGTGTATTGCGAAAGTGATGTCACGCAGGCGATGAACAATGCTCGCGCCTTTTGTTGCGCGCTGTCTGTCATCATGCAATTGACGCACCCTCCGAACCTGCCGCACATACTGCTCACATCACATCGCCACTACTACAAATTGGGTGGCGACTACTGGATGCGTTCGTACTCATCACCAGCGCAGCGATTGTTCGAAGCCCACCTGCTTTAATGCGAACAAATTTCTGCCTGATACCATACAGGCACCATGATACCATGCATGCCTGATACCATGCAAAATCGCCTAGCCACCGCCACTTTCTCTCGTTATAGAAAACAACGCGAAAACAACGTGACGCGATGCCGCGCGCGCTTTCACCTACTGCAGTGGAGAGCTCTGTCACGCGATGCGAAGCTCGGTTTCATGGAGCGCCACAAGGTGATCGTGCCCTCCTCGCTTCACCAGTGTTATACCTGTGTCACACGGGCACATTTGGAAGGCCTTCCAATCGACGGCCTTCGAAACGCCACAACTCTATCGACTCAAAGGAGTTGTCGCGCTGCTACACGGCACTTTTGAAAGGCCGTTAAAGGGACACTAAAGGTTACCAGAAAGTCAAGTTAAAGTGGTAGAGCAATGTTCTAGAACGTCTAAGGCGTCAATATAATCGCGAACAGAGCTTTAGTAACCGAGAAATTGAGGTATATGCATGACACGATTTGAGACCCCCCAGCGACATTCCGGTACTAAACCGATGACGAAACGTCTCCCCGTAATTTATGTTACTAATACTCAACTACTCGTATTAAAATATCATTTCATTCGATTATAAGACGGAAGAAAATGCTACTTGTCTACGTCTACTCAATTCTAACAAAAAATAAGATTTTGACGTTACCCTTCAGTAGTATGGGTGGTAGAAAGGTTTCGTTTTCGCTCGACTCTGCGCGCACGACTCTGCGTCGCGCACGCGTTGGAGTTTCAGTAGTTTCGGTATCGCGTCGTGCTGTGCGGGTTCTGCTAGCTCGTGAAACTTTCATTTGGAACAAGCAGCGAGAATGCCACGTCCATGTGATGTCGTGGGATGCCCGAACGGTCCGCGGAACTTGGCCAAGGGCAAGCGCAACGGCGAATCCAACGTTACCTATCGCCGCGTGCCAAGGAGTGAACCTCTCCGTTCGAAGTGGTTAAGTGCCGTACCTCTGCTACAACTCCTTGGCAAAGAGCCGAAAAATCGCGTAGTGTGCTCGCTGCACTTTCTTCCAGAGGATTACGAGTTGAACGCAGACTTAGTGAAGTCGTCTGGTGTGCCTATCAGAGCAATGCTTTCCCGTAGCGATGTTCCGTCGGTCTTGCCTGCATTCTCCGAAGCGCAAGAACAACTGCAGGACGAAGACGTGGCGGTGAGTGCGGCATTTTGTTTCCACGAATGAAAAGCTACAAATGTGCGAATATGTACAGCCATGACATAAAGTTGCTTGTATTTTCAGGCTGAACGTAGCGAATCACAAGCCAGCGCTTCGACAGTCGACACCTCCTACAAAAGCGACGTACAGGTACGCAAAATGCGCGAAAACTGGCTATTACTGGCGCTCTCGCTCGATGACTGCAATGACAGAAATCACTGCACAAACTTGTTGCACCTGACGTGTTCGTTATTTTCTAGGCGACTCGTGACGCGGGGACAGATGCAAGCCTCTCGTCGAGCACTGCCGAACAAAGTTGCAGTAGCGTTGGAAATACGAAATCTGTAAAAGTTCGTCTGCCCGGCAACAGCATTGGTGAGTTTGCTTCTGGTAATGTTGGCATCAGCACTTACATTCAAGGAATGTTCATTTTGATCACAGGTAGTCTCATTTCCATTTACAGTAATATTTAAAGCAATTCTCACCTACAATGGTCAGTTGAATAGCTTTTTTCCAACGTGACTTTTATTGCAGGAGTTCAAGTGAACACAACAATGAAGGAAACAAAGGAAAAGGGAACGCAGGTTTGCAGGCGAAGGAAGCCCGTGACGTCAACACCTGTGAAGATGTTGATGTTGATGTTGAGTTTAATGGCGCATAAGCAACTAAGGCCATCATGCGCCAACAGCAAGGTATAATGTAGGGAAAAGCTGGGTAACCTCAAAAGGTCCTTTTCTGATAGAGGACCCCGAGGATTCCAACAAATTAAATAAACACCTCAGCGTTCTTCTCAGACATGAGAAGGTGGATGAGGTGTGTCACTGGATGTGAAAGAGAACAAGGTCAAGCTTTACAATTTTTCGAGAAAACCGGTTTCTTTTAAAAAGCTAAATACATGAATTGTGCCAACCAGTGCATCTTCGCTTAAAATCAATGAAGGATGAAAAGGAATGCGTTCTCTGTAAAATGGCGTAAAATATTTTTTTCTCAATGTCTCAAGTCGTCTGCAGGAGAGTAAAATGTGGGTTACTGTAAGTTCGTCTCCGCATTTGTCACAAACAGGCTTGTCTTTTTTTGTCAGCAAGTAATTATGGGTGAGGTGTGTGTGTCCAATGCGGAGTCGACATAGGACAACTTCAATAAAACGTTCTTGGTGTGAACATGACTTCCACTCTTCGATGATGGGTTTTACAAGGCGTAGCTTATTATTCGTTTGGTTGTTCCATGCGGACTGCCATTTTTCTTTCAGTTTATGGCACACTAATTTCATGCAATCTCTGTAAGGAATTCTTATGTTTTTGATTTGCTTATTTCGAGCTTTCGCTGCACTCTCGTCTGCTTTCTCATTTCCACAGATTCCTACGTGGCTCGGCACCCAACAAAATTTGATGTTTTGTCCCCGCCTCGCGGCTTCTGTTATGTTGTGTAGGATGTCACCGATTATTGGCAGAACTGCATTCCTAGGCTGAAGTGCTGTAAGTATGCTTAGTGAGTCTGTATAAATGATGCTGTTTTCAATGTTTTCATGTAATATTCTTTCCACAGCCATGGAAATTGCATGACTCTCTGCAGTGAGAATTGATGCACATTGCGGCAGCCGTACTATTTCTTCCCAGCTATTCTGTATCACAGCACATCCCACGTAGTGTGCAGCTTTGGAACCGTCGGTGTAAAATGCTGTGTATTCCACATATTTTTCTTTTAGTGCTAAATATTCTTGTAATATATGTTCCTGCGGCGTTAGTTTTTTCTGAAAACGTGTTAATGATAAGTCACAAACAGAAGGCAAGCAATACCATGGTGGCAGTGGATCAGGTTTCTGGGCAATATTAGGCAGTGTGTCCGTTACATGTAACTCTTGTAATTTCTCTTCAAAACGGAGAAGGAGTGGTCTGATAGCCTGGGGTTTGTTTGTGAATAATATTCTAGATGGGCATTTGTTAACTATTGGGTAACATATATGTTTTGGCAAGGAACGGATTTTTAGAACATACGAGCATGTCAGCATGCTTCTTCTGTCGGCAAGTGGGGGTTCGTTAGTTTCTACATACAAACTGGTTATGGGCGACGTCCTGTAGGCACCAGTTGACAAGCGTATACCTAAATTGTGTACTGGGTCCAATCGTTTCAAATATGATGATCTGGCAGAGCCATACACTATACACCCATAGTCTAAGGAGGAGCGTATGACGGAGCGGTATATTTGTAGAAGGCATGCCCTATCAGAGCCCCAGCGTTTCCGTGAAAGGACTTTAAGTATGTTGAGTGCTCTAGAGGCCTTGTTTTTCACCGTGTTTATGTGAGGTAGGAATGTTAGCTTTTTGTCAAATGTAATGCCAAGAAATTTGTGCTCGTTTTTCACTGGGAGTTCGGTTTCATTAAGGTGTAGGGTGGGATCAGCCTGTAAACCTCGTTTCAGCGAGAACATAACGGCCACTGTTTTCTGTGGAGAAAACTGGAACCCATTTTTATCTGCCCATGTTGCTAGTTTGTTTATAGTTAACTGTACTTGCCTCTCGCATGTTGATACGCTTGATGATGTGCAAGCTATCTGCAGATCATCGACGTAAACTGAATACATAATGGATTTCGGAATTATTTGTGCTAGGGAATTCATTTTTACAATAAAGAGTGTAGTGCTTAAGATACACCCTTGTGGTACCCCATTTTCCTGACTGAACTTCCTTGAGAGAGTTGAACCGAGGCGCACATGGAAGGAACGGTTGGACAAAAAGTCACGCAGGCAGTTTAACATCCTGCCGCGAATGCCCAGATCTACTAGGTCGCGGAGAATGCCATACCTCCAGGTAGTATCATAAGCCTTGTCTAGATCAAAAAAGACGGCAAGGCAGTGTTGTCTGTGTATGAATGCCTCTCGAATTGTGTTTTCTAGTCGAATGAGGTGATCAGTTGTAGAGCACGTTTTTTTAAAACCACACTGATGGATGTCGAGTAGTTCACGCGAGTCTAGAATAAACATCAATCTAATATTCAAAATGCTTTCGAAAGATTTCGCCAGACAGCTGGTAAGGGCTATTGGCCTATAACTACCGGGAGATGTCGGTGGCTTTCCGGTTTTCAAAAAGGGTACAATAATAGCTTTCTTCCAGGCCTCCGGTATTTTCCCTTGTAACAGTATCTTGTTAAAAAAATTCAGAAGTGCATTTATAGCGGATTCGGAGAGATGTGCCAGCATTTCATAATGAATTTCATCGGGCCCTGGTGCAGTTTGTTTCCCGGCAGACAGTACTCTAGTGATTTCTTGATGAGTGATTAAACTATTATATGGCTCATTCGTGCTGCCACTAATCGGAAGCCTTTGCTTTTCAGCCACGTTCTTATATTTTAAAAATGACTGAGTGTAGTGTGAAGAACTAGAGACTGCAGCGAAATGTTCTCCTAATATGTTGGCCTGTTCCTCTATACTTGTTTGGATGCCGGGGGTTGTCAGGAGAGGAATTGTAAATGGGGAGTAGCTACCATGGAGCTTACGTACCTGCTCCCACATGTTTTTTGATGTGACTGTGCTATTTATTGATGAAACGTATGCTTGCCATGACGTCTTTTCGGCATTACGGCGGACATATCGTGCTTTAGCTCGTGCCTTTTTAAAGATTAGGAGGTTTTCCTGAGTGGGATATCGGCGAAGGACACCCCAGGCTTTATTTTGTTTTCGCTTTGCTTCTCTGCATTCCCGAGTCCACCACACCTTGTGATTTTGTCTCACCACTCCTGAAGTCTGGGGGATAGCTAAACGGGCAGCGGCTAAAATACAGGTTGTGAGTTGTTCATTGAGATCATCGACACTAAGGTCTTCAGAAAAGACTTCATCTAGATTGGCTTTTTCTCTAAACAGTGTCCAGTCAGCTGCTTGGAGCTTCCATCGTCGTGGTTTGTTTGGAATGATTGCAGGTGAGGATGGAAGAGTGATTTTAACTGGTAGATGATCGCTTCCATATAGGTTATCTATGACGTCCCATTTAAAATCGTTAAAAATACAAGGTGAACTAAAAGATAAATCGGTACAGCTCATGTTTCCTGAGCTTGGGGAGCAGTATGTTGATTTGCCAGAATTCAACAAACAAACATTATTGCTTAAAATAAAATCTTCTATAATTTGTCCTCTTACGTCTGTTTTCTCGCTTCCCCAAAAACTGGAATGCGCATTAAAATCCCCAACTACCAGATAGGGTTCTGGCAATTGTTGGAACAGGTCCTCTAACTCATGAAGGGTTATTTTTAGGTGTGGTTCTAAATACACGGAGCACACCGTAATCGTTTTGTATGAGAGCAAAGTGGCTGCCACAGCTTCAAATTTGGTTTTTATTTTGACTTCACGAGCTGCAATGCCACTTTGTACAATGATGGCTACCCCTCCTGAGAGCCTGTTTGCTTGCTCTCGGTCACGGCGAAAGACTTTGTATTTTTTTAGTACATTTGTATGCTGAGGACCTAAGTTCGTTTCCTGTAGGCACATTGCTACAGGAGAGAAAGAATTTATTATCTCCTTTATATCACTAAAATTATTTAGGAGTCCTCTGCAATTCCAGTGTATTAGGAACGCCATATTGATTTATGTGTGTGGGGTCGGGATACGTTTAATTGGTTTTCGCCCCGTGATTCGGGGGTTTTCTTTATACGCAGTATCCAAGGAGTTCCGCCGTCCCTGTGACGTTGACGGCACGGAACCACCCTGGCTCGTCTCCATTACCTCATCAGAGGCGCTGGAGGGTCGTGCAGACTGCACGTCGGCACTTTTTTCAGACCTCTCCTCGTGGGCAGAGGCCTTGAGGCTTGCCAACTCGAGGGACGGCATAGCCTGCTTTGCGGCTGGTGGAGCAGCGTGAGCTGCTCCCACCGGGGGCGAGGATGGCTCCGTCCCAGCCTCACTATGTGTGGTCTGGGCAGGTGCCGGAGGCCGGTGTGGTGGATCGCCCTGTCGCACCACATCGGCGAAGTTCATGTTCGGTTTCAGTGAAAACGTGTTTTTAACTAGGATGCGGTTTCTAGCCTCTTTGAATGAAATGTTCTCAATTGTTTTCAATGTAATGATTTCTTTTTCTCTCTTCCATGAGGGACAAGATCTGGAGTATGCAGCATGCTCTCCTTCACAGTTCGCGCAGCGAGGTGCTGCTTCGCATATTTCAGAAGCATGGTCTTTGGATGCGCATTTCGCGCAGGTCTTGCGACCACGGCAACTCTGGGAGCCATGGCCAAATCTCTGACAGTTGAAGCAACGTCGAGGGTTCGGTATGTATGGGCGAACTGCAACTTTCGTATACCCAACTTCAATTGTCTCTGGAAGTGTGCAGCAAGTGAAAGTCAAAATTAGATGCTTGGTAGGTAACTCTTTGTTGTCTTTTCTTATTTTAATTCTCTGAACGTTGCTGACATTTTGTTCGGAAAGCCCATTTAGCATTTCTTCTTCGGAGAGATCCAAAAAGTCAATTTCAGAAATCACCCCACGCACTGTGTTCAGCGATCTGTGGGTTGAAATTAAGACGGGGATGTCTTCAAACGACACGATATTAGCAAGTTTGCACACTTGAGCTTTGCTTTGGATTTCTAGCAGTAAGTCACCGCTAGCGAGCTTTGTTACCTTATAGTTGGTGCCTATGGCTTCTTTCAGACATCTTGCTACTGTGAACGGGGATATTTTTCTAGCCGGTTTTTCTGGCTTTTCACTGTGTATCACGTGATACTTAGGGAAGATTTCTTTGGTTTTTTGAAAAAAATCAGCTGTGACATCGGTCCGCCCTCTTTTGTGAGGGCGATCTGGTTTGGAGAGAGGAGGTGCCATGGGAAAAATGTATTATTCGGCCGCGGTGCCAGCCACCCACCATGGAGCCCTACAAGGGGACGGGAGAGGAACCTGTAAGCAAGTCCACCCCACGCCAGCTGTACAGCGCAACTATAACCAAATATGGCTGAACTCAGGACAGCTCGCCACACAAGGTTAACCCTAGCCACCAAGGAAAAAAGGGAAAACGCAAGAAGAGATGAGGAGATAGGAGAGTTGTGAGAAAGGAGATAGGAAAGTGAAAGATATAGGGGAGGACAGGAAAAGGCGACTGCCGATTTCCCCCGGTCGGGTCAGGCCGGAGGTGCCGTCTACGTGAAGCAGAGGCCAAAGGAGTGTGTTGCCGCCGCTAGGGGGCCGTAAAGGTCCAAGCACCCGGCATTGACTCAACTCCCAGGATCCCCTTTTCCCCGGACACGGCTAAGCCGCGCACGACTACACGCGGGAGGGTCCAACCCTCGTGTGCTCGGGTCCGTGGTGTCGCAACACACCAAACGCCTGCTGACGCAGACGCCCCTGCGGGGACACCTGTGAAGAGGCGTTATAGTGCTCGAAGAGCTGATGGAGCCAAACGACGGCGACAAACATCTAGACAGGAGGCCAGCTTTCTCACCTCACCTGATGCATCACCGGTAGCTTGCAAAGCTGACAGGCATGACACGACATATGAGCCAGACAACTCGACTTGTACCTTGGATGCAACATTAGCTGATGAGTGAGCAGGACTCATATTTTACTACATAGGAACCCATGCTCAATAATAGTGACATGCAATGATAAAGAGATGAAGTAGCAACTCCCGACACTAATTCCGTTTCTTAGAACCATTCCCCTTTGCAAAAAAGAGCTCAAGTGCCATAAGTCTTGGAGCTTGACTTTGGACAGTGTTTTTTGCAACTTTAATCAACACAAATTAGAGAGCAAGGTTCAAGATTACCGTTAGAATTTATAAGGAAAAAAACCCTCACAATCAGGATGAAACTTTCACAAAATTATTTCTAGCGCTTTCTATTATGAGTGTCATCACAAGAAGTGTTTCCTGGAGTAATTGGTGCAGCATAATTTATGGAACAGTACCTCCCAGATATAGTGAGGCAATTTATCAATCATGGTTTAAACAGTGTGTATTGTCAAATGCATATATTTGTGAAACCTGACAGTGAGCACTTCCTTTTCCAGAAGCGACGAAGAAGCGCATGCAAACCGGAAGGACTACTTCCTTGTCCACAGCACCTGCCTGGTCACCCTTCTGAGTCAGTGCCGCACTTGTTTAGCAGCTTCATGCACAGTGAAGCTGTTCTACACTGGCACACGCATTACAGCAGAAACTGAATGTCCACACGCACATGTGCATACGTGGTCCAGCCAGCCACTTGTTGGAACCAAGCCGAGGGGCAACATCGACCTGGCAACGGCTCTGCTTTTTTCCGGCTCAAGTCCTACTAGTGCTCTCAGGATGATGCGGCTGATGGGTGTGCAAGTCATGAGCGACCAGGCTTTCTTCAATTACCAGAAGGCGTACCTTCTTCCTTCAGTCACCACGGTAAATGCACAGCTTCCACTTTTCATAATGCCAACCTGCAGTACCTCTGGCACCATTCAAATATGCTCAAAAGGCACTTTATTTCGAACCTGAGTATTAGTTCTGTGCTTACTTTCACCAAGAGAGAGAGAGAGAAATTTATTTACAGAAAGGCAGAGAGGTCGGCCTGAGCTATAACTTGCTCTGGCCTGCTACTCTACACTGGGGAGAAGGGACGGGGAGGAAAAGGGCTGATGAGTGATGATGGTATAAGGAAGAGATGCGTATAGACAAATTCAGAGTTGTGGCATCTCTAAAGCCGTGCCTCCAGCTCAGTGGCTTGGAGAAAAGCTATAGCGGCACTTGTTACCAGGGCTGCGCTGTTTGCATTAGGCCAAGGACCTAAAAGAAACTCGTCTGATAGCGGTCTCTTATGGATCACTGCAATGGAAGAGACCATTTGCTGTCGCTGTTGCGTGTACGCGGGACACACGCAAAATGTATGTTCAAGTGTTTCTGGCGCCGCGCAGTATTCAGTTTGGGCTAGTATCACTGGCACCTATCGTATGTCTATAACAGTTGGTGAATGCGACACCATGGCGAATCCGGTGCACCGTGCTTGTGTGGCTTTTTTTGAACTTGTGAGGCATACGAAATTTCATTTCTTGGTCCCATTTGTGTAATCGCTTGTGTCGTCGATCTGGTTGGGTCCAGTGTTCCAACGTACGGTTGCGTATTACTTTCACCAATGTGAAACATTTACCCCAGCCAACTAAAATATGGCATGCAACGTTGACATGCAATCCGAGCCGTTCAGTAGCTCATCGCAGTAAAGAGGTGGTCCTTCTTTCGAGATTTCTAAACTGGGTATTGTTACGATTATATTTTTCAGGCTGTATATTAATACCTGAAATACCAGGCACTGAATAAGAAACACCAATGTATGAAAGCCTCTAACCCTACAGCTAGAAAAGAACTAGCAGAACTTTCCAAGTTAATCAACAAGCGAAAGACAGCTGACATAAGGAAGTGTAATATGGATAGAATTGAAGATGCTCTCAAGAATGGAGGAAGCCTAAAAGCAGTGAAGAAGAAACTAGGAATAGGCAAGAATAAGATGTATGCGTTAAGAGACAAAGCCGGCAATATCATTACTAATATGGATGAGATAGCTCAAGTGGCTGAGGAGTTCTATACAGATTTATACAGTACCAGTGGCACCCACGATGATAATGGAAGAGAGAATAGTCTAGAGTAATTTGAAATCCCACAAGTAACGCCAGAAGAAGTAAAGAAAGCCTTGGGAGCTATGCAAAGGGGAAGGCAGCTGGAGAGGATCAGGTAACAGTAGATTTATTGAAGGTTGGTGGGCAGATTGTTCTACAAAAACTGGCCACCCTGTATACGCAATGCCTCATGACCTCAAGTGTACCAGAATCTTGGAAGGACGCCAACATAATCTTAATCCATAAGAAAGGGGACTCCAAGGACTCCAAAGCAGGAGGCAGCAGAAAGTTAGGTGGGCGGATGGGATTAAGAAGTTTGGAGGGACAACATGGCCACAATTAGTACATGACCGGGGTGGGCGAAGCATAGGAGAGGCCTTTGCCCTGCAGTGGGCATAGCCAGGCTGATGATGATATCAATACCAGCGGTGTTTTCTGTGCATTCCTGTTTTGCAGAGTGAACAAGTGCAGGCAAGTGCCCAAATGGAAAAAGAGGGCCTCGTAAGAGGTCTCAAATTTCTTTGAGCAAGGCGTGACTGTGGGCTCATTGACTACGGACCGCCACTCGGGAATTAAGAAGCACATGCGGCTGCAACGTCCGGACATCGATCATCACTTCGATGTGTGGCATGTTGCAAAGGGTACGAAGAAATTCATGTTGTTCGCTTGCAACAGATGGCCTGTGCGTCACCTAGTGCACTTAGTGAACGTACATGCCATTGTATAATGGAATGTTCAGTGGACACGTATGCTAAGAAAAGGAAATTCATACAATCACGATTATGCCGCTGCTGTGATGGTTATTGCAACATGGTCACGTTTGTCGTAATGTGCTCATTACTGCTTTCGTCACCCCATCGTGATCATGATACTTTCGTTGTACTGCCTTCATCATTCCATCGGCATCACTATTCATAATTTCATCGTCCATGTCTCATGAGTGTCGTCATACACTTGTCATGCGATCATGATCATGGCTAACCCTGGTGATGAAAAAAATTTCAGTACGAAGCATAAATTCTTTAGCATGTCAAATTTCACCAGAAAAGGATTTCAGATAAGGAGGAACAATTGTGCTTTGTAAAAAGTCATACTTCTTATTCAGCACTTGGCCCATTTGTCTGCGTTGTTCTTTACACTATATTAAAATTTCCTGAAACTGAACTAGTCCATAAATAAATACTACTACATGCCTGTTGTGTGCACATTGTTCGTTCAGCTCCTACAGGAAGTTGATTTGGGATTTTGAAGGAGTGGTATGGCTTTTATCGCGGTAGGCTATTCACTGCCCTCATGGCTCCTCTGTTCATACCCCTTTAGTATTCAAGCTGTATCAGCCTTGGTTAGATTCTCAGGCACATGATTCCTTTAATGAGTTTGCTTGCAACCTTGGTTCATACAATGCATACCAGTGCTGCTATATCTTTACGAGGCTTATGGCATGCAAAATGCAGATCCACCTGACATGGAGCAATAGTGTATTGTGCTGTTGCCTTGTTGCAGGCATCAGGAAAAAGCTGACTGCAGCTTCCCGAAGGGCTGGATGCAGTGCCATTACAGAATGGACTCAAGCCATCACCAACCACCTGTACTGGTGTGCATGCGCTTGCGGTGGCAACGGGGACATGCTGGTGGCAGCATGGAGTAGCATGCTGAACCACATTAAGAACAGACATGAAGGACATGGTGGCCTGTACCCCCGCTGTCTTCATGGACAATCCCGCCGCATGCGATGGCTCACTGCTGGTAGGCATAAATAACCAAAGAGCACCAAGATAAAGTGCATGAAAGAGCTGTATTTATAATTCCCTTTCTTGTCAGACTCTCCAGCCTACAAGCAAATTGAGCGCATTGTGGCAGCACCACTGTTGCTGAACGACATCCGCCAGTTGTCACCATCTGTCCAGACATACAGCCTGGAGTCCTTCCACAGTGTTCTAAATGGTTTTGCCCCAAAGTCAACTGCATTCACATATGAAGGCATGAAGGCCCGGTGAGTTTGCATAAGCTAATGTTTTAGCAATGAAACTACAGTGGATTATTAATGCTGAGACAAAATAATTTTCTAGCACACTGATTGCTGCGCTTCATTTCAATGAGAACTCCCAGCGAGAGCAAGGAAGGAGCTGTGATGGTGCAGAACAGTGGCGAATAAAGTCATCCAAGGTCAGGCAAGGTACCTCAACAGCATGTGCACTCAAGACAGCTCCCACATTTGGCAAGTCAATTTGAAAATACTTGCTGTGCTATGCTTTGCCTACTATTGCAATATGTTATGCAGCAATGTTTGTAAAAAAGGGAATGTTTTAGTCCTCCTGTACTGTCTACCAAAAGCATCGATATCTCTTGCAATGGAGAGTGAAGTGACTGCGACAGCTGTTTTTCACAGAAATTTTCTTAACCTTCATGGCAGTCTGTCCAATGAAGACATTTTGCCAGATCAGTGGAATTTTGCTCAAGATTGCCATGTACTGCCAAAAGCTGCACATCATAGAGATGTGTCACTGAAAGGGTGCAATGACAGACTCTCCGCGATACATAACGTGGGACATTTGAATGGCCAATGCTTCCGGAGCAACGATGAAGTCAAAGAGGTGAAACGCTTCCTCAACGGGCTGGCGGCGGAGGTCTATGACATTGGGGTACAAAAATTGGAGCAGTCTGCAAAAATGCGTAGAAAAAAGATGGCGATTATGTAGAAAAATAGAGTAAAGTTTCACTTTTCCAATGATGTTAATTTTTATGAGATTAAACAATGTTGTCTGTTTGTGAAATTGATGGTAACCTTATTCCTGGATGAACTCTAGCATATGGAGTGTTTGTATATGCCTTAGGACGTCCCCCCTTTTAGGTGTGTGCAGGTATGAAAGGGAAGAAATGCAATAATCTGTTGAACTTTTCTTTTTTTTAGACTATGTGAAAGACCTGCACAAGAAAGTGATGGAGCTGTGCGCAGAGTATGAAACATTCTCCAAAGCACTTGCACAAGTAGAGGAAAGTGTTCCAGCTGCATTCTCATCTCGGGATGACCAAAGAGTGCCCAAGAGAGACCTTGCATCCCATGTTAAATAAGTGCCCACCAGGCACTGAAAGTAAACAAGCACAGTTGTAGATCTATTCGTCAGCCAGCTGGACTATAGTGGCTTTACTTCACAAGCCTAGAAGGGGGTGCTCTCTCCCTACAATTTTTTTTTCTCATAAAACTGCTCCATGTTCAATGTAAATACGTTTATAATGTCTTTTTAAGTGGCTAGTTCCCTGCTCATATATTACGTTACATAATGTGCCATAACTTTACTTCAACATTAGGTAGCAGTCGACAGCCAGTGTACAAATCCAATGTGATATCAGTTTTTCATTGTTCGTATGTTTACTATAACATGAATGTGTTGCTCACAGTTCTATTAGGAGGTTCCTGTTGGTGTCAGTGAATCCATCCATGTCAACCATGTGTATTAGTAATTTTTTAAAAACTCGATCTATTCTTCTACCCATCCGCTACATCTTGTTGCCACCCATTTTGCCACTGTCAACCGAAAGATATTTTGTACGCATAAACCTTGACCTCTTTTGCTGCATTACTTTATGAATGAGCATACTCAACTGTCCATTTGTATTTTTATTTTGTATATCTAGCATTCTAACTGTCATTTTTAATATGTAGCAGTCATTATAGATCAATAGTCCTTGTAAATAAATAGACTTATCTGCTGTTTGTTGGATTCCTTCTAAATTCCTAACCATCCTGAACTGCTTCTATCACTGCATGAATAAACAAAGTGTTTTGCCAAACAGCTGTTTCAACACCTATTAGCTTTGCTGTTGGGATATGTCATGCAGTATGTGTACATCAAGAGGCTTAGTGGCACAATGTCACAATGAGAAGGCTGGCTAAAAAAAATAGAAAAATGATGCCTACAGACACACCGACTAAGTATTCCTGAGTGAACCCTTGACAATTCCAAAGTGTGTGATGAGGCCACTATGGCAAATAATGTTAATAAAACAGTGCGCATGACCATTATAAATGAGACAATGCTTTGATGTGCAGCTGTTTCTTAACCAATGCTGAAATTAGGTGCACCACAGGAGTAACAATCTGGGTGTAACAACTGTATGCAATATGAATTGCATTAAGAGCATCAGAAACATATTTGGATTCATTTGGAAGATCAACTTTACAACAAAAAACTATAGACGTCTGCCCAGTGGTACCTGCGGCCTCCTGGATGAGCATCAGCTTGATCAAACTATATGTATGCCAGGCACATACCCGGAATTTTTTTTCTGCTAGGGGGGGAACACCCAAGGTTTCTGTGCAAAATCGGGGGCGGGTCTACTTTTACTAGTACAAACTTTAAAATTTTCCATCGCTCACTTAAAGGCGCGTCGCAAACCCACAAAATGGAAAAGAAACAAGGTGCATCTGACAAGTACGCCTATGGTATACACCTCTGCTTGAATTGGCAAGCAAACAAGGAACCACATCACATTGACTCACGCAGGAAAGAGGCACAGAAAGGGCACTGCCAAGAACAAGCAAAATGAAGATTTCTAGTAGTGTTTTTCTAAGTAGCTCTGGATGAATTATAGTGAAAGATGTGTTTGCAGAACAATCGCAGTTCTTTTAGGTCCCTCGTTTCCTGCTCTACCAAGTGAAGTACTAAGGCCCCTGGAGTTTCACACAATAATTACTAGATAGAACTCTGGTGGTAGTGTCTAAGGGAGCTGCAATGGGAGCAGTTGAGCAAGCATGGCAATTATGGGAAGTACACGGATTTGCCTAAACTTCATTCTTTCGGCTTGATACGGCTTTGCAAACTCGTCATTTTCAACAATGTACCGCACAGTAAATAATTAAATAAACAAACATTATTAAAATTGTCCGACCGCAGGATTCAAACACAGGACCGCTAGGCATAGACGTCCGATACTGAAATCATTATGCTGCGGTGGTCCGCATCGACACGTGACAACGCCCTTATGAATTTATTGCGGGCACGCCAGTACTTTGAGATGCTAGGCGCGTTTCGATTTGGCCACCTCAACAAGCTGAACCGTTGCAATTAGCAGTGATTGTTTGCGTTTGTAGCGTCTTCTGCACTTGGAAAAGTATGATGATGATGATGTGTGGTGTTTTATGGCGCAAGGGCCAGGTTTGGCCAAAGAGCGCCATGACAAATGGTAATGATGACGATGTATTACGGATGGCGTGCACAATGAATTCCTCATGTATTCCTCATTCCTCATGGAAAAGTATACATTGCTTTGAAATTTATGACAATGAATGCATACAAGGTGTGATAAACAAATCCACAAGCACGAAGATCAGACAAATACGTGTACTTCCCATCATTTCCATGGTGGCTCAACAATTGAAGCACCAGAGTTACTTATTGTTCGAAACTCTATGTCAAAACCGACTCGTAGTGTTATTTGGAAAGTTGTGTAATGATGCGTGGCCGCTAGTCCCATACAACCGTGTGGAGCACAGGACGCTATGGTTGTAGACGTACTGCGCCCACCGTGGAAGGTTATTATTATGGGGTTTTCATGTGCCAAATCCACTTTCTGATTATGAGGCACGCCGTGAGAGGTTAGAAAAGCGCCCACATAGGCACAGCAAATAAGTGCCTACGTCGGGCGGCTTGACTGATAACTGTAGAAGAGCAATTCAAAATGCACGGAATCATTCTCCACTTCTGGCGGCGTTTTCTCTACTTCCTTTTTAAATAAAAAGATTTTCATCCATAAATATTTTCATAAACAACGGCTTAATTTTTTCCATTTTTGCAACTCTTTTTTTCCCGTTGCCACTTTTCCACGAAAGATACTCTAGATTTAAGGGAAAAACCAGACGAGGTAACGGGTGACATTGCTTATGGGTTCAAGAGTTATTGCAAGGTTTGATTCAAATTTTCAAATTTTTAGGGATGACTAGGAAATGTAGATCGTTGAAAATATATCAATGGGGCCTTTCTAATGGCAGCACCTTCAGATTTTGAAACAAACATCGAAATAATGAGAAAGGCGAAAACATTCCGCCATTCTTTAGGCGGGAGAATATCGGTCTATTTCACGCCCTCAGTTCAGTGACTTTTACCTTTCCCTTGACCTGATCAGGGATCGCTTCTATGCCTTGGCCATAACAATACTGTAACAGCAGCCCAGTGTTGACCACGGAATAGCTGGCAAGTCTCAAGATTGATTTGGCGGTGCTTTAGGCGTGGCCGGGAGGAGATAGGGGGGCACCCCCCCCCCCCGGGCCCCTCCTTGGGTACGTGCCTGATGTATGCTCTCCTGCCCTACACACACCTAGAGATTTGATGTGCAAAAAATTTTCATTTCTGATGCCAACAATTGTCGACTGGAAGTCTTGACCTTGCTGTCTTTGCAAACTAATTCTGTTAACATACTGAAAGAAATACTTCATGTTCTCTGTTTGTCCCTTCCAAAACAACCCGAGTAGGCGAACAGCATTTAAAAAAGTTGACGTGTTTGCTTGTTTAATAAGCTATGTGTTTTAGCGATGCACGTTTATTTCATTGGTCCAAAGAAAGCTGTGCAAGAACAAGAACTTACTTGTGCATTTCATCGTCCATGGTGTGCCCCCATGAACGAAGTTCCAGGTAGGCCACACGGAGCACGGCAACGTTCAGACACAGAACATTGAAGTCGGGATGTTCCGTGATGCAACCCTGCGGTTGGGCGAGACTTACGGGTGCACCCATCTCGCGACAGCACAGACACTCGTGCTCGAGGAAGTTCGCGAGCACCTGGCAGTGTCCACATTCGCACCTGTAATGTGTAATGTAAAAGTAACAGCAATGCACGAACCAGAAGCCGGTACAGATTACACACGCAATTCGCAATGTTGCGTCCGGCACTGTTGACAGCTCGACTCATAGGTCCATCCAACACGAAGCTACAGGCACCGTGCTTGTTTAGGGCTTGGCCCTGAAATGCTTTCAATTGTTAAAACACGAAAATGACACGCCGCGTCATAGCTGGCCGCGAAGGAGAAAACGAGCAGGTTTCGATTAGATTTAACTGCGCATTGCGAATTGCAGGTAACGTTTCTAAGCCACCGATGCAGCACGTAATAACAAGCATCTGTACGTACCAGTCTGTGCTTGAAAGTCGCGACGGCATGTCCATACTGTCTTCTTCGCCCGAGGTCGCATCGCTGCTCCCCTCGATGCTTTCCCGCTCCGGAGAGCCGGTGTCGAGGGCGCCGTCATAGTACGCAACGACGCCGGCAGCGCGAGCCCTCAGCAGCAGGTCGCGCTCGTCAGTGCTCAAATCGCTGAAGTTGAGCCCAGAATCGCGAGCCAATGTGTCGTTGTCAGGGTCCATCGCGACGAGCGTCGAAGTTTGCGTCACAGAATGAGGTACCAGCTTATGGTCGCGCGTTTCTCGTTCCGCTAGCCATCATACTGCCGCCATGCTGCCGCTTTCGCTCTGCTGTTGGCTCTGTCTTGGCTCCGTTTCTGGCCGCGCGTTCGCGTTTTGCGCAGAAAAGCCGTAGCGCCGTCTGTGGACGCCGTTCCACTCACCGACGGCGCAACGTCACTATGAGACCGTGATGTCAGTGCTCCTCGATCGGAGGGCGGGCGATTTAAACTGCGCTAGAGGCACGCGGACGCTTCAAAACGCATTTTCTCTTAAAATAAGTCTCTCCTTGGCACGAAACAAGCGTTTCGAGGTTTCTGGGGTGGTATTTCAACAGTCCACGTTGAATTAATAGTAACCTTTAGTGTCCCTTTAAGTGGTTCAGGCGTTTCTCGCGAAATTCTGTGGTGCTGCGGACCTTTATTTTCGTTTTCATGTCACAAAAAGTTAAACATTAAAAGCACTATAATTTCTCTTATGTTTGTTTATACATTAAAAAAAATGTTTATACATTGCTATACATATATGTTTAGGTTTTAAGTTGTTGAGTAACGAAACTGCGGCAACGTTCGCTCCACTCGATGCTGCTGCCGTTCTGGTGTGTGTTGACATGTTTCTCTTCAAAGTGCGCCCATAGAGAAAGAAATTGTGCGCCTTGCGCTTCGACTGCATTCTTGCTCTACCGCTATGGGTGACAGAGAGACAGAGGCTCAAGATGACAAGACTGCTATCATAACCTATATGGGTGCGATCATGCAGCTTGATGCCGAGATTGAGGCGGCAAAAGCGGAAGCCGACGCCATCGAGGAAGAGCTGCTGATCGTCCACAATTTGATGATGACGATAGACTCGGTGACCGAACGAAGCGTCAACAGAGATAGATGGTCGTTCTCTCGCCGGACGAGGTGGTTTGAGGAGACTGTGCCATTGCTTGGTGAGAATTTTTTCAAACGTGCATTCCGCGTAACGCCGGCGACATTTCGCTACATCGTGGACGCCATGAGACCGCTGCTCGAGCGTCAGAACACGAACATGCGTGAAGCCATCACGCTCGATAAACGTGTCGCGATTTCCTTGTACCGGTTGTGTTCTTCAGCCGAAGACCGTAGTGTCGCCGAATTGTTTGCTGTGGGACGCTCAACCGTCAACGTGGCCTATAGAGAGTTGTGCGAGGCTGTTATCCACACTATGGAGGCGGAGTAGATCAAGATGCCCACAGCTTCAAGCATGGCCGAGCACATTCGCGAGTTCACGGCCACGTTGGAATTCCCGCAAGCCATGGGATCACTAGACGGGTGCCATTTCCCCGTTTCACCGCCCAGGGAGAGCGCCACCGACTATAGGAACTATAGAGGATGGTAAGTCGTACCTCTGACATGGTGTGCACTTTCATTACATCACCTACAGCTTCCAAGCTACGTCATATTTTTAGAGTACGGAGAATGGGTAAATACTACCAATCCGAATTAATGAGGTCTTTTTTTATGCAGGTACAGCATCATCCTCCTCGCACAGGTCGACCACAAGTATAGGTTCTGGTACATCAATGTGGGTTCTCCTGGCCGCTGCCACGATGCATATGTGTACCACCGGTCAAGACTAGCAGACGCAGTCAAGGGCCCCCTGTTCCGCCGACTACTATTAACAATCAGTGGTACAGCTGTGCCACCCTTAATACTATGCGACCAAGCATTTCCGCTCACTGTAAACCTGATCAAGCCATTCAGCCACAGGGCACAGTTAAGTGAAGAACAAAGGTTATTTAATTACAACTTTTCCAAAGCTCGACGGATTGTGGAAAATGCCTTTGGTAGGCTCAAGGCAAGATTTCGCTTTATCTTGAAAAGGATGGAGTGCAACATCGACAATGCCCGCCTTGTCATTCGTGCCTGCTGTGCTCTGAACAATGTGTGCGAGCATTTTCGTGACACTGTGCTCGATTTAGCACACATTGAAGAAAGTATTCACAGAGCGATTTAGCACACATTGAAGAAAGTATTCTGTGCAAAACCCACAAGATGGGTGAAGTGAGAAATGGAAAATGAGGCATCCATACAATTGCAGCAAATTCCTACAATGAAAACCCGTACACTCTTGACCAAACAGGTTTCCTTTGTAACAATCTGTTGCGATTGGGTGGATGCTGCATTTTCCATTTCCTAAATACAGCAACTTTATTTGGAACTTCTAAATATTTTGACATTGAATTAAACTTTTCTTGCATTTGCATGTGTCTCTCTCTTCGCTCGTACTCTCTCTGACGGCTCGCCACCAGCTGCTCCCTCAGCAGTACGTGTTCAGCCAGTATCTGCTGCTTGAAGTCATCACCCGTCTTCCTCTTCTTTGGACCCCGGCTTGTAGTAGCCACACTAGCAGGGGTGGCACTGCTGATGGCAGGGCTGGAGGAGGCCGGGCTGGGAGAGGCCGGGCTGCACGTGGACGGGGAGTTCAGCCCTGGGCTGTCCAAAGGTCTGATGGGCGCACTCTCCTCCCATTGCAGCCTGTTCTCATTGTCAACGACAGCATTTTCGCTGCCGTTTATCATCTCCATGATGACCTGCACAATGATTTAATGTTACTTGCATCTTTGATAACTTCAGAATGTTTTGAAAGATGACATGCCGTCGTGGGTCTCAGCACTCTGAAGCAATAATGCGCACACCAATGCATACTCTACTGTAAGTGCTGTAGTTGAACAGAGAACGCCATCAAAATGGGAACGCACCTCGTCTCTCTTTTACGTGATTGCAATGACTGGGTGCCAGCAAACAGCTGTTATTTTTATGCGCTCATACTATCCTGCGGACTGTACACGCATGGAAAAGTAGTACCTGCAACCAGCAGTATGAGCCACAATTTACGACAATGCTGCACTTCATCCTACAAAGTAGCATGTCATAGAACGAGTTGTGCACATTTAGTTACGTCATCGAGCAAGTGAATGGCTTCACAGATTATTCTGCACTTACTGGAGGCTTTTAAAAAATGCTGTACCTCTTCAACAGTAACTTGGCTCTCTTGAGCCCTTGATGGGTCGTTGGCCGGGAGTGTCCCCAAAAATCGCCAGAAATGCGTCCACGGTATGGCGCCAGCACCAGTCTTCAATTTTTGGGCCAAAACCTGAAATGTTATAAAAGAGAAGGTTTGGTTAACTATAAAGATGCATGTGCGGGCACAGATGCAAATATGTACTGATCAAATCGCCTAACCAAGGTATCGATAAGTGGAACAGGAACACCAGAGAGTCTTATTATATTTCATTCGAACGTAACCAAATTGTTTTTTGAAATCCTCGTCACGTGACTATAATTTTCGCACAGTATGCTGCGGTGTAATTTTCCGCAACGGACCTCTGAAGTCACATTAGTCAGTTACCTTGAGTTTAGACACTAACCAACTGCATCATGCACAAGCAATATTCTTGAAAAGTTATGCTCATTCGATGATGATGATGATGTGTAGTGTTTTATGGCGCAAGGGCCAGGTATGGCCAAAGAGCGCCATGACAAATGGTAGTGTTAACGATGTATTATGGAAGATGTGACTTGGCTGTAAAGTGGCCTAAAAATAGTCGCTGTAAAGTGCGTAAAATCTACGTGCTATAAAATTATGGCGATGATTAATGACGAAGACTGTGAAGATTAAAATCCATCGTAAAAGAATGATGCATTGTTTAAAATATGCGAGACGTTAAATTGCTTACAGCACTACAGCCTCGCCAGAGCCCTTGAACCACAAGGGCCTAGAGGCATGTGCTTATTCAAAATAATTATCGCAGCGACATCCTCAGAAGAGAGGAAGCGCTACGAACGTGCGGGGCTAATAACATGCAACACAACATCTTTCAAAAAACCTAAGACGGCGTTGGTGTCAAAGAGTGGTTCTGGACCAAGTAACATAACAGGATGAAGGGGGATGTGGTGCCTGTATGCTAAGAGAAAATGTTTTTTTCTTTCGGGTTCGGCTTCCCGACACTCCAGTAGGACGTGGAGGACGGTCAGCCTCTCCCCGCATCTACCACAGGTTGGAGGCTCGTTTCCCGTGAGTAAAAAGTTATGTGTGCCAAAAGTGTGTCCTATTCTTAGGCGGCAGAATAGCACATCTGTCCGGCGGCATTTTGTTACAAGAGGCCAGAAACCTAATTGTGGCTTTATTACATGCAGTTTATTATTTATTTCTTCGTCCCACATGCGTTGCCAGTGGCTTCGTAGTTTCCTTCTTAAGAAAGGCTTCAAGTCTGTGACAGGGACCGAAGCAGTAGGATTAACTGCATGCAATGAGATTGATGTGGCCATCTGGTCGGCTAGAACGTTTCCCTCGATGCCCCTATGTCCAGGCACCCAGCATATGATCACATGTTGGTTAGATATATATGCTTTGCACAGTGCGGAGTAGAGTTCAATAAATACTGGATTTTTGTGATTACAGAAAGACATCAAGGCCTTCACAACACTGAGGGAGTCCGTATATATAACTGATTTCGGGAGTTGTGATTTGTTTATATGCTTTACGGCCGAGAGCAGTGCGTAGGCCTCAGCCGTAAAGATACTAGTTTCCGGGTGCAGTACGTCGGATTCCGAGAAGGATGGACCGACGGCTGCATAGGATACCCCGTCGTGTGACTTTGATGCGTCTGTGTAGAACTCCGTGCAGGAGTACTTGTGCTGGAGTTCACGGAAATGCATCTTGATTTCAATCTCTGGAGCATGCTTTGTGACTTCCACGAAAGATATATCACATTGTATGAGCTGCCACTCCCAAGGAGGTAGCAGCTTGGCTGGATGCATTAGGCGAAGCTCGAGGAGTGGAATGTGCATTTCTTCGCTAAGCTCCCTCACACGCAGCGAGAAAGGCTGTCTTACGGACGGACGATTGCGAAAGAGTGTAGCACATGTCATGTCATTAATGGTACTAAAACAGGGATGTTGGGGGTTTGAGTGGACTTTCAGAAAATATGTATGGCTGATGTATGTTCTCTGCAGATGAAGTGACCACTCATTTGATTCTACATATAAACTTTGTATGGGACTCGTTCTGAAAGCGCCAGTGGCCAGTCGGATTCCTAGATGGTGGACTGGGTCTAGCATCCTTAGTGCGCTCGGGGCGGCAGAGTGGTAAATCACGGCGCCATAGTCTAGTCGTGATCGAATGAGGCTTTTATAGAGATTCATTAAGCACTTCCTGCCACTACCCCACGTAGTCTGGGATAGAAGTTTGATTATGTTCATTGTTTTTAGACACTTTTCTTTGAGATGTTTAATGTGGGGGACGAAGGTGAGTCTGTAGTCAAGTATGACACCTAGAAATTTGTGTTCTTTGTTTACAGGTATCTGTTGTCCACGCAGTTCTATGCAAGGATCTGGGATAAGTCCTCTCTTTCTTGTAAAAAGAACACAAGAGCTTTTGTTAGGATTGATCTTAAATCTATTCTTGTCTGCCCACATTGACACTTTGTTCAGGCCATGCTGTACCTGTCTCTCGCAGACTGTGAGGTTACAAGATTTGAAAGCTATTTGTATGTCGTCCACGTAGACAGAGTAAAAGATGGCGGGTGGTAGTGAAGCACGAAGCGTGTTCATCTTCACGATAAATAGCGTGCAGCTGAGCACGCCTCCTTGGGGTACACCCGTTTCTTGCGTAAAGGGACGTGAGAGTGCATTGCCGACTTTTACCCGGAAGGTACGATTTGACAGATAGCTTTTTATTATATTAAACATATTACCGTGGATGCCCATTTCTGACAGGTCTCTTAAGATTCCGTAACGCCAAGTTGTGTCATACGCCTTTTCCATATCGAGAAATATCGATAGGAAGAACTGTTTATGTATAAATGCATCCCGGATATTCCCTTCAACACGCACGAGATGATCGGTTGTGGAGCGCCCTTCTCGGAAGCCGCACTGATAAGGATCAAGCATTTTGCTCTGTTCAAGGAAATGAATGAGTCGCCGATTTATCATTTTTTCGAACACCTTACAAATGCAACTTGTGAGGGCTATCGGGCGGTAACTTGCCACTGAGGAAGGGTCTTTGCCTTGTTTCAAAACAGGGACTACAATGGCTTCCTTCCAGGCGGTTGGAAGGTACCCTGCATCCCAGATGGTGTTGAAAAGTGTGAGTAGTGTAAGTTGCGTGTCATTGTGTAAGTTTTTGAGCATTTCATACATGATTCTATCAGATCCTGGTGCGGAACTCTTGCATGCGCTCAAGGCAGCTTTCAACTCGGCAGCACTAAAAGGGCAATTGTACGGTTCATTCTGTCGGCATTTATTGATGAGTGGCTTGCATTCTTCTATTTGTTTATATTTTAGGAAGGATTGCGAATAATGATTTGAGCTTGATACACTCTCAAAGTGCTCCCCAAGTGAGTTGGCCTGGTCTTGCAGTGTATCGCCCTGTGTGTTTACCAGGGGGACTGAGTATGTTTGCCTACCTCTAATCCTATTAACTCTGTTCCAGGCTTTGGCCTCATCCCTAAACGAGTTAATACTCGATAGATACTTTTGCCAACTTTCTCGTCTGGCCTGTCGGCGGGTTCGCCTGCCTTCGGATTTTACTTTTTTAAAGTTAACTAGATTCTCTGCAGTGGGAGAAGCGCGTAGCAACCCCCACGCCCTGTTCTGTTTTTTACGAGCGATCCTACAATCGTCGTTCCACCATGGGACACGCCGTTTGCAGGCCAAGCCTTTTACTTCTGATATGCATTTAAATGCGACATCTATTATGAATGCTGTAAAAAACTCGACTGCAGCGTCAATTCCTAACGAAGACAGGTCAGCCCATGACATACTAGTTAGAGATCGAAATTTCTCCCAATCAGCTGTCTCAATCTTCCACTTAGGAGCGTATGGTGGATATTCGTTTTCTTTATATGATCTTAGCAGTATAGGGAAGTGGTCGCTACCGTAAGGGTTGTCGGTAACTTCCCATTCAAGTTCAGGCAGTACAGACGGGGAGACTATACTAAGATCTATTGACGAAAAGGATCGGTTTGCAAGAGAGTAATACGTGGGTTCTTTCTTGTTGAGAAGGCACGCTCCGGAAGAAAAAAGGAACTGTTCAATAAGGCGACCTCGCGCATCTATACGAGAGTCGCCCCACAGGGAGCTGTGCGCATTGAAATCGCCAAGAACAGCATAAGGTTCTGGCAATTGATCGATCAAGGAGTGAAATTCATGTTTGTTCAGTTGGTAATGCGGGGGTATGTAAAGGGAGCAAATGGTGATGAGTTTGTTTAATAAGACAACTCGAACCGCCACTGCTTCAAGGGGCGTTTGTAGTTGTAAAGGTTGACACGCAATACTTCTATGAGTAAGAATCGCAACACCACCCGATGATGCGACGGCATCATCGCGATCTTTGCGAAAAGTAACATAAGTACGGAGAAAGTTTGTGTGTTTAGATTTTAAGTGTGTTTCCTGTAAACACAGCACTTTTGGATTATGTTTGTGGATGAGTTCTTGCAAATCATCAAGGTTTCTAAGGAGACCTCTGACGTTCCACTGAATTATTTGTGTATCCATTTTTATAGTAAATTGGTGCTGTGTTTACGGAAACGGAGTGGATGCCTTATATTACAGAGCCCTTTCGAGGCCCTGTAATAGGTGTTTTGTTCTTTCTGAAGCGTTCGAGCGATTCTCGACGCTCCTTAGGCGTTTGGTGCGCCTTGGGGACAGGTGTAGTGTCCATTGCCTCGTGTGAGGCGCCGGACAAGCGCTCTTGCGAGCGAGAGGTTTTCAGAGGGAGTCCCGCCTTGGAGGGCAAGACCCCTGCGCCCACCAGCCCGGAGGTCGATGGGGCTCCCTGAGGGATTTGGCTGCGCTGGCCGTTGCCAGCGCTGGAAGGGGCCTCGGAGGTTGGGGCAGCCTCGGCTGCACCCACCTTCGGGGTGGATGGTCCCTTCTCCTCGGTTGACGGAGCAGCGCTAGCTGCAACCGTCGCGGGGGCAGATGGCGTAACTGCCGACTCACTGTGTGTGGGTCGGACAGCCGCCGGAGGCCGCTGTGACGCTGCCCCCTTACGCGCCACATCGGCAAAGCTGCTCTTAGACAGGTATGACACCCGCCTACGTGCCTCCTTGAAAGATATATTTTCTTTGACTTTGATTGTGACAATCTCTTTTTCTCTTTTCCAGGACGGGCAGGACCGCGAGTATGCGGCATGCTCGCCCTCACAGTTGACACAATGTGGAGTGTTCTGGCACGTATCGGAGGAATGTTCTTTGTCACTGCACTTGGCACATGTCAGCCGGCCTCGACAGTTCTGTGAACTGTGGCCGAACCTTTGGCACTTAAAGCATCTGAGAGGATTGGGCACGTATGACCTAACACGAAGTTTGATATAACCGGCCTCGACGGACTCGGGGAGGACACTTGAACCGAAAGTGAGTATCAGGTGTTTTGTATTGATCTCTTTACCGTCTCGCCTGATCTTAATTCGCTTTACATTTATGACATTCTGTTCACTGAAACCCTCCAAGAGTTCAGCTTCAGTGAGCTCTAGCATGTCATCGTCCGAGACAACGCCGCGTGTGGTGTTCATGGTTCGGTGCGGAGTAACTGTTATTTGGGTCTCCCCAAATGAGACAAGTTTCGGGAGTTTCTCGTACTGATTCTTATCGTGGAGCTCCAAGAGAAGATCACCACTTGTCATTCTCGACGCCTTATATCCTGTTCCAAAAACTTCAGTTAAAGACTTCGAAACAAGGAACGGTGAAATGTTACGCACTAGTTTGTCTGGGTTTTCAGAGTGGATTACATGATATCTAGGAAAGTTCTGGACTTGTCGTCCGAAAAACTGAAAGAGATCTTCGGTGCGCCCTCGTTTGTGAGGGCGATCAGGGAGTTGAGGAAAAGCGTTTTCCATGAGTACAGTAGGGTTTTCGGCCGCGATGCCGACCACCCACCATGGAGCCCAACAGGGGGACGTGACAGGAGTTCCTGCTAGAGAAACCCTGCCAACGCCAGCCGTACATCGCTGCTATAACCAAATACAGCATAACCAAGGCTGGCTAGCTACACAAGGTTAACCCTTGCCGCCGGGAGACTAGGAAGTTAGCAGAAGTGAAGAGAAGACAGGAAAGATGAAAAAGGCGAGAGAGAAAGACGAAGATTGGAGAGGAGGACAGGAAAAGGCGACTGCCGGTTTCCCCCGGGTGGGTCAGTCCGGGGGTGCCGTCTACGTGAAGCAGAGGCCAAAGAGGTGTGTTGCCGCCGCCGAGGGGCCGTAAAGGTCCAAACACCCGGCATTGGCTCAACCCCCAGGATCCTCCTTTCCCCGGACACGGCTAAGCCACGCACGGCTACACGCGGGAGGGTCCAACCCCCATGTGCTCGGGTACGTGGTGTCGCAACACACCAAACGCCTGCTGACGCAGACGCCCCTGCGGGGTATGCTCATTCGAGGACGAGTTTACGGCTCATTAAAAGTGCCATGGTGTGGCGGAACAAAAATTCCACGACAAATGAAATTCTGCAAAGATCCACCTGTTCATTTTTTCTCAATAAATACCTTTCTCTCTTACGGCCAAGCCCCTGCAAACGGTTAATCGTAAGGTCATCGGACAAATTTATGAAAGCCACTTACCGATAAGTCTGCGCAAGATTTTCGATCTTGTGGTGAACTTGCAGCCGAGTTCTTCCAAAGCCCACCTGTCGCAGGGCCGCGGCGATATTGTCGTAAACGCCGCTATTTCTCTTCTGACGGCGTAGGTCCATAAGGCGGTCCTCCCACAAATCTATCAGGAACTCCGTTTCGCGCTCTCCCCACAGCTGCCGCGCTTGCGATGGCTCTACTTTTTTTTTCCTTCTGCGGCTGGGCGCGCTCCATTTCAAACTCACACACGCACAAAAAAATTCACTCGCCCGAGAAAACACTTCTGTGAGGTGAGGAAAAAAAGTTATACACTACTTATTACGTTAATGATTTAAAAACTGCAAGATAAACTAAACATGCGGAACTGGAAAAGCAAGCAAGAAAGTACGCAGACAAAAACAAACAATGCAGAGAGCAATATGGCGGCGATATGACGGTAGCTGGAGTAGAGGGAGTGTACTAGACAACATGGAGGAAGGAACACAAGCACGTCGCTGCTGTCGAGAGTATGTGCAGTTCGCACGTATCAAGTGGCAAAAAATACTTTATTGAATAATTAATAACACTCATATATAGTATATTTAGAGCATTTTGGTTTGATTTGTTCTTTTTAACCGTGGAGTACGAGCACACTGTGAACGAGAGGGCACGTTAGCGCTGTTTCCGTGGCTCAAAGGCCATCGAGATTTCGATAGAGTTGTAAGGTGATCCGTTGACTCGATAGACTATTGACTCGGCGGTCTTCGAAACCGTCCGTGCAGCAGCTCGAACTTGACCTTTGAGTCAAATGACTATCGGTTGGAAGGCCTTCTAAACGCGCGTGTGACAGGGGTATTACTCTTCCCACTGGGAGCAAGTTTTGCGTCTCTTCTCCACGCGCGCTCACGCTGTCAAGTGGCGCTCGAGACCTCAGGAGACAAACTCACTGACCATGCATTGCATTTCTGAAGGTCGACTGTATACTGCTCGTTACCTTCACTTAATGCATCAATGACATCCTGTAGAGATAAAGGAAATACACATCCGTGAGTTCATTGTACAGAGGTTGATTAATGCGATAGTATCATAGGTGAATTTCGCCCATTTTGAGCATATCTAAGGAGTAAGAAAATGTGACCGGATGGAAGCGCCTTACGTTTGAAGTCGTGCACAACAGAAGCGCGCGCTGCGACGCGGGAAATTTTCAAATTTCTACGTCCCGTACATTTCCGAAAAGTAACGTTGGTGTGATAGATTGAAGCCATGATCACTTTATAGGTATGCTTCACCAATAGGGTAATATGACTGGGAGTGGGCGAAACCGCCTTTCGTGAAAAGGCTTCGAGTATGCTGCGCAAGCCATAGCTTCTTGATTCGTTACCTTAGCGTGCTTTGAAATGATAATAAAAAGCAGTCCATTGCGAGTACCTTTGCCAATGAAATAGTAAAGTCGTGCATTCTTCGCCGCACTTCCAATAATTTCGCTGTTGCTTTAGATAACCATTTCATAGATTACAGTAGGATTGCAAACTTTCCAGTCATCGCTATCATCTTTTGCGATGTTTCACATGGCCTCCGACGGTTTCCGAGATCGAGAGATATCGAGAAAGGTACCCCCCATAATAAAATATGAGATGAGTTTCACATGAGCCTCCTGAGTTTTGACATCACAGTCGTTTAACTTATGTGTTTCCTTGGAATTTGGAATATTGGCCACCCTATTTCTGGTGGATACTTGAGTGTTTTTCTAGTGTGCTTCTAATGAGCTTACGCATTCAATTGCTTGCATTTATAGCATTCCTATAAAAAAATTAGGCACCACGTGGTAACGTTTTCTGATGTGTCCCGATGCAGTCACATATTAGTCTACTTGTGCTTGACTGCCTTTGCTGCTTGATATATGCCGCTTATATAATGTATATATCTCAAGTGAAGACGCAGCACATTTTACATGTACGTGGCGCGTACATATGCTGCACAGACGATCATTCTTACAGGAGACAGGTGTACCGCAGGGTGGAGTGCTGAGCTGTACACTATTGTGAAAATGAACTCCTTACATACCATCATACCTCGCGCACTCTTTTACTCGGTCTATGTGGATGATGTACAGGTAGCTTTTAGGTCGGGCACTATTAGCATCTGCGAGAGACAGCTACAGATTGGCCTAAACAAACTCTCAAAGTGGTCAGAAGAAAATGGTTTTAAATTTAACCCATAATAAAGCACATGTGTTCTCTTCTCAAACAAGAGAGGCATATCACCAGAACACGCTACTGACCTTAACGGAGAACGACTATCGGTCAGCCTTGAACACAAATTTCTAGGAATTATTTTGGACGATAAACTTAATTTCATTCCCCACTTGAAATATGTTAAAGCGAAGTGCCTGAAGATTATGAACCTGCTGAAGCTACTTTCTCGAACAAACTGGCGCAGTGACAGGAGGTGTTTGCTTAGCTTGTATAAGAGCCTTGTGTGATCATGCCTCGACTACGGAGCCGTGGTGTACTAATCCGCATCGGACAGTGCTCTCAAAATTCTCGACCCAGTCCACAATCTAGGTATACAGCTGGCAACAGGCGCATTTATGACAAGCCCTGTGGAAAGTCTGTGTTGAAGCGAACGAATGGTCCTTACACCAACGCAGAACATATCTAAGCTTCTGCTACTTCTAAAATGTAAATCGAATAACGAACATCCGTGTTACTCAACTGTACTTGACTTGTTTTCTGCAAGACTTCACCGTAACCGCCCTTCTTTTCGAGCTCCTGTCTGTGCGCTTAGAACGACTGGCTAATGAAACCGGTATTCAACACCGAGAAAGTCCTAATGACGCTCACTAACCTTGCACCACCTCGGGAATGGCAGACTATCCAGTGTGATATGTCTTTCGTCGCAATAACAAAACATGCGCCTGAGGTGCACATTCACAATTTCTCGAAATCCAGGCGAAGTTCTCCTGCGCGGAGTTTTATACAGACGCTTCAAAGTCTACTCATGGTGTAGCTTATGCAGCACTCGGACCTTCATTTTCAATGTCCGGTGCAATAAATCCAAACAACAGCATTTTAATAACGGAGGCATACGCGATCCTCTCTGCTGTGAACAATATAAAACAAACAGGTACAATAAAGGCTGTCATATTCAGATTCATTAAGCGTTGTTAGTTGCATATCAAGTCTACAAAAACACCCCCCCCCCCACTCTATCCTTAATAAAATCTACAACCTCTTATGTTCAGCATACATGTCGAACCAAATGATTGTACTTTGTTGGGTGCCCTGCCATAGAGGCCTAGAGGGCAACGTAGCTGCTGACGAAAGGGCTACATCCGTACCTTTTTGTGATGCAAACATTAATATACATGTATCCTACACAGACCTTAAGCCATTTTTACAGTATAAACTACGGAAATATTTACAACGTCAAGGGGACACTAAGGTATCCAAAAAATTGCACCTAATCAAACCCAATATAGGGAACTGGATCTCAGAGAAAACAAGACACCAGGAAGTACTGCTCTGTAGATTAAGAATTGGGCACACGTATAGCACTCACTCGTATATTCTAACTGGAACTAACCCTCCGACATGCAAGGTGTGCCCATTATTTCAGTTCATTAGTTCAGTGCCCATTATTAGAAGAGAAGAGAGAAACGTTCTTCCCTTCCTTATACCGTCATAATATACATTTGCACCCAGTCTTATTTTTAGGCAATGACCCTCTATTTCATTTTAAATGAGTACTCAAGTTCTTAGAAGAAACAAATACCATACCATACCTTAGAATATGAATACCATTTGGCCAGGCTATTTGTAGCACAGCCACTGCTTAGAGGCTGTAGCTGCAATGAAGTCACAGAGCACATGCCTCGCAGCCCTTGCGCTGAAGGATCTGCAGAGGCACTGGTGCTGCTATAAATTAATGTTTTAGCATCTTATCCTTCACAACGTACTTTTAAAACCATACGACTCACTTTTATTCAACATTATTTTAATAGATACATATTTTACACAATTTACAGCGAATATTTTAGGACAATATACAGCCACTCAAATTCCACCATATTCAACTATACTTATTGTCATTCACCACCAAGTGTCATGGCATTCTTTGGCCATTTCTGGCACTTGCGCCATGAAACAATATCCATCATCTATGTCACCTAACATCTTCCTTATCTGCTATTCACTTCCTAATGCCATTTCTTACCTTTTAGTTTCATAATGGCTTTTAATATCCAGTGGAATTATAGAGGTCTCTTACAGAACTTGAGTGACATCAAAGACATGTTAAACTTCTGTCCTGTAGCCCTGTGTTTACAGGAAACAAACCTACGCGAAAAATACAAAAAAAAACATTTTAAAAGGTTTCGCTGTTCTACGGCGGCGAACCGGCTGTCAGGTGGTGTAGCCTTTGTTCTGGCAGGTGGTATAACAGGCAGAGAAGTTCCCATTAACACTAACTTTACTTTTAAAGGAAAGTTTCTTTACTTACTCGGTGGAGCGGGAAACGGACCATTGAGTTGTCCACGCTTCTAGCGCCAAGCGATGCGCCCCCGGTGTCCTTTCGGGGCGGTGCCGATCGGGCCTGCGCGACCTGTTCCGAGGACAGTGTGAGGCGGGGAGTTCGACTGGGGCGGTACATCTGTCAAACGGTAACGCAAGTGTCCTAAGGCGAGCTCAACCAGGACAGAAACCTCGCGTAGAGCAAAAGGGCAAATGCTTGCTTGATCTTGAATTTCCGTACGATTCGAGACCGCGAAAGCGGGGCCGCTCCATCCTTTTGGCTTTAAGAGTTTTAAGCAAGAGGTGTCAGAAAAGTTCATAGCCACGTCGCTTTTTGATTCTTCGATGTCGGCTCTTCCTATCATTGCGAAGCAGAATTCGCCAAGCGTTGGATTGTTCACCCACTAATAGGGAACGTGAGCTGGGTTTATGATGATGATATGTGGTGTTTATTGGCGCAAGGGCCAAGTGTGGCCAAAGAGCGCCAAGACAGTGGTGATGAGTTTGCAATGTAGTTATGGCATCGATGGGGATAATGTAAAGTGGCTGTATAGGGGCCTTAAGAATAGTCGCTCTAGAGTGCGTAAAATCTATCTGCAATAAGAATATGTCGATGACAATGACGTGTTCTATGTGCAATAAAATCCATCGTGAAAAGAGTCATGCAAAATAGAAAATATATAAGCTGGTAAAATCACTTGGAGCACTGCTGCCTCGCCAGAGCCCTTGACACGCAAGGGACGAGAGGCATGTGCTATACGGAAAAACTATCACAGCGCTATCCTCTATAGAGAGGAGGCGCTGCGAACGTATGGGCTAATTACATGTAATACAACATCTTTCAGGAAACCTAGGACTGCGTTAGTGTCAAAGAGCGGTTCTGCTCCGAGTAACATAACAGGATGGAGGGGGATATGCTGCCGGTATGCTAAGGGAAAATGTTTCTTTCTGTCATGTTCGGCTTCCCGACACTCTAGGAGGACGTGGAGGACGGTCAGCCTTTCCCCGCATCTACCACAGGTTGGAGGCTCGTTTCCCGTGAGCAAAAAGTTATGTGTGCCAAAAGTGTGTCCTATTCTTAGCCGGCAGAGTAGGACATCTGTCCGACGTGATTTTGTTGCAGAAGGCCAGAACCCTAATTGTGGCTTTATTACGTGCATTTTATTATTTGTTTCCATGTCCCACGAGCGTTGCCAGTAGTTCCGCAGTTTTCTGCGCAAGTAGGGCCTCAGATCTGTGACAGGGACTGCTGCGGTAGGATTTACAGAATACGATGCTATTGATGTGGCCATCTGGTCCGCCAGAGCATTGCCTTCGATGCCCCTATGACCCGGCACCCAGCATATGGTGACATGCTGGTTACATATTACTGGGTTTTTGTGCTTAGAAAATGACATTAGGGCCTTCAGAACACTTAGTGAGTCCGTATATATAACTGATTTCTCGAGTTTTGATTTCTTTATATACTTTACAGCTGACAACAGTGCGTAGGCCTCAGCCGTAAAGATGCTTGTTTCCGGATGCAGTACATCGGATTCCGAGAAGGATGGGCCGACGGCTGCATAGGACACCCCCTCGGGTGACTTCGATGCGTCTGTGTAGAACTCCGTGCAGGAGTGTTTGTATTGGAGTTCCCGGAAATGCATTTGTATTTCAATCTCTGGAGCGTGTTTTGTAACTTGCATGAAAGATATATCGCATTCTATGTGCTGCCACTCCCAAGGAGGTAGCAGCTTGGCTGGCTGCATTAGGCGGGGCTCGAGGAGTGGGACATGCATTTCATCACTAAGCTCCCTCACACGCATCGAAAAAGGCCGTCTTACGGAAGGACGATTATGAAAGAGCGTGGCATATGTCATATCGTTAATGGTATTAAAACATGGGTGTTGAGGATTAGAGTGGACTTTCAGGAAGTATGTTTGGCTGATGTATGTTCTCTGCAGATGTAGTGACCACTCATTTGATTCTGCATATAAACTTTCTATGGGACTTGTTCTGAAAGCTCCAGTGGCCAGTCGAATTCCTAGATGGTGGACCGGATCTAGCATCTTTAGCGCGCTCGGGGCTGCAGAATGATAGATCACGGCACCGTAGTCCAACCGCGATCGGATGAGGCTCTTGTAAAGATTCATTAAACATTTCCTGTCGCTGCCCCATGCTGTGTGGGATAACACTTTAAGTAAGTTCATTGTTCTTAAGCATTTGACCTTGAGGTACTTTATGTGTGGAATGAAAGTTAATTTCGAATCAAGTATGATGCCTAAGAACTTGTGTTCTTTGTTCACAGGAATTCGCTGACCATACATTTCGATACTGGGTTCTGCAATGAGTCCTCTCTTTCTTGTGAAAAGCACACAAGAACTTTTGTTGGGGTTGACTTTAAATCCGTTTTCTTCTGCCCATTTGGACACTTTGTTCAAGCCCTGTTGAACTTGCCTCTCACATACTGTAAGGTTGCAGGATTTGAATCCTATCTGTATGTCGTCTACGTAAACAGAATAAAAAATGGCTGGCGGTAACGAGGCAGAAAGGGTGTTCATTTTCATGATGAAGAGCGTGCAGCTAAGTACACCTCCTTGAGGTACACCAGTTTCCTGTATAAAAGGTCGCGACAATACATTGCCGACTTTCACGCGAAATGTACGGTTGGACAAATAGCTTTCTATTAAGACGAGCATATTGCCACGGATGCCAATTCCCCACAAGTCTCTCAATATTCCATAGCGCCACGTAGTGTCGTACGCCTTCTCCATATCGAGGAATACGGATAGGAAATATTGTTTATGTAGAAAGGCGTCGCGAATGTTTCCCTCAATGCGCACAAGGTGATCGGTTGTGGACCGCCCTTCTCTGAAGCCACACTGATGATGTGTGGTGTTTAATGGCGCAAGGGCCAGGTTTGGCCAAAGAGCGCCATGACAGGTGGTAATGTTGACGATGTGTTGTGGGTGACGTGCACAATGAACTCATCATGGTAGATGAGATATGGCTGTAAAAGGGCCTAAAAACTTCCGCTGTAAGTGGAGTAGAATGCATAGGTGCTAAAATAATGACGATGACTAGGGTGTGATATGGGCTATGGCAATGGACTTTCGTTAAAACATGATGCAATAAAACTTAACACTGGCAAGAGAGTTTCAAGAGAGCCCTTGAATGCAGGGCTGTTAGTCGTGTGCTAAAAGTTGCCTGGCCAGATGATTTTCAAGGTGTCCGTTTCGGCTAAAAACTCTAAGACTGTTTGCAGATTAAAAAGCGGTTCATCGCTAAGAAAAAATGCAGGGTGAAGGGGTAAATTCTCGCGATATGCACCAGGGAAAAACTTTTTCCTGTCTGTTTCTATTGCAGGGCACTGAATAAGAACATGCAGGACTGTGAGACTATTGCCGCACTTAACACAAGTTGGAGGATCGCCCCCAGTCAAGAGATGAGAGTGGGTACCGTATGTGTGGCCTATCCTTAAACGGCAAAGAAGTACTTCCTTGTAACGTGCTGTTTTCCCACTTATCCAGTTCCCCAGTTTTGGTTTTATTATGTAAAGCTTATTCATTACTTGTGTATCCCACTTGCCTTGCCAATAATTCCTTAATTTACGGCGTAGAAAAGGCTTTAGGTCTGTGGTAGGGATGGGAATATTTCTATCTCTGTCGCTAAAGGTTACTGATGTAGCGCTTTCGTCAGCTACTTCGTTCCCTTTTATACCTTTGTGACCGGGTACCCAGCATATGACAATCACTTGATTGCACATATATAGGATGCACAATAAATTATACAGCTCATTCAAAACGGAATTCTTATGTTTTTGTAAACTAATCAGTGCTTTCACGACACTTAATGAGTCTGTGAAGAGAACAGCCTTAGCGATGTTTGTGAGTCTGATGTGTTTAATAGCCGAGAGTATAGCGTATGCTTCCGCTGTAAAGATACTTGTGTATGGGTTTAGTGTCCCAGATATTGAAAATGATGGTCCAAGAGCTGCGTAAGCAACACCATCAGCAGATTTCGAAGCATCCGTGTAAAATTCAGCACAGGAATACTTCTCTTTTAGTTCAAGGAAATGTGATTGTATGTGAGCCTCAGGCGCTCGTTTCGATATTTCTAAGAATGATATGTCACATTGGATAGTTTGCCACTCCCAAGGCGGTGGGAGCCGAGTAGGAGCCATTGGGATATTTTCTAGAAAAGGGACGCCTGTTTCTTCTGACAGTGCTTCCACTCGGAGGGATAGAGGAGGCCTGATGGCTGGGCGGTTACGGAATAGCCTGGCAGTTGACAAGTCGCTAATTGCAAAATGACATGGATGCTGAATGTCTGATTTAACTTTCAAGGCGTAAGAAAAAGATAGATATGCCCTTTGTAGATGAAGAGACCATTCGTTGGATTCAACGTACAGGCTCTCTACAGGACTAGTCCTGAAGGCACCTGTAGCAAGACGGATACCCAAGTGGTGAATCGAATCTAACATCTTCAAGGCACTAGGCGTAGCAGAGTTATAAACTATAGCACCATAGTCAAGGCGTGACCTTATCAAACTTTTATATATGCTCAAAAGGCATCTTCTGTCACTTCCCCAGGATGTACGGGACAAGAGCTTCAGAAGATTCATTGTCTTCATGCACTTCGCCTTCAGATATTTCAGGTGGGGGATAAATGTTAATTTAGTGTCTAATATGAGGCCCAAAAATTTATGTTCTTGGCTCACTGGGAGCTGTTGTCCATGAAGGTAAATAGCGGGTTCAGGAAATATACCTCTCTTGTTCGAGAACAGAACACACGTACTTTTTTGCGGGTTTAATTTAAACCCATTCTCGTCAGCCCACATTGACAATTTGTTTAGCCCAAGCTGTACATGTCGCTCACAGATGGAAAGACTGCATGATTTAAAACCTATTTGTACGTCATCTACATACACAGAATAAAACATTGTACGTGGTATGATAGTGTAGAGTGAGTTCATTTTTATAACGAATAGAGTGCAGCTAAGCACGCCACCTTGTGGTACACCTGTTTCCTGTGTAAATAGACGAGATAGCACATTACCAACTCTGACGCGGAACGTGCGGTTAGACAGGTAACTTTGGATGACATTCAGCAAATTATCTCGGACTCCCATTTCGGCCAGGTCACGGAGAATTCCGAACCGCCACGTGGTGTCGTAAGCCTTCTCCATGTCAATAAATACCGACAAAAAGAACTGCTTGTGCACAAAAGCATCACGAATATTCGTCTCGATGCGGACAAGGTGATCAGTTGTGGATCTACCTTCCCTGAAACCACACTGTAGGGGATCTAATAGTTTGTTACATTCAAGAAAATGAAGGAGACGCCGGTTAACCATTTTTTCAAAGAGTTTACATAGGCAACTTGTCAACGCTATAGGCCTATAGCTGTTGACTGAAGTTGGGTCCTTGCCGTCTTTTAGTATTGGAATAATTATTGCTTCCTTCCAGGCGGATGGAATGTAACCAGCGGAGAACACAGAGTTGAAGAGTGACAGTAGTGTTTTGTGGGTTTCAGGGTGTAGGTGTTTGATCATTATATACAATATTCTGTCACTTCCTGGAGCAGACTTGTTACAGCCATTCAGCGCAGCCTGAAATTCCGTCATGCTAAATGGGCGGTTGTAAGGTTGGTTGCTATTGCCTTTCCTACCCAGAGGCAGTCGTTCCGCTTGTTGTCGGTATCTCAGAAATGTGTCTGAATAGTGGGATGAGCTAGAAATCCTTTCAAAATGTACCCCTAGAGAGTCGGCTTGGTCAATGAGGGTGTCTCCTTGTGTATTTACCAATGGTAGAGGATGAGTTTCGCGGCCTTTTATTTTGTTTACCCTGTTCCAGGCTTTTCCCTCGTCTGTATAAGAATTAATACTAGAGATGTATTTTTGCCAGCTTTCCCTTTTGGCAAGGCGGCGCGTTCTTCTACCTTCTGATTTTATTTTCTTAAAGCTGATCAAGTTCTCGGTAGTTGGGCAGTCGCGAAGGCGACCCCAAGCCTTATTTTGATTTTTGCGGGCTTCCTTACATTGCTCATTCCACCAAGGAATACGCCGTTTAGAGGGTGATCCATTCGTTTGAGGGATACATATTGACGCAGCATTAGTTATAAATGCCGTCAAATATGATACTCTATCATCGATTGAGAGGGTACAGATGTCATCCCAGGTCAAATGCGTCAGCTCTCTGTATCGTTTCCAGTCAGCACAGTCGACCTTCCAACGTGGCAGATGTGGGGAACACTTATCGCCTTGTGTTAATTTTAAGAGAATTGGGAAATGGTCACTACCATATGGATTTTTGATCACGTTCCACTCCAGATATGGCACTAGTGTACTTGATGTTATGCTTAAGTCAATAGATGAGAATGTTTTATTTGCCATGCTGTAGAATGTAGGTTCTTTCTTGTTCAATATGCATGCATTGGAAGATAAAAGGAACTTTTCTAATAAACGCCCTCTTGCATCACAACGAGAATCTCCCCAGAGGGTGTTGTGTGCATTTAAATCACCTACTACAATGTAAGGTTCGGGGAGTTCTTCGATAAAACTCTGGAATTCTGTTGTAGAAAGTTGATGGCATGGAGGGATATACAAAGAGCTAACGGTTACTAACTTATCAAATAGCACGACTCTGATCGCCACTGCCTCAAGGGGTGTTTGCAGATGTAAATGTTGGCAGGCGATACCCTTACCAACTATAATAGCAACACCACCTGACGAAGCGAGAGCGTCACTGCGATCTTTGCGGTAAATGGCATATTGTTTCAGAAAGTTAGTATGTGAAGGTTTGAGGTGTGTCTCTTGCACACACAGCACCCTTGGGTTAAACTTGCGAAGGAGTTCCTTAATATCATCAAGATTGTGTATTAAACCTCTCACATTCCAATGCATTATCTGTGTGTCCATATTGGAAGTGTTTTATGGTGTGTGTGAAGAGATATTAGGTTGGCTCAAGGGACCTTTCCAGGCCCCTTGATGCGGGGTATTTCTTTTTTGTGGGCGCGCTCCAGGGAGCAACGCCGTTCCTTCGGCGTCTGAGACGCCGGAGAAGTTTTTGTTACATCCATCGCCTCGTCAGAGGCGCTGGATGAAGCCCGCTCAGCGGGCACTCTCGGGACTTTTTCGGGCCTATCTGCACGAGCAGTGGCCCTGGGAGCGGCAGGCTCGGAAGTCTGCTGACCCTTCGTGGTAGGGGGCGGAAGAGCAGTGGCTGCTCCCGCCAGGGGGGCTGATGGCGTAACCGCCGTCACACTCCGTGTGACTTGCGCGGCCGCCAGAAGATGTGGCGCTGCCCCCCGACGCGTCACATCACTGTAGGACGGATTCGATTGATTGTGGACACTAAAACGCTTGCGCGCTTCTGGAAAAGTGATGTTTAGTTTTACCTTGAGTTCGATTATTTGTTTTTCTTTCTTCCATGACGGGCACGATCGCGAATAGGCGGGGTGGTCTCCGTCACAGTTAGCGCAGTGGGTTGGAGAAGAACAGTTGTCTGAAGCGTGGTCTTTAGATGCACATTTTGCACAAGTGGCACGCCCTCGGCAGCTCTGAGACCCATGCCCAAAACGCTGACACTTGAAGCATCGGCGCGGATGGGGAATGTACGGTCGTACGCGTAGTTTACAATATCCCGTCTCTAATGAATCAGGTAGTTCACTTGTTCCAAATGTTAATATTAGATGCTTTGTTGGAATTTCCTTGTCGTCACGCCTTAACTTAATTCGTTGCACCTTTACCACGTTTTGGTCTTGCCATCCGTCCAACAGCTCGCTCTCACTAAGATCAAGGAGGTCGTCATCAGAAATGACACCACGCACAGTGTTCATAGTCCGGTGGGGGCCCACAGATACAGGGATGTCACCAAACGCAACAAGTTTGGTCAGTTTGCTGTATTGGAGCTTGTCACGCACTTCGAGAAGAAGGTCGCCGCTTCCCATCTTAGTTACTTTGTAACCAGAGCCGATTGCTTCAGTTAGACATTTTGCGACCACAAATGGGGATATTGTGCGAACTGTCTTGGTTTCATGCTGGCTATGTATTACATGGTATTTGGGGAAAATTTCTTTCGGTTTCAAGAGGAAGTTGAAAGTTTCATCGGTGCGCCCCCTCTTCAGGGAGCGATCAAGGAGTGGGGGGAAATTTGAAGCCATATATAGAATTGCTGTATTCGGCAGGAATGCCCGCCGCCCACCTCGGAGCCCAACCTGGGGACGTCACAGGATTAGAAACATTCTATTCTGCGTACGCCAGCGGTACAATCCCACTATAACCTAATATATATACCCAAGACTGGATATATTACACAAGGTTAACCCTTGCCGCCAGGAAATAAGGAAGTAATAAGAAGTGAAGAGAAAACAGGAAAGATGAAAAAGGCGACAGAGAAAGACGAAGATAGGAGAAAAGGACAGGAAAAGGCGACTGCCGATTTCCTCCAGGTGGGTCAGTCTGGAGGTGCCGTCTATGTGAAGCCGGGGCCGAAGAGGTGTGTTGCCTCCGCCGGGGGGCCTTAAAGGTCCAAACACCCAGCTTCGGCTCAACCCCCAGGATCCCCTTTTCCCCAGACACGGTTAAGCCGCGCACGGCTACACGCGGGAGGGTCCAACCCTCGTGTGCTCGGGTACGTGGTGTCGCAACACACCAAACGCCTGCTGACGCAGACGCCCCTGCGGGGCTGAAGCCACACTGAAAGGGATCGAGGATATTGTTGAGTTCAAGGTAATGTACAAGTCTGCGGTTAACCATTTTTTCGAAAAGCTTACAAAGACAATTTGTAAGAGCTATGGGACGGTAACTTGCCGCCAAGGAAGGGTCCTTGCCCTGTTTAAGAACAGGGACCACAATCGCTTCTTTCCATGTGGATGGGAGGTTTCCCGCAGCCCAAATAGCGTTGAAAAGCGTGAGTAGTGTAAGTTTGGTGTCAGCGTGTAAGTTTCTGATCATTTCGTACATGACCCTATCAGGTCCCGGCGCAGAACTTTTGCATGTGGTCAAGGCAGCTCTCAACTCAGCAATACTGAACGGCTGGTTATAAGGTTCATTCTGTCTGGATTTTCGTATTATTGGCTTACATTCTTCTATTTGTTTGTATTTCAAAAAGGATTGCGAATAATGGTTTGAACTCGACACGCTCTCAAAGTGTTCTCCAAGTGAGTCTGCCTGATCTTCCAGTGTTTCACCTTGTGTGTTCACCAAAGGAAGTGAATATGTTTGTCGCCCTTTTATCCTATTAACCCTGTTCCAGACTTTGGCCTCATCTGTATAGGAGTTGATACCAGATAAAAACTTCTGCCAACTCTCTCTTCTGGCCTGTCGGCGGGTTCGCCTGCCTTGGGATTTTACTTGTTTAAAATTGATAAGATTCTCCGCAGTGGGGGAGGCGCGTAGCAACCCCCACGCTTTGTTTTGTTTCTTACGAGCGATCCTGCAATCGTCGTTCCACCACGGGACACGCCGTTTACATGCCAATCCATTTACTTGTGATATACATTTAGTTGCGGCATCTATTATGAAGGCTGTAAAATATTCCACGGCAGCCTCAATTCCTAACGAGGACATGTCATCCCATGATATAGTAAAGTTTCGGAATTTCTCCCAGTCTGCTGTCTCAGTCTTCCACCTAGGAGCCTGTGGTGGATATTCGTCTTCTTTAAGTGTTCTTAATAGTACGGGGAAGTGGTCGCTTCCGTAAGGATCGTTCGTAACTTCCCATTCTAGTTCAGGCAGTATGGACGGAGAAACTATGCTCAGATCAATTGAAGAAAAGGTATTGTTTGCAACACAGTAATATGTGGGTTTCTTCTTATTCAGAAGGCACGCACCAGAAGAGAAAAGGAACTGTTCAACAAGACGACCTCGCGCATCTATACGAGAGTCGCCCCACAGGGAGCTGTGCGCATTGAAATCGCCAAGAACAATGTAAGGTTCTGGCAATTGATCAATAAAGGATTGGAATTCATGCTTCGTTAATTTGTAATGTGGGGGTATGTATAGAGAGCTAATCGTGATGAGTTTGTTTAGGAGTACAGCTCGAACCGCCACTGCTTCGAGAGGCGTTTGTAGCTGTAAAAGTTGACATGCAATGCTCTTATGGATAGCAATGGCAACACCGCCCGATGATGCGACAGCATCATCGCGATCTTTGCGAAAAGTAATATGCTGTCGGAGAAAGTTCGCGTGTTTGGATTTTAAGTTGGTTTCTTGTAAACACAGCACCTTGGGATTGTGTTTGTGGATTAGTTCTTGAACATCATCAAGGTTTCTGAGGAGACCTCTGACGTTCCATTGAATTATCTGTGTATCCATGTTGGTAGTAAATAGGTGCTGTGTGTACAGAAACAGAAGTAGTGATTATGGAAAAAACAGATTAGATTACAGAGCCCTTTCGAGGCCCTGTAACGGGGGTTCTGCCCTTTCTGGAGCGTTCGAGCGAGCCTCGTCGCTCCTTAGGCGCTTGGTGCGCCTTGAGGATGGGTGTAGTGTCCATTGCCTCTTGTGAGGCGCCGGACACTTGCTCTTTCGAGCGGGAAGTTACCAGCGAGGGTCCCGCCTTCGAGGGCAAGACCCCTGCGCCCACCAGCCCGGAGGTCGATGGGGCTCCCTGGGGGATTTGGCTGCGCTGGCCGTTGCCAGCGCTGGAAGGGAGCTGGGAGGTTGAGGCCGCCTCGGCTGCGCCCACCTTCGGGGTCGGTGGTCCCCTCTCCTCGGTTGACGGAGCAGCGCTAGCTGCAACCGCCGCGGGGGCAGATGGCTTAGCTGCCGACTCACTGATTGAGGGTCGGACAGCCGCCGGAGGCCGTTGTGACGCTGCCCCCTGACGCGCCACTTCGGCAAAGGTTTTCTTTGGCAGGTATGCTACCCGCCTTCGTGCCTTTTTGAACGATATATTCTCTTTCACTTTGATCGTTACTATTTCTTTTTCCTTCTTCCTGGAGGGGCACGACCGCGAGTACGCGGCGTGCTCCCCATCACAGTTTACACAGTGGGGAGCGTTCTCACACGTTTCAGTGGTGTGTTCTTGGGCACTACATTTAGCACAAGTTTGGCGGCCTCGGCAACTCTGCGAACTGTGGCCGAAGCGCTGGCACTTGAAACAGCGGAGTGGGTTTGGCACGTACGGCCTGACACGGAGCTTGATGTACCCGGCCTCCACAGACTCGGGCAGAATACTTGAACCGAATGTGAGTATTAGGTGCTTCGTTTGAATTTCTTTGCCATCCCTTCTCATCTTAATTCTTCTGACATTGACTACGTTCTGCTCACTTAAGCCCTCCAAGAGCTCAGCCTCTGTCAGCTGGAGCAAATCGTCATCAGAGACAACGCCGCGGGTGGTGTTCAGAGTGCGGTGTGGAGTTATTGACAGTGGAACATCCCCAAATGACACTAGACTGGGCAACTTTTCGTATTGTTTCTTATCATGCAGTTCTAACAGGAGATCACCACTTGCCAGCCTTGATACCTTGTAGCCTGGACCAAGGGCATCAGTTAAGGACCTGGAAACTAGAAAAGGGGAGATATTTCGGACTTGTTTATCGGATTTTTCAGAGTGGATGACATGGTACCGTGGGAAGTTCGGTCTTTGACGACCAAAGAACTGAAATACATCTTCGGTGCGCCCTCTTTTTTGAGGGCGATCAGGAATTGAAGGGAAGGAACTTGCCATAGAAAAATGTAGTTTTCGGCAATAACGCCAGCCACCCACCATGGAGCCCTACGAGGGGACGCTACGGGGACTGTATGAACAGGTCCCGTAAACGCCAGCTGTACGTCATCACTATAACCAAATATGAAATAACCTAGGTTGGCTATTCACACAAGGTTAACCCTTGCTGCCTGGAAAAATTGGAAGTAAGCGGAAGCTAGGAGAAGACAGGAAAGATGGAAAGTGCGAAAAAGACGAAGGCTGGAGGGAGAGAGAGACAGGAAAAGGCAACTACCGATTTCCCCCGGGTGGGTCAGTCCGGGGGTGCCGTCTACGTGAAGCAGAGGCCAAAGGGGTGTGTTGCCTCCGCCGGGGGGCCTTAAAGTTCCGAACACCCAGCATCGGCTCAACCCCCAGGATCCCCTTTTCCCCGGACACGGCTGAGCCGCGCACGGCTACACGCGGGAGGGTCCAACCCTCGTGTGCTCGGGTCCGTGGTGTCGCAACACACCAAACGCCTGCTGACGCAGACGCCCCTGCGGGGAAGAACGACATCAAAGACTTCACAACACTAAGGGAGTCCGTATATATAACTGACTTTTTGAGTTTTGATTTCCTTATATGCTTCACGGTCGACAATATTGCGTAGGCCTCAGCCGTGAAGATACTAGTTTCCGGATGCAGTAAATCGGATTCCGAGAAGGATGGACCGACGGCTGCATATGACACCCCCTCGCGTGACTTCGATGCGTCTGATGATGATGATATGTAGTGTTTTTTGGCGCAAGGGCCAAGTTTGGCCAAAGAGCGCCAAGGCAGTGGTGATAAGTTTGCAATGTAGTTATGAGTTCTATGGGGTTAATGAAAATTGGCTGTATAGGGGCCTTAAAAAATTGTCGCTCTAGAGTGCGTAAAATATATCTGTAATAAGATTATGTCGATGACAAATGACGTGTTCAATGTGCAATAAAATTCATCGTGAAAGAGCGATGCTTCGATGCGTCTGTGTAAAACTCCGTGCAGGAGTGTTTGTATTGCAGTTCCTGGAAATGCATCTGGATTTCAATCTCTGGAGCGTGTTTTGTAACCTGCATGAAAGATATGTCGCATTGTATCATCTGCCACTCCCAAGGAGGTAGCAGCTTAGCTGGAGGCATTAGGCGGAACTCGAGGAGTGGGACATGCATTTCATCACTAAGCTCCCTCACACGCAGCGAGAAAGGCTGTCTTACGGAGGGACGATTGCGAAAGAGTGTAGCATATGTCATGTCATTAACGGTTTTAAAACAGGGATGTTCAGGATTTGAGTGGACTTTCAGAAAATATGTTTGGCTGATGTACGTTCTCTGGATATGAAGTGACCATTCATTCGATTCTGCATATAAACTTTGTACGGGACTCGTTCTGAAAGCTCCTGTGGCTAAACGGATACCTAGATGGTGAACAGGGTCTAGCATCTGTAGCGCACTTGGAGCGGCAGAATGATAGATCACGGCACCATAATCCAATCGAGACCGAATTAGGCTCTTGTATAGGTTCATTAAGCACTTCCTATCACTACCCCATGTAGTCTGGGATAGGAGTTTCATTAGGTTCATTGTTTTTAGACATTTTTCTTTCAGATATTTAATGTGTGGAGTGAAAGTGAGTCTGTAGTCAAGTATGATACCTAAGAATTTGTGCCGTTTGCTGATAGGTATTCGTTGTCCACACAGTTCTAAGGAAGGATCCGGAACCAGGCCTCTCTTTCTTGTAAAAAGAACACAAGAGCTTTTGTTAGGATTGATCTTAAATCCATTCTTGTCTGCCCACATTGAGACTTTGTTCAGGCCGTGCTGTACCTGTCTCTCGCACACTGCGAGGTTACAGGATTTGAAAGCTATTTGTATGTCGTCCACGTAGACAGAATAAAAGATTGCCGGTGGTAATGAAGCGCGAAGCGTGTTCATCTTCACGATGAAGAGTGTGCAGCTGAGCACGCCTCCTTGCGGTACACCAGTTTCTTGCGTAAAAGGACGCGAAAGTACATTTCCTACTTTTACCCGGAAGGTACGACTGGACAGATAGCTTTCTATTAGGTTAAACATATTTCCATGGATACCCATTTCTAATAAGTCTCTTAGGATTCCGTAACGCCACGTCGTATCGTACGCCTTCTCCATATCGAGGAATATGGATAAGAAGAATTGTTTGTGTACAAATGCGTCCCGGATATCTGCTTCTACACGTACAAGATGGTCAGTTGTGGAGCGCCCTTCTCGGAAGCCGCACTGATAGGGATCAAGGATTTTGCTCAGTTCAAGGAAATGGATGAGTCGCCGATTAATCATTTTTTCAAACACCTTACAGATGCAACTTGTGAGGGCTATCGGGCGGTAACTTGCCACTGAGGAAGGGTCCTTGCCTTGTTTCAAAACAGGGACCACGATGGCTTCCTTCCATGTGGTTGGAAGGTACCCTGCATCCCAAATGGTGTTGAAAAGTGTGAGTAGTGTAACCTGCGTGTCATTATGTAAGTTTTTGAGCATTTCATACATGATTCTATCAGATCCTGGTGCGGAGCTGTTGCATACGCTCAAGGCAGCTCTTAATTCAGCAATACAAAAAGGACGGTTGTAAGGCTCATTCTCTCGACCTTTTCTTCTTAATGGCTTACGTTCTTCTGTTTCTTTGTATTTGAGGAAGGACTGTGTATAATTTGTTGGACTTGACACGCTCTCAAAATATTCCCCAAGTGAGTCTGCCTGGTCTTGCAGTGTATCGCCCTGTGTGTTCACCAGGGGGAGTGAATGTGTTTGCCGCCCTCTAATCCTATTAACTCTGTTCCAGGCTTTGGCCTCATCCCTAAACGAGTTAATACTCGATAAAAACCTGTGCCAGCTCTCTCTTCTGGCCTGTCGGCGGGTTCTCCTACCTTGGGATTTTATTTTTTTAAAGTTGACAAGATTCTCAGCGGTGGGAGAAGCTCGCAGCAACCCCCACGCCTTGTTCTGATTCTTACGGGCGGTCCGACATTCGCTGTTCCACCACGGTACACGTCGTTTGCATGCCAGACCACTCGCTTCGGATATGCATTTTGATGCGGCATCCATCATGAATGATGTAAGATACTCTACAGCAGCATCAATTTCTAGAGAAGACATGTCGGCCCATGAGATGTTTGTGAGAGTTCGAAATTTCTCCCAGTCGGCTGTGTCTATCTTCCACCTAGGAGCTTGTGGAGGACACTCGTTTTCTTTAGATGTTCTTATCAGTATCGGGAAGTGGTCGCTCCCGTAAGGATTGTTAATAACTTCCCATTCGAGTTCAGGCAGTATACACGTGGAAACTAGGCTGAGGTCAATTGATGAAAATGTTCTGTTGGCGAGAGAATAATATGTGGGTGCCTTCTTATTCAGCAGGCATGCACCAGAAGAGAACAGGAACTGTTCAACAAGACGACCTCGCGCATCTATACGAGAGTCGCCCCACAGGGAGCTGTGCGCATTGAAGTCGCCAAGAACAACATAGGGTTCTGGCAGTTCATCTATAAAGGACTGAAATTCATGTTTAGTTAATTTGTAATGTGGGGGTATATAAAGCGAGCAAATAGTGATGAGTTTGTTTAGCAGAACAACTCGCACCGCCACTGCTTCAAGGGGCGTTCGAAGCTGTAAATGTTGACATGCTATACTTTTATGTGTGAGAATCGCAACACCACCCGATGATGCGATGGCATCATCGCGATCTTTACGAAACGTAACATACGTACGGAGAAAGTTTGCGTGTCTGGATTTTAAATGTGTTTCCTGTAAACACAGCACTTTTGGATTATGTTTGTGGATGAGTTCTTGCAAATCATCAAGTTAGTTAGTTAGTTAAATGGGGGTTTAATGGCGCAAAAGCGGCTGAGGCTATGCTGCGCCAAACACGAGGTGTTTAAAAATTACGTTTATGAAGGAAAAGGCTTTGTTAATCTATATTTTATGTAAAAACCCAGTGTCGTGTAGAAATTTACGGACGTCACATAATGGGACTAGCGGATCATCACCTAAAATTAGAGCGGGGTGTAAAGGTATGTGTTGTTCATATAATTTGTGCAAAAGTGTTCGTCTGTGTGTTTCAGTCTGCATACATGTGAGTAATATGTGCATAACTGTTAGTGGCTGTTGACATTTCTCGCATGTTGGTGTGTCTTCTTTCGTAAGTAAGTAATTGTGCGTGAGGTGTGTGTGCCCAATGCGTAGTCGGCATAGAACTACTTCGATGAACCGCTCCTGATGATTGCATGACTTCCACTCGCCTACTATGGGTTTCGTGAGATGTAGCTTGTTGTCGGCACAACGGTCCCATTCGCGTTGCCATTTTACCGTGAAGGCTTTTCTAATTGCACGGATGCTATCATTATATGGTAGTTTCGTGTTTGTAATATTTTTGTATGCTGCCATCAATGCACAGCTATCAGCTGCTTCGTTACCTGGTATCCCGACATGGCTTGGGACCCAACAGAAACGAATTGACCTCCCGTATTCGTTAAGCACCAACATGTTTAAAATGTCTCCTATCAGGGGTTCACACTCAGATTTCAACTGTAGAGCTTTCAGTGAGCTTAAAGAGTCAGTGTATATGACTGCATGTTCGTGTTTATCAGTTATAATCTTTTTAACAACAACCCAGATAGCGTAAACTTCAGCCGTGAAAACAGAAGCGTGTTGTGGTAATCGAATACTTGTTTCCCACTTTTCCGCTACGGCCCCCACACCCACGTGGTCTTTTGTTTTAGAGCCATCAGTGTAATATTGCATGTTATTTTGATATTTGTCCTGAAGTGCACGGAATTCTTGTATAATGTGTTCGTGTGGGATGTCTCTTTTCTTTAGATGTGTTAACGTCCAATCACATAAGTGTGTCAAATCGTACCACGGAGCCAGCCGTTGTGGTTTCTTGGCAACCTGGAGGACTTCGTGGGGAATGTCATAATCCCGACAGTATTGCTCATACCACAGGACAAGTGGCCTAATCGAGTTCGGTTTATTTGTGTAGTGTAAGCGTGTGTTGCATTGTGTGAGGATGTTGTAGCATATGTGTTGGGGTGATGACTGAATTTTCAGTACGTAGGAAAATGTGAGGAATGCTCTGCGCTGCTGTAAGGAGGGTTCATTACACTCGACGTATAAACTTGGAATAGGTGAAGTTCGGTAGGCACCACTTGCCAGTCGCAGTCCGAGGTTATGTACCGGATCAAGTCGTTGGATGTAGGACTGTCTGGCTGAACCGTAAACCACGCAGCCGTAGTCTAAAAGGCTACGCACAAGAGACCGGTAAACACGTAAAAGGCAGGTTCGGTCGGAACCCCAGTGCTTATGGGACAAAATTTTAAGAATATTTAGAGCTTTATTTGCTTTGATCTTTAGTGCTTTTATGTGAGTTAGGAAGTTCAGTTTAGTGTCAAAGGTTACTCCTAAAAACTTATGATCTTGTTTCACCGGCAGTATGGTGTCGTTCAATTTTAGAACTGGATCGCTGTGTAGCCCTCGTTTCTGAGAGAACAAAACAGTAACTGTTTTCTGTGTGGAGAAACGGAAACCATTTTTGTTAGCCCATTGTGTAAGCTTATTTATTGTCATTTGAAGTTGCCTTTCACAGGTTGGCAAATTTGAGGCGCGGCAAGCCACTTGGAGATCGTCTACGTAAACAGAGTGCATAAGAGACGACGGTATAATCTTATTAACTGAGTTCATTTTTACTATAAACAGTGTCGTGCTGAGAACACAGCCTTGTGGAACGCCATTTTCCTGTGTAAACGTATGAGAATGTACTGTACCCAGACGTACCTGAAATGTTCTATTAGATATAAAATCAGCTAGGCAATTTAGCATTTTACCACGGATGCCGAGGTCAGCCAGGTCTCTTAAAATTCCGTATCTCCATGTGGTATCATAGGCTTTTTCCAAATCGAAGAAAACTGCAAGACAGTGTTGTTTGTGTAAAAACGCATATCGAATTTCATGTTCTAGACGGACAAGATGGTCAGTAGTTGAACAGCCCTTTTGATATCCACACTGGTGGGGGTCTATGAGGTTTCTTGATTCTAAGATAAATGAGAGTCTAATATTGATAATGCTTTCATATGATTTTGCCAGACAGCTTGTGAGGGAAATGGGTCTGTAGTTGCTTGCGGATGTTGGGGATTTACCGGCTTTTAGAAATGGAACTACTATTGCTTTTTTCCATTCTTCGGGCATTATACCAGATTCCCAGATTATGTTGAAAAACTTAAGGAGAGCTTGATGATGATGATGATGTTTGAGGTTTAATGGCGCAAGGGCCAGGTATGGCCAAAGAGCGCCATGCTAGTGGTAATGAATATGTCGTGGTGTGATGGGCTCTGTGAATTTAATGATGATGATGATATGTGGTGTTTAATGGCGCAAGGGCCAGGTGTGGCCAAAGAGCGCCATGACAAGTGGTGATGTTGACGGTGTATTATGGACATGTGACTTGGCTGTAAAGTGGCCTAAAAATAGTTGCTGTAAAGTGCATAAAATCTAAGTGATATAAAATTATGGCGATGACTAATGACGAATACTGTGAAGATTAAAATCCATCGTAAAAGAATGATGCATTGTTTAAAATATGCGAGACGTTAAATTGCTTACAGCACTACAGCCTCGCCAGAGCCCTTGAACCACAAGGGCCTAGAGGCATGTGCTTATTCAAAATGATTATCGCAGCGGCATCCTCTGAAGAGAGGAGGCGCTACGAACATGTGGGGCTAATAACATGCAACACAACATCTTTCAAAAAACCTAAGACGGCGTTGGTGTCAAAGATTGGTTCTGGACCAAGTAACATAACAGGATGAAGGGGGATGTGGTGCCTGTATGCTAAGAGAAAATGTTTTTTTCTTTCGGGTTCGGCTTCCCGACACTCCAGTAGGACGTGGAGGACGGTCAGCCTCTCCCCGCATCTACCACAGGTTGGAGGCTCGTTTCCCGTGAGTAAGAAGTTATGTGTGCCAAAAGTGTGTCCTATTCTTAGACGGCAGAATAGGACATCTGTCCGGCGGGATTTTGTTACAGGAGGCCAGAAACCTAATTGTGGCTTTATTACATGCAGTTTATTATTTATTTCTTCGTCCCACATGTGTTGCCAGTAGTTTCGTAGTTTCCTTCTTAAGAAAGGCTTCAGGTCTGTGACAGGGACCGAAGCAGTAGGATTAACTGCATGAAATGAAGTTGATGTGGCCATCTGATCGGCTAGAACGTTTCCCTCGATGCCCCTATGTCCAGGCACCCAGCATATAATCACATGCTGGTTAGATACATATGCTTTACATAACACGGAATAGAGTTCAATTAAAACAGGATTTTTGCGCTTACAGAACGATATCAAAGCCTTCACAACACTTAGGGAGTCCGTAAAAATAACTGATTTTCTGAGTTTTGTTTTCCTTATATGCTTCACGGTCGACAATATTGCGTAGGCCTCAGCCGTAAAGATACTAGTTTCCGGATGCAGTACGTCGGATTCCGAGAAGGATGTACCGACGGCTGCATAGGACACCCCGTCGTGTGACTTCGATGCGTCTGTGTAGAACTCCGTACAGGAGTATTTGTGCTGGAGTTCCCGGAAATGCATTTGGATTGCAATCTCTGGGGCGTTTTTTGTAACTTCCATGAAAGATGTATCGCATTGTATCAACTGCCACTTCCAAGGAGGTAGCAGCTTGGCTGGATGCATTAGGCGAAGTTCGAGAAGTGGAACATGCATTTCATGACTAAGCTCCCTCACACGCAGCGAGAAAGGCTGTCTTACGGAAGGACGATTACGAAACAGTGTAGCATATGTCATGTCGTTAATGGTGTTAAAACAGGGATGTTCATGATTAGAGTGGACTTTCAAAAAATATGTTTGGCTGATGTATGTTCTCTGGATATGAAGTGACCACTCATTCGATTCTGCATATAAGCTTTGTACGGGACTCGTTCTGAAAGCTCCTGTGGCTAAACGGATACCCAGATGGTGAACAGGGTCCAGCATCTTTAGCGCGCTCGGGGCGGCAGAGTGATAAATCACGGCACCATAGTCTAGGCGTGAACGAATGAGGCTTTTATAGAGTTTCAATAAAGACATCCTGTCACTACCCCATGTACTCTGGGATAGGAGTTTCATTATGTTCATCGTTTTTAGGCATTTTTCTTTAAGATGTTTAATGTGGGGGACGAAAGTGAGTCTGTAGTCAAGTATGACACCTAGAAATTTGTGTTCTTTGTTTACAGGTATTTGTTGTCCACCCAGTTCTAAGCAAGGGTCTGGGATCATTCCTCTCTTTCTTGTAAAAAGAACGCAAGTGCTTTTGTTAGGATTGATCTTAAAGCCATTCCTGTCTGCCCACATTGAGACTTTGTTCAGGCCATGCTGTACCTGTCTCTCACACACTGCGAGGTTACAGGATTTGAAAGCTATCTGAATGTCGTCCACGTAGACAGAGTAAAAGATGGCCTGAGGTAATGAAGCGCGAAGCGTGTTCATCTTCACGATGAAGAGCGTGCAGCTGAGCACGCCTCCTTGGGGTACACCCGTTTCTTGCGTAAAAGGACGTGAGAGTGCATTGCCTACTTTTACCCGGAACGTACGATTTGACAGATAGCTTTCCATTATGTTAAGCATATTACCGTGGATGCCCATTTCTGACAGGTCTCTTAAGATTCCGTAACGCCACGTTGTGTCATAGGCCTTTTCCATATCGAGAAATATCGATAGGAAGAACTGTTTATGTATGAATGCCTCCCGAATATTTGCTTCAACACGTACGAGATGATCGGTTGTGGACCGCCCTTCTCGAAAGCCGCATTGATAAGGATCAAGCATTTTGCTCATTTCAAGGAAATGGATCAGTCGCCGATTAATCATTTTTTCAAATACCTTACAAAGGCAACTTGTGAGGGCTATCGGGCGGTAACTTGCCACTGAGGAAGGGTCTTTACCTTGTTTCAAAACAGGGACCACAATAGCTTCCTTCCATGCGGTTGGAAGGTACCCTGCATCCCAGATGGTGTTGAAAAGTGTGAGTAGTGTAACTTGCGTGTCATCGTGTAAGTTTTTGAGCATTTCATACATGATTCTGTCAGATCCGGGTGCAGAGCTCTTGCATGAGCTCAAGGCAGCTTTCAACTCAACAATACTGAATGGGCAGTTGTAGGATTCACTCTGTGGACATTTTCTTTTGAGTGGCTTACATTCTTCTATTTCCTTATATTTCAGGAAGGATTTCGAATAATGTTTTGAACTTGACACACTCTCAAAGTGCTCCCCAAGTGAGTCTGCCTGATGTTGCAGCGTATCACCCTGTGTGTTTACCAGAGGGAGTGAATATGTTTGTCTCCCTCTAATTCTATTTACGCGGTTCCAGACTTTCGCCTCATCTGTAAACGAGTTGATGTTCGATAAAAACTTTTGCCAGCTCTCTCTTCTGGCCTGTCGGCGGGTTCTCCTGCCTTGAGACTTAACTTTCTTAAAGTTAACGAGATTCTCTGCAGTGGGCGAAGCGCGTAGCAACCCCCACGCTTTGTTTTGATTCCTACGTGCGACTCTACATTCATCGTTCCACCACGGGACATGCCGTTTGCATGCCGAGCCACTTACTTCACGTATGCATTTAGATGCGGCATCTATAATAAAAGCTGTAAGGTAATCCACAGCAGCATCAATTTGTAACGAGGCCATGTCATCCCATGATATGCTAGTTATGGTTCGGAATTTCTCCCAGTCGGCTGTGTCGACCTGCCACCTAGGAGCCTGTGGTAGATATTCGTTTTCTTTAAGTGTTCTTAATAGTATGGGGAAGTGGTCGCTTCCGTAAGGATTGTTCGCAACTTCCCACTCCAGTTCAGGCAGTATAGACGGGGAAACTATGCTGAGATCAATTGAAGAAAAGGTATTATTTGCAAGACAGTAATAAGTGGGTTTCTTCTTATTCAAAAGGCACGCACCAGAAGAAAAAAGGAACTGTTCAACAAGACGACCTCGCGCATCTATACGACAGTCACCCCACAGGGAGCTGTGCGCGTTGAGATCGCCAAGAACAACATAAGGTTCTGGCAATTCGTCTATAAATGACTGGAATTCATGTTTGTTTAATTTGTAGTGTGGGGGTACGTAAAGCGAGATAATGGTGATGAGTTTGTTTAGGAGGACAGCTCGAACTGCCACTGCTTCAAGAGGCGTTTGGAGCTGTAAATGTTGACACGCGATGCTTTTGTTGATAACTACAGCTACACCTCCCGATGATGCGATAGCATCATCGCGATCTTTGCGAAAAGTTATATACTGTCGGAGAAAGTTTGTGTGTTTTGATTTTAGGTGTGTTTCCTGTAAACACAGCACTTTTGGATTGTGTTTGTGTATGAGTTCTTGCAAATCATCAAGGTTTCTAAGGAGACCTCTGATGTTCCATTGAATGATTTGTGTATCCATGTTTAAGGTAAATTGGTGCTGTGTTTACGGAAATGGAGTGGATGCCTTATATTACAGAGCCCTTTCGAGGCCCTGTAATAGGGGTTTTGTTCTTTCTGAAGCGTTCGAGCGAGTCTCGACGCTCCTTAGGCGTTTGGTGCGCCTTGGGGACAGGTGTAGTGTCCATTGCCTCCTGTGAGACGCCGGACAAGCGCTCTTGTGAGCGGGAGGTTTTCAGAGGGAGTCCCGCCTTGGAGGGCAAGACCCCTGCGCCCACCAGCCCGGAGGTCGATGGGGCACCCTGAGGGATTTGGCTGCGCTGGCCGTTGCCAGCGCTGGAGGGGGCCTCGACGGTTGGGGCAGCCTCGGCTGTGCCCACCTTCGGGGTCGATGGCTCCGTCTGCTCGGTTGGCGGAGCAGCGCTAGCTGCAACCACCGTGGGGGCAGATGGCGTGACTGCCGACTCACTGACTGTGGGTCGGACAGCCGCCGGAGGCCGTTGTGACGCTGCCCCCTGACGCGCCACATCGGCAAAGGTTTTCCTGGGCAGGTACGATACCCGCCTACGTGCCTCCTTGAAACTTATATTTTCCTTTACTTTTATTGTTACAATTTCCTTTTCTTTTTTCCACGATGGGCACGACCGCGAGTACGCGGCGTGCTCCCCATCACAGTTTACACAGTGGAGAGTGTTCGCACAAGCTTCAGTGGCGTGTTCAAGGGCACTGCATTTGGCGCATGTTTGGCGGCCTCGGCAGCTCTGCGAGCTGTGGCCAAAACGCTGGCATTTGAAGCATCTTAGAGGATTTGGCACATATGGTCGGACACGGAGCTTGATGTACCCGGCCTCTACAGACTCGGGCAGACTACTTGAACCGAATGTGAGTATCAGGTGCTTTGTTTGAATTTCTTTTCCATCCCTTCTTATCTTAATTCTTCTCACATTGACAACATTCTGATCACTGAAGCCCTCCAGGAGCTCAGCCTCTGTCAGCTGGAGCAAATCGTCATCCGAGACAACGCCGCGGGTGGTGTTGAGAGTGCGGTGTGGAGTCACTGTTAATGGAACATCTCCAAATGATACTAGACTGGGCAACTTATCGTACTGTTTCTGATCATGGAGCTCTAACAGGAGATCACCACTTGCCAGCCTTGATACCTTGTAGCCTGGACCAAGGACATCAGTTAAGGACTTTGAAACTAGAAAAGGGGAAATGTTTCGTACTTGTTTTTCTGATTTTTCTGAGTGGATCACATGGTAAAGTGGGAAGTTTTGTCTTTGTCGTCCAAGGAACTGGAAAACTTCATCGGTGCGCCCTCTTTTGTGAGGGCGATCAGGAAGCGGAGGGAAGGAGCTAGCCATAAAGGAATTGAATTTTCGGCAACAACGCCAGCCACCCACCATGGAGCCCTACAAGGGGACGTTACAGGGACTGTAAAAACAGGTCCTGCAAACGCCAGCTTTACGTTGTCACTATAACCAAATATGAGATAACCTAGGTTGGTTATTCACACAAGGTTAACCCTTGCTGCCTGGAAAAATTGGAAGTAAGCGGAAGCTAGGAGAAGACAGGAAAGATGAAAAGTAAGAGAAAGGCGAAGATTAGAGTGAGAGAGAGACAGGAAAAGGCAACTACCGATTTCCCCCGGGTGGGTCAGTCCGGGGGTGCCGTCTACGTGAAGCCGAGGCCAAAGGGGTGTGTTGCCGCCGCCGAGGGGCCGTAAAGGTCCAAACACCCGGCATTGGCTCAACCCCCAGGATCCCCTTTTCCCCGGACACGGCTAAGCCGCGCACGGCTACACGCGGGAGGGTCCAAGCCTCATGTGCTCGGGTACGTGGTGTCGCAACACACCAAACGCCTGCTTACGCAGACGCCCCTGCGGGGTCTGTGAATTTAATGTGACCTGGCTGTAAAGGGGCCTAAAAGAGTGTAAATTGCATAAAAATTACAGGTAATAAAATTATGATGATGATGATGTGTGGAGTTTTATGGCGCAAGGGCCAGGTGTGGCCAAAGAGCGCCATGTCTGTGGTAATGAGTTTGCGGTGTAATTATGATTGCTATGAAGTTGGTGTGAGGTGGCTGTAAAGAGGCCTTAAAATATACGCTCAAAAGTGCGTAAAATCTGTATGATAAAATTATGGCGATGACGTATGACTTGTACTATGAAAATTTAGATGCATATAAAAATAATGATACGATAGGTAAAATATGTCACGATTATAAGAAATACCAGAGCACTACTGCCTCCTTAGAGCCCTTCAAGCACAAGGGCCTGGAGGCATGTGCTACGCAAAAACAATTATCGCAGTGGCATCCTCTCGAGAGAGGAGGCGCTACGAATTCATGGGACTAATAACATGTAAGACGACATCTCTGAGGAAACCTAGGACTGTGTCTGTGTTAAAAAGCGGTTCTGGGCCGAGGAACATTACTGGATGAAGAGGGATGTGCTGTCTGTAAGCTAAGGAAAAATGTTTCATTCTTTCAGATTCGGCTTCCCGACACTCCAGAAGGACGTGGAGCACGGTCAGCCTCTCCCCGCATCTACCACAGGTTGGAGGTTCACTTCCAATAAGCAGATAATTATGGGTGCCGAACGTGTGTCCTATTCTGAGACGACAGAATAGGACATCTGTTCGGCGCGATTTTGTAGCAGAGGGCCAGAATCCTAACTGTGGTTTTATCAGGTGGAGCTTATTATTCGTTTCCGCGTCCCACATGCGTTGCCAGTGGTCCCGCAATCTCCTTCGCAAGAAAGGCCTCAGGTCTGTGACAGGCACCGCAGCGGTAGGGTTTACATTTTGCGATGCGATTGACGTGGCCATCTCGTCCGCCAGAACGTTACCCTCAATGCTCCTGTGGCCAGGCACCCAGCATATAATGATACGCTGGTTAGATATGTACGCTTTACACAAGACGGTGTAGAGTTCACAAAGTACAGGATTTTTGTGTGTATAGACTGACATCAAGGCCTTCACGACGCTTAGGGAGTCTGTATAGATCGCTGCTTTTGGAAGTTTTGATTTTCTTATATGCTTCACAGCAGAAAGTAATGCGTAGGCCTCAGCCGTAAATATGCTTGTTTCCGGATGCAGTACGTCGGATTCCGAGAAGGATAGGCCGACGGCTGCATAGGATACCCCGGCGTTTGACTTCGAAGCGTCTGTGTAGAACTCTGCACAGGAATGCTTGTGCTGGAGTTCTAGGAAATGCATTCTGATTTCGGCCTCAGGAGCGTGCTTTCTAACTTGAATGAAAGATGTGTCGCATTGTATCAGCTGCCACTCCCAAGGAGGTAGCAGCTTGGCTGGATGCATTAGGCGAAGCTCGGGGAGTGGGACATGTATCTCATCACTAAGCTCCCTCACTCGAAGCGAGAAAGGCTTTCTTACAGAAGGACGATTATGGAATAGTGTAGTGCAGGTCATATCGTTAACAGTGTTAAAACATGGATGTTGATGATTGCAGTGTATTTTTAGGAAATATGTAAGGCTGATGTAAGTTCTCTGTAGATGGAGCGACCATTCATTTGATTCCGCGTATAAGCTTTCAATCGGGCTTGTTCTGAAAGCACCAGTGGCTAAGCGGATACCTAGATGGTGGATAGGATCTAGGATCTTTAGTGCGCTCGGAGCGGCAGAGTTATATACGACGGCACCATAGTCCAATCGTGATCGAATTAGGCTCTTATAAACATTCATCAGACACTTCCTGTCGCTACCCCATGTTGAGTGGGATAGAACTTTAAGCAAGTTCATTGTCCTTAGGCATTTTTCTTTAAGATATTTAATGTGCTGTATAAAAGTGAGCTTCGAGTCAAGTATAATACCTAAAAATTTGTGTTCTTTGTTGACAGGTATTTGATGTCCACTCAGTTGAACACAAGGATCTGGAACCAGGCCTCTCTTTCTAGTAAAAAGAACACAAAAGCTTTTGTGGGGGTTGATCTTAAATCCGTTTTCGTCAGCCCACTTGCAAACCTTGTTGAGGCCCTGCTGTACCTGTCTCTCGCATACTGCGAGGTTGCAGGATTTAAAGCCTATTTGTATATCGTCGACGTATACGGAATAAGAAATGGCCGGTGGCAGTGAAGCACGTAGTGTGTTCATCTTAACAATGAAAAGAGTGCAGCTGAGCACACCTCCCTGGGGTACACCAGTTTCCTGCGTAAAAGGACGTGACAGTGCATTACCGACTTTTACTCGGAAGGTACGGTTGGACAAATAGCTATCTATTAGGGCGAGCATATTGCCACGGATGCCCATTCCCGACAAGTCTCTCAAGATTCCGTAGCGCCACGCTGTGTCGTACGCCTTCTCCATATCGAGGAACACGGATAAGAAATATTGCTTATGTAGAAAGGCGTCGCGAATGTTTCCCTCCATGCGCACAAGGTGATCAATTGTAGCCCGCCCTTCCCTGAAGCCACACTGAAAGGGATCAAGCATTTGGTTTAATTCCAGGAAATGTATGAGTCGCCGATTAACCATTTTCTCAAACAGCTTACAAATGCAACTTGTGAGGGCTATCGGGCGGTAACTGGACGCCAACGAAGGATCTTTACCTTGCTTCAGAATGGGAATCACAATCGCTTCTCTCCATGCAAGTGGAAGATGATGATGATGTGTGGAGTTTTATGGCGCAAGGGCCAGGTGTGGCCAAAGAGCGCCATGTCTGTGGTAATGAGTTTGCGGTGTAATTATGATTGCTATGAAGTTGGTGTGAGGTGGCTGTAAAGAGGCCTTAAAATATACGCGCTAAAGTGCGTAAAATCTGTATGATAAAATTATGGCGATGACGTATGACTTGTTCTATGAAAATTTAGATGCATATAAAAAGAATGATACGATAAGTAAAATATATCACGATTATAAGAAATGCCAGAGCACTACTGCCTCCTTGGAGCCCTTGAAACACAAGGGTCTGGAGGCATGTGCTATACCGTACAACTATCCCAGCGGCGTCTTCTAAAGAGAGGAAGCGCTAGGAATGCATGGGGCTAATAACATGTAGGACCACATCTCTCAGAAAACCTAGGACTGTGTCTGTGTTAAAAAGCGGTTCTGGACCGAGGAACATTACTGGATGGAGAGGGATGTGCTCTCTGTAAGCTAAGGAAAAATGTTTCGTTCTTTCAGATTCGGCTTCGCGACATTCCAGAAGGACGTGGAGCACGGTCAGCCTCTCCCCGCATCTACCACAGGTTGGAGGCACACTTCCGGTTAGTAGAAAATTATGGGTGCCAAACGTGTGTCCTATTCTGAGCCGACAGAATAGGACATCTGTTCGGCGCGATTTTGTAGTAGAGGGCCAGAATCCTAACTGTGGTTTTATCAGGTGGAGCTTATTATTCGTTTCCGCGTCCCACATGCGTTGCCAGTGGTCCCGCAATCTCCTTCGCAAGAAAGGCCTCAGATCTGTGACAGGCACCGCAGCGGTAGGGTTAACAGTTTGCGATGCGATTGACGTGGCCATCTCGTCCGCCAGAACGTTACCCTCAATGCTCCTGTGGCCAGGCACCCAGCATATAATGATACGCTGGTTAGATATGTACGCTTTACACAAGACGGTGTAGAGTTCACTAAGTACAGGATTTTTGTGTGTATAGACTGACATCAAGGCCTTCACGACGCTTAGGGAGTCTGTATAGATCGCTGCTTTTGAAAGTTTTGATCTTCTTATATGTTTCACGGCAGAGAGTAATGCGTAGGCCTCGGCCGTAAAGATGCTTGTTTCGGGATGCAGTACGTCGGATTGCGAGAAGGATGGGCCGACTGCTGCATAGGATACCCCGGCATTTGACTTCGAAGCATCTGTGTAGAAATCTGCACAGGAGTGCTTGTGCTGTAGTTCTAGGAAATGCATTCTGATTTCAGCCTCAGGAGCGTGCTTTGTAACTTTTATAAAGGATATGTCACATTGTATCACCTGCCACTCCCAGGGAGGTAAGAGCTTGATTGTGTGCATTAGGCGATGCTCGAGGAGTGGGACATGCATTTCATTGCTAAGCTCCTTCACACGCAGCGAAAAAGGGTGTCTTATGGAGGGACGGTTGCTGAAAAGTGATGATGATGATGATATGTGGTTTTTAATGGCGCAAGGGCCAGTTATGGCCAAAGAGCGCCATGTCCATGTTAATGAGTTTGCAATGAAATCATGAGTTCGATGAAGTTGGTGTGACGTGGCTGTAGAGGGGCCTTAAAAATGTTCGCGCTAAAGTGCGCAAAATCTGTACAATAAGATTATGGCGATGTCTTATGACGTGTACTATGAACATTTAAGGTGCATTTAAAAAGAATGATACGATGTGTAAAAATATAGATGGTTATAAGATATGCGAGAGCACTGTTGCCTCCTTAGAGCCCTTGAAGAACAAGGACCTGGAGGCATGTGCTATGCAAAACTGTTATCGCAGTGGCATCCTCTGGAGCGAGGATGCTCTACGAATTTAATGGGCATATAACGTGTAGTACGACTTCATTTAAATAGTTGAGGATTGCCTTGGTGTCAAAAAGCGGTTCCTTGCCGAGAAACATAGCCGGGTGTAGAGGGATGTTATAATGGTAAGCAAGCGGAAAATGTTTCTTTCTCTCCGTTTCGGCTTCCCGACACTCCAGGAGCACGTGGAGGACGGTAAGCCTCTCACCGCATCTGCCACAGGTTGGAGGTTCACTTTCAGTAAGCAGGTAACTGTGGGTGCCAAATGTGTGTCCTATTCTGAGGCGACAGAATAGGACATCTGTTCGCCGAGATTTTGTTGGGGAGGGCCAAAAACCTAACTGGGGCTTTATAACGTGCAGTTTGTTATTTGTTTGCGCGTCCCACGTGCACTGCCAGTGATGTCGCAGTTTATTTCGTAAGAAAGGCCTCAGATCTGTGACAGGCACATCAGCGGTAGGGTTAAGAGCTTGCGATGTGATTGACGTGGCCATCTCGTCCGCGAGAACGTTACCTTCGATTCCCCTATGGCCAGGGACCCAGCATATTATGATGTTCTGGTTAGATGAGTACACTTTACACAATACCGAATACAGTTCATTGAATACGGGATTTTTATGTTTGTAGAGTGACATTAAGGCCTTCACGACGCTGAGAGAGTCTGTATAGATCGCTGCATTTGGAAGTTTCGATTTTCTTATGTGCTTTACAGCAGAGAGTAGTGCGTAGGCCTCGGCCGTAAAGATACTTGTTTCCGGATGCAGTACATCGGATTCCGAGAACGATGGGCCGACGGCTGCATAGGATACCCCGGCATTTGACTTGGAAGCGTCTGTGTAGAACTCTGCGCAGGAGTGCTTGTGCTGGAGTTCTAGGAAATGCATTCTAATTTCGGCCTCAGGAGCGTGCTTTGTAATATTTATAAAGGATATGTCACATTGTATCACCTGCCACTCCCAAGGAGGTAAGAGCTTGGTTAGGTGCATTAAGCGATGCTCGAGGAGTGGGACGCGCATTTCATCGCTAATCTCCTTCACACGCAGCGAGAAAGGCTGTCTTATGGAGGGGCGATTGCTGAAAAGTGTAGCGCACGTCATATCGGTAACGGTATGAAAACATGGATGTTCAGGATTGGAGCGTACTTTAAGGAAATATGTAAAGCTAATGTATGATCTCTGTAGGTGGAGAGACCATTCATTCGATTCGGCATATAAGCTTTGAATCGGGCTTGTTCTGAAAGCGCCAGTAGCTAAGCGGATGCCCAAATGGTGGACAGGATCCAGCATCCTTAGCGCGCTCGGGGAGGCAGAGTTGTACACTACGGCACCATAATCCAATCGTGACCGGATTAGGCTCTTGTAGATATTCATTAGACACTTTCTGTCACTACCCCACGTAGTCTTAGATAGAAGTTTCATTAGGTTCATTGTTTTTAGGCATTTTTCTTTCAGATATTTAATGTGTGGAATGAAAGTGAGTCTGTAATCAAGTATAATACCCAGAAATTTGTGCTCTTTGTTGACAGGTATTTGGTGTCCACACAGTTCTAAGGAAGGATCCGGAAACAGGCCTCTCTTTCTTGTAAAAAGAACGCAAGTGCTTTTGTGGGGGTTGATTTTAAATCCGTTTCTGTCTGCCCACTTGGAAATCTTGTTCAAGCCCTGTTGCACCTGTCTCTCGCATACTGAGAGGTTACAGGATTTGAAGCCGATTTGAATGTCGTCAACGTAGACAGAATAAAGAATAGCAGGTGGTAGCGAAGCACGAAGCGAGTTCATCTTCACGATGAAGAGCGTACAACTCAGCACGCCTCCCTGTGGTACACCTGTTTCTTGTGTGAAAGGTCGCGACAATACGTTGCCGATTTTCACTCGGAAGATTCGATTCAACAAATAGCTTTCAATTATTTTCAGCATATTGCCACAGATGCCCATTTCCGACAGGTCTCGCAAGATGCCGTAGCGCCATGTTGTGTCATATGCCTTCTCCATGTCAAGGAATATTGACATGAAAAACTGCTTATGTACAAATGCGTCCCGAATATATCCTTCAATACGTACAAGGTGATCTGTTGTCGACCGGCCTTCTCTGAAGCCACACTGATAGGGATCAAGTATATTATTGAGTTCAAGGAAGTGTATGAGTCTGCGATTAATCATTTTTTCAAAAACCTTACACAGGCAGCTTGTAAGGGCTATTGGGCGATAGCTTGCCGCCATGGATGGGTCTTTCCCCTGCTTCAAAACAGGGACCACAATTGCTTCTTTCCATGCAGTTGGAAAGTATCCCGCAGCCCAAATAGTGTTGAAAATTGTGAGTAGTGTAACTTTGGTGTCATTGTGTAGGTTTTTGATCATTTCATACATAATTCTGTCAGAACCCGGTGCGGAGCTCTTGCATGATGTCAAGGCAGCTCTGAACTCGGCAATACTAAATCGACAGTTGTATGGTTCATTCTTTCGACATTTTCCTATGAGTGGCTTACATTCTTCTATTTGTTTGTATTTTAGAAAAGATTGCGAATAATTTGTTAGACTTGACACGCTCTCAAAATACTCCCCAAGTGAGTCCGCCTGGTCTTTCAGTGTATCACCCTGTGTGTTTACCAGAGGGAGTGAATATGTTTGGCGCCCTCTAATCCTATTCACCCTGTTCCAGGCTTTGGCCTCATCTCTAAACGAGTTAATACTCGATAAATACTTCTGCCAGCTTTCTCTTCTGGCCTGCCTGCGGGTTCTCCTGCCTTGAGATTTTACCTTCTTAAAGTTAATAAGATTTTCTGCAGTGGGGGATGCGCGTAGCAACCCCCACGCCTTGTTCTGATTCTTACGGGCGGTCCGACATTCGCTGTTCCACCACGGTACACGTGGTTTGCATTCCAAACCACTTACTTCGGATATGCATTTAGATGCGGCATCTATTATGAACGCTGTAAAATACTCCACAGCGGCATCAATTTCTAGAGAAGACATATCAGCCCATGAGATGCTAGACAGATTTCGAAATTTCTCCCAGTCGGCTGTATCTATCTTCCACCTAGGAGCTTGTGGAGGAGATTCATTTCCTTTGGATGTTCTTAGCAGTACGGGGAAGTGATCGCTCCCGTATGGATTGCTCGTAACTTCCCATTCGAGTTCGGGCAGTATAGACGCGGAAACTATACTAAGATCTATTGACGAAAAGGTTCTGTTTGCAAGAGAGTAATATGTGGGTTCTTTCTTATTTAGAAGACACGCACCTGAAGAAAAAAGGAAGTGTTCAACGAGACGACCTCGCGCGTCTGTACGAGAGTCGCCCCACAGGAAGCTGTGCGCATTGAAATCGCCAAGAACAACATAAGGTTCTGGCAATTCATCTATGAAGGACTGAAATTCAGGTTTGTTTAGTTTGTAATGTGGGGGTATGTAAAGTGAACAAATAGTGATGAGTTTGTTTAGCAGGACAACTCGAACCGCCACTGCTTCGAGGGCCGTTCGTAGCTGCAAACGTTGACACGCTATGCTTTTTTGAATTACAATGGCAACGCCACCCGATGATGCGAGAGCATCATCGCGATCTTTACGAAAAGTTATGTACTGTCGGAGAAAGTTTGTGTGTTTGGATTTTAAGTGTGTTTCCTGTAAACACAGCACTTTTGGATTGTGTTGGTAGATGAGTTCTTGTAGATCATCGAGATTCCTAAGAAGACCTCTGACGTTCCATTGGATTATTTGTGTGTCCATATTGGAAGTAAATAAGTGCTGTGTGTACGGAAACAGTGGTTATGTCTTAGGTTACAGAGCTCTTTCGAGGCCCTGTAACGGGAGTTCTGCCCTTTTTGGAGCGTTCGAGGGAGCCTCGCCGCTCCTTAGGCGCTTGGTGCGCCTTGAGGATAGGTGTTGTGTCCATTGCCTCTAGTGAGGCTCCGGACACGTGCTCTTGCGAGCGAGAAGTTACAAGAGAGAGTCCTGCCTTGGAGGGCAAGACCCCTGCGCCCACCAGCCCAGAGGTCGATGGGGCACCCTGCGGGATTTGGCTGCGCCGGCTGTTGCCAGCGCTGGAAGGGGCCGGGGAGGTTGAGACAGCCTTGGCGGCGGCCACCATCTGGGTCGATGGTCCCTCATTCTGTGTCGACGGAGCAGCGCTAGCTGCAACCGCCGCGGGGGCAGATGGCGTAACTGCCGACTCACTGCATGTGGGTCGGACAGCCGCCGGAGGCCGTTGTGACGCTGCCCCCTGACGCGCCACATCGGCAAAGGTTTTCTTGGGCAGGTACGATACCCGCCTGCGTGCCTCCTTGAAACTTATATTTTCCTTTACTTTAACTGTTACAATTTCCTTTTCTTTTTTCCAGGATGGGCACGCCCGCGAGTACGCGGCGTGCTCCCCATCACAGTTGACACAATGTGGAGTCTTCTGGCATGTTTCGGAGGAATGTTCAGTGTCACTACACTTGGCACATGTCAGCCGGCCTCGACAGTTCTGTGAACTGTGGCCGAACCTTTGGCACTTAAAGCATCTGAGAGGATTGGGCACGTATGGCCTAACACGAAGTTTGATGTAACCGGCCTCGATCGACTCGGGGAGGACACTTGAGCTGAATGTGAGTATCAGGTGTTTTGTTTGGATTTCTTTTCCATCTCGCCTAATCTTGATTCTTTTGACATTTATGACATTTTGTTCACTGAAGCCCTCCAAGAGTTCAGCCTCAGTGAGCTCCAGCAAATCATCATCGGAGACAACGCCTCGGGTGGTATTCATCGTGCGGTGCGGGGTTACTACTACTTGGGTCTCTCCAAATGATATTAGTTTAGGCAGTTTCTCAAATTGTTTCTGATCGCGGAGCTCCAAGAGGAGGTCACCGCTGGCCATCCTCGACGCCTTATAACCTGGGCCAAAAACTTCGGTAAGGGTCTTAGATACAAGGAAGGGGGAGATTGTTCGGACTTGTTTAGCTGGTTTTTCTGTGTGGATCACATGAAAACGAGGAAAATTGTGGACTTGGCGTCCGAAAAACTGAAATACTTCTTCGGTGCGCCCTCGTTTCTGAGGGCGATCAGGTAGTTTAGGAAACGCGTTTTCCATAGGTACAGTTAGGTTTTCGGCCGCGATGCCGACCACCCACCATGGAGCCCTACAGGGGGACGTGATAGAAGTTCCTGCAAGGGAAACCCTGCCAACGCCAGCCGTACATCGCTGCTATAACCAAATACAGCATAACCAAGGCTGGCTAGCTACACAAGGTTAACCCTTGCCGCCGGGAAATTAGGAAGTGAGGCGAAGTGATGAGAAGACAGGAAAGATGAAAAAGGGGGAGAGAGAAAGACGAAGATTGGAGAGGAGGACAGGAAAAAGCGACTGCCGATTTCCCCCGGGTGGGTCAGTCCGGGGGTGCCGTCTACGTGAAGCCGAGGCCAAAGGGGTGTGTTGCCGCCGCCGAGGGGCCGTAAAGGTCCAAACACCCGGCATTGGCTCAGCCCCCAGGATCCCCTTTTCCCCGGACACGGCTAAGCCGCGCACGGCTACACGCGGGAGGGTCCAACCCTCGTGTGCTCGGGTACGTGGTGTCGCAACACACCAAACGCCTGCTTGCGCAGACGCCCCTGCGGGGTGCTGAAAAGTGTAGCGCACGTCATATCGGTAACGGTATCAAAACATGGATGTTCAGGATTAGAGCGTACTTTGAGGAAATATATAAAGCTGTTGTATGATCTCTGTAGGTGGAGAGACCATTCATTCGATTCGGCATATAAGCTTTCAATTGGGCTTGTTCTGAAAGCGCCCGTGGCTAAACGGATGCCTAGATGGTGAACCGGGTCTAGCATCTTTAGCGCGCTTGGGGCGGCAGAGTTATATACCACGGCACCATAATCTAATCGTGACCGGATGAGGCTCTTATACAGATTCATTAGGCACTTCCTGTCACTACCCCACGTAGTCTGGGATAGAAGTTTCATTAGGTTCATTGTTTTCAGACACTTTTCTTTGAGTTGTTTAATGTGTGGGACGAAAGTGAGTCTGTAGTCAAGTATGACACCTAGAAATTTGTGTTCTTTGTTTACAGGTATCTGTTGTCCACGCAGTTCTATGCAAGGATCTGGGATAAGTCCTCTCTTTCTTGTAAAAAGAACACAAGAGCTTTTGTTAGGATTGACCTTAAACCCATTCTTGTCTGCCCACATTGACACTTTGTTCAGGCCATGCTGTACCTGTCTCTCGCAGACTGCGAGGTTACAGGATTTGAAAGCTATTTGAATGTCGTCCACGTAGACAGAGTAAAAGATGGCGGGTGGTAGTGAAGCACGAAGCGTGTTCATCTTCACGATAAATAGCGTGCAGCTGAGCACGCCTCCTTGGGGTACACCCGTTTCTTGCGTAAAAGGACGTGAGAGTGCATTGCCGACTTTTACCCGGAAGGTACGATTTGACAGATAGCTTTTTATTATATTAAACATATTACCGTGGATGCCCATTTCTGACAGGTCTCTTAAGATTCCGTAACGCCACGTGGTGTCATACGCCTTTTCCATATCGAGAAATATCGATAGGAAGAACTGTTTATGTATAAATGCGTCCCGGATATTCCCTTCAACACGCACGAGATGATCGGTTGTGGAGCGCCCTTCTCGGAAGCCGCACTGATAAGGATCAAGCATTTTGCTCTGTTCAAGGAAATGAATGAGTCGCCGATTTATCATTTTTTCGAACACCTTACAAATGCAACTTGTGAGGGCTATCGGGCGGTAACTTGCCACTGAGGAAGGGTCTTTGCCTTGTTTCAAAACAGGGACTACAATGGCTTCCTTCCAGGCGGTTGGAAGGTACCCTGCATCCCAGATGGTGTTGAAAAGTGTGAGTAGTGTAAGTTGCGTGTCATTGTGTAAGTTTTTGAGCATTTCATACATGATTCTATCAGATCCTGGTGCGGAACTCTTGCACGCGCTCAAGGCAGCTTTCAACTCGGCAGTACTAAAAGGGCAATTGTACGGTTCATTCTGTCGGCATTTATTGATGAGTGGCTTGCATTCTTCTATTTGTTTGTATTTTAGGAAGGATTGCGAATAATGATTTGAGCTTGATACACTCTCAAAGTGCTCCCCAAGTGAGTTGGCCTGGTCTTGCAGTGTATCGCCCTGTGTGTTTACCAGGGGGACTGAGTATGTTTGCCTACCTCTAATCCTATTAACTCTGTTCCAGGCTTTGGCCTCATCCCTAAACGAGTTAATACTCGATAGATACTTTTGCCAGCTTTCCCTTCTGGCCTGTCGGCGGGTTCTCCTACCTTGGGATTTTACTTTTTTAAAGTTGGCAAGATTTTCTGCAGTCGGCGAAGCGCGTAGCTTCTCCCACGCTTTGTTCTGATTCCTACGTGCAATTCTGCATTCACTGTTCCACCACGGGACATGCCGTTTGCATGCCGAGCCGCTTAATTCACGTATGCATTTAGATGCGGCATCTATTATAAAGGCTGTGAAGTACTCCACAGCAGCATCGATTTCTAAAGAAGACATGTCGTCCCATGATATACTAGTTAAGTTTCGGAACCTCTCCCAGTCTGCTGTGTCAATATTCCACCTAGGACCATGTGGTGGATATTCATTTTCTTTAGGTGATCTTAGCAGTATAGGAAAGTGGTCGCTGCCGCAAGGGTTGTCGGCAACTTCCCATTCAAGTTCAGGCAGTACAGACGGGGAGACTATACTCAGATCTATTGACGAAAAGGATCGGTTTGCAAGAGAGTAATACGTGGGTTCTTTCTTGTTGAGAAGGCACGCTCCGGAAGAAAAAAGGAACTGTTCAATAAGGCGACCTCGCGCATCAATACGAGAGTCGCCCCACAGGGAGCTGTGCGCATTGAAATCGCCAAGAACAGCATAAGGTTCTGGCAATTGATCGATCAAGGAGTGAAATTCATGTTTGTTCAGTTGGTAATGCGGGGGTATGTAAAGGGAGCAAATGGTGATGAGTTTGTTTAGTAGGACAACTCGAACCGCCACTGCTTCAAGGGGCGTTCGTAGCTGTAAAGGTTGACACGCAATACTTCTATGAGTAAGAATCGCAACACCACCCGATGATGCGACGGCATCATCGCGATCTTTGCGAAGCGTAACATAAGTACGGAGAAAGTTTGTGTGTTTAGATTTTAAGTGTGTTTCCTGTAAACATAGCACTTTTGGATTATGTTTGTGGATGAGTTCTTGCAAATCATCAAGGTTTCTAAGGAGACCTCTGATGTTCCATTGAATTATTTGTGTATCCATGTTTAAGGTAAATTGGTGCTGTGTTTACGGAAACGGAGTGGATGCCTTATATTACAGAGCCCTTTCGAGGCCCTGTAATAGGTGTTTTGTTCTTTCTGAAGCGTTCGAGCGATTCTCGACGCTCCTTAGGCGTTTGGTGCGCCTTGGGGACAGGTGTAGTGTCCATTGCCTCGTGTGAGGCGCCGGACAAGCGCTCTTGCGAGCGAGAGGTTTTCAGAGGGATGATGATGATGTGTGGAGTTTTATGGCGCAAGGGCCAGGTGTGGCCAAAGAGCGCCATGTCTGTGGTAATGAGTTTGCGGTGTAATTATGATTGCTATGAAGTTGGTGTGAGGTGGCTGTAAAGAGGCCTTAAAATATACGCGCTAAAGTGCGTAAAATCTGTATGATAAAATTATGGCGATGACGTATGACTTGTTCTATGAAAATTTAGATGCATATAAAAAGAATGATACGATAAGTAAAATATATCACGATTATAAGAAATGCCAGAGCACTACTGCCTCCTTGGAGCCCTTGAAACACAAGGGTCTGGAGGCATGTGCTATACCGTACAACTATCCCAGCGGCGTCCTCTAAAGAGAGGAAGCGCTAGGAATGCATGGGGCTAATAACATGTAGGACCACATCTCTCAGAAAACCTAGGACTGTGTCTGTGTTAAAAAGCGGTTCTGGACCGAGGAACATTACTGGATGGAGAGGGATGTGCTGTCTGTAAGCTAAGGAAAAATGTTTCGTTCTTTCAGATTCGGCTTCGCGACATTCCAGAAGGACGTGGAGCACGGTCAGCCTCTCCCCGCATCTACCACAGGTTGGAGGCACACTTCCGGTTAGTAGAAAATTATGGGTGCCAAACGTGTGTCCTATGCTGAGCCGACAGAATAGGACATCTGTTCGGCGCGATTTCGTAGTAGAGGGCCAGAATCCTAACTGTGGTTTTATCAGGTGGAGCTTATTATTCGTTTCCGCGTCCCACATGCGTTGCCAGTGGTCCCGCAATCTCCTTCGCAAGAAAGGCCTCAGATCTGTGACAGGCACCGCAGCGGTAGGGTTAACAGTTTGCGATGCGATTGACGTGGCCATCTCGTCCGCCAGAACGTTACCCTCAATGCTCCTGTGGCCAGGCACCCAGCATATAATGATACGCTGGTTAGATATGTACGCTTTACACAAGACGGTGTAGAGTTCACTAAGTACAGGATTTTTGTGTGTATAGACTGACATCAAGGCCTTCACGACGCTTAGGGAGTCTGTATAGATCGCTGCTTTTGAAAGTTTTGATCTTCTTATATGTTTCACGGCAGAGAGTAATGCGTAGGCCTCGGCCGTAAAGATGCTTGTTTCGGGATGCAGTACGTCGGATTGCGAGAAGGATGGGCCGACTGCTGCATAGGATACCCCGGCATTTGACTTCGAAGCGTCTGTGTAGAAATCTGCACAGGAGTGCTTGTGCTGTAGTTCTAGGAAATGCATTCTGATTTCAGCCTCAGGAGCGTGCTTTGTAACTTTTATAAAGGATATGTCACATTGTATCACCTGCCACTCCCAGGGAGGTAAGAGCTTGATTGTGTGCATTAGGCGATGCTCGAGGAGTGGGACATGCATTTCATTGCTAAGCTCCTTCACACGCAGCGAAAAAGGGTGTCTTATGGAGGGACGGTTGCTGAAAAGTGTAGCGCACGTCATATCGGTAACGGTATCAAAACATGGATGTTCAGGATTAGAGCGTACTTTGAGGAAATATATAAAGCTGTTGTATGATCTCTGTAGGTGGAGAGACCATTCATTCGATTCGGCATATAAGCTTTCAATTGGGCTTGTTCTGAAAGCGCCCGTGGCTAAACGGATGCCTAGATGGTGAACCGGGTCTAGCATCTTTAGCGCGCTTGGGGCGGCAGAGTTATATACCACGGCACCATAATCTAATCGTGACCGGATGAGGCTCTTATACAGATTCATTAGGCACTTCCTGTCACTACCCCACGTAGTCTGGGATAGAAGTTTCATTAGGTTCATTGTTTTCAGACACTTTTCTTTGAGTTGTTTAATGTGTGGGACGAAAGTGAGTCTATTGTCGAGTATAATACCTAGAAATTTGTGCTCTTTGTTTACAGGAATCTGTTGTCCACACATTTGTAAGCAAGGATCCGGAACTAGGCCTCTCTTCCTTGTAAACAGCACACAAGAACTTTTTTGAGGATTGATTTTAAAACCATTTTTCTCTGCCCACCCTGACACCTTGTTCAAGCCATGCTGTACCTGTCTCTCGCATACTGCGAGGTTACAGGATTTGAAGCCTATTTGAATGTCGTCCACATAGACGGAATACAAGATGGCTGGTGGTAAGGACGCACGAAGCGTTGTCATTTTAACAATAAAAAGTGTGCAACTGAGCACGCCTCCCTGGGGTACACCAGTTTCTTGTATAAAAGGACGTGACAGCACATTGCCGACTTTCACCCGGAAGGTACGACTGGACAAGTAGCTTTTTATTACGTTTAGCATTTTACCATGAATGCCCATTTCTGACAAATCTCTCAAGATTCCGTAGCGCCAGGTCGTATCGTACGCCTTCTCCATATCGAGGAATATCGATACGAAGAACTGTTTGTGTACAAGCGCGTCACGAATATGTCCTTCAATACGTACAAGATGGTCGGTTGTGCAGCGCCCTTCTCGGAAGCCACACTGAAAGGGATCAAGCATTTTGTTTTGTTCAAGAAAATGGATGAGTCGCCGATTTATCATTTTTTCAAATACCTTACACATGCAGCTTGTGAGGGCTATCGGGCGGTAACTTGCCACTGAAGAAGGGTCTTTCCCTTCTTTCAAAACAGGGACCACAATGGCTTCTTTCCATGCCGTTGGAAGGTACCCTGCGTCCCAGATAGTGTTGAAAAGTGTAAGTAGTGTTACTTGCGTGTCATTGTGTAAGTTTTTGAGCATTTCATACATGATTCTATCGGATCCCGGTGCAGAGCTCTTGCATGCGCTCAAGGCAGCTTTCAACTCAGCAGCACTAAAAGGGCAATTGTACGGTTCATTCTGTCGGCATTTATTGACGAGTGGCTTGCATTCTTCTATTTGTTTATATTTTAGGAAGGATTGCGAATAATGTTTTGAGCTTGATACACTCTCAAAGTGCTCCCCAAGTGAGTCGGCCTGATCTTTCAGTGTACCGCCCTGTGTATTTACTAGAGGGAGTGAATAAGTTTGTCGTCCTTTTATCCTGTTAACCCTGTTCCAGACTTTCCCCTCCTCAGTATAAGAGTTGATACCCGATAAAAACTTCTGCCAGCTCTCTCTTCTGGCCTGTCGGCGCGTTCTCCTTCCTTCAGATTTTGCTTTTTTAAAGTTAATAAGATTCTCCGCAGTGGGAGAGGTGCGTAGCAACCCCCACGCTTTGTTTTGTTTCTTACGGGCGGTCCTACACTCGTCGTTCCACCACGAGACGCGCCGTTTGCATGCGAAACCACTTACTCCAGATATGCATTTAGACGCGGCACCTATAATGAAGGCTGTAAAATACTGAACGGCAGCATCAATTTCTAAAGAGGACATGTCATCCCATGAGATCCTGGTGAGAGTTCGGAATTTCTCCCAGTCGGCTGTATCGATTTTCCACCTGGGAGCGTGTGGTAGACATTCGCGTTCTTTATATTTTCTTAGAAGTATAGGGAAGTGGTCGCTTCCGTAAGGATTGTCGTTTACTTCCCATTCAAGTTCAGACAGTAGTGACGGGGAGACTAGGCTAAGATCTATTGAAGAAAATGTTTTGTTTGCGAGAGAATAGTATGTCGCTTCCTTCTTATTCAGAAGACAAGCACCAGAAGAGAAAAGGAACTGTTCAACGAGACGACCTCGCGCGTCTGTACGAGAGTCGCCCCACAGGCAGCTGTGCGCATTGAAATCGCCAAGAACAACATAAGGTTCTGGCAATTCGTCTATAAAAGACTGGAATTCATGTTTGTTTAATTTGTAGTGTGGGGGTACGTAAAGCGAGCTAATGGTGATGAGTTTGTTTAGGAGGACAGCTCGGACTGCCACTGCTTCAAGAGGCGTTTGGAGCTGTAAATGTTGACACGCAATGCTTTTGTGGATAACTATAGCTACACCTCCCGATGATGCGATAGCATCATCGCGATCTTTGCGAAAAGTTATATACTGTCGGAGAAAGTTTGTGTGTTTTGATTTTAGGTGTGTTTCCTGTAAACACAGCACTTTTGGATTGTGTTTGTGTATGAGCTCTTGTACGTCATCAAGGTTTCTAAGGAGACCTCTGACGTTCCATTGTATGATTTGTGTATCCATATTTAATGTAAATTAGTGCTGTGTCTACGGAAACGGAAAGATGCCTTAGATTACAGAGCCCTTTCGAGGCCCTGTAATAGGTGTTTTGTTCTTTTTGAAGCGTTCGAGCGATTCTCGACGCTCCTTAGGCGCCTGGTGCGCCTTGAGGATAGGTGTGGTGTCCATTGCCTCTTGTGAGGCGCCGGACACGTGCTCTTGCGAGCGGGAAGTTTTCAGAGGGAGTCCCGCCTTGGAGGGCAAGACCCCTGCGCCCACCAGCCCGGAGGTCGATGGGGCTCCCAGAGGGATTTGGCTGCGCTGGCCGTTGCCAGCGCTGGAAGGGGCCTCGGAGGCTGGGGCAGCCTCGGCTGCGTCCACCTTCGGGGTCGATGGCCCCGTCTGCTGGGTAGACGGAGCAGCGCTAGCTGCAACCGCCGCGGGGGCAGATGGCGTAACTGCCGACTCACTGCCTGTGGGTCGGGCAGCCGCTGGAGGCCGTTGTGGCGCTGCCCCCTTACGCGCCACATCGGCAAAGCTACTCTTTGACAGGTATGACACCCGCCTACGTGCCTCCTTGAAAGATATGTTTTCTTTGACTTTGATTGTCACAATCTCTTTTTCTCTTTTCCAGGACGGGCAGGCGCGCGAGTATGCGGCGTGCTCGCCATCACAGTTGACACAGTGTGGAGTCTTCTGGCATGTTTCAGAGGAATGTTCAGTGTCACTACACTTGGCACATGTCAGCCGGCCTCGACAGTTCTGTGAACTGTGGCCGAACCTTTGGCACTTAAAACATCTGAGGGGATTGGGCACGTACGGCCTAACACGAAGTTTGATGTAACCGGCCTCGATGGACTCGGGGAGGACACTTGAGCTAAAAGTGAGTATCAGGTGTTTTGTTTGGATTTCTTTTCCATCTCGCCTAATCTTGATTCTTTTGACATTTATGACATTTTGTTCGCTGAAGCCCTCCAAGAGTTCAGCCTCAGTGAGCTCCAGCAAATCATCGTCCGAGACAACGCCTCGGCTGGTATTCATCGTGCGGTGCGGGGTTACTACTACATGGGTCTCTCCAAATGATACTAGTTTAGGCAGTTTCTCAAATTGTTTCTGATCGCGGAGCTCCAAGAGGAGGTCACCGCTGGCCATCCTCGACGCCTTATAACCTGGGCCAAAAACTTCGGTAAGGGTCTTAGATACCAGGAACGGGGAGATCGTTCGGACTTGTTTCGCTGGTTTTTCTGTGTGGATCACATGAAAACGAGGGAAGGATTCTTTTTGTCGACCAAAAAACTGGAATAAATCATCGGTGCGCCCTCTTTTCTGAGGGCGATCAGGAAGTGGAGGGAAGGATGTTGCCATAAAGGAATTGAATTTTCGGCAATAACGCCAGCCACCCACCATGGAGTCCTACAAGGGGACGCTACAGAGACTGTAAGAACAGGTCCTGTAAACGCCAGCTGTACGTCATCACTATAACCAAATATGAAATAACCTAGGTTGGTTAATCACACAAGGTTAACCCTTGCTGCCTGGAAACTATGGAAGTAAGCGGAAGGAAGGAGAAGACAGGAAAGATGAAAAGTGAGAGAAAGACGAAGGCTGGAGGGAGAGAGAGACAGGAAAAGGCAACTACCGATTTCCCCCGGGTGGGTCAGTCCGGGGGGGCCGTCTATGTGAAGCAGAGGCCAAAGGGGTGTGTTGCGTCCGCCGGGGGGCCTTAAAGGTCCAGACACCCAGCATCGGCTCAACCCCCAGGATCCCCCTTTCCCCAGACACGGCTAAGCCGCGCACGGCTACACGCGGGAGGGTCCAACCCTCGTGTGCTCGGGTACGTGGTGTCGCAACACACCAAACGCCTGCTGACGCAGACGCCCCTGCGGGGGTTTTCAGAGGGAGTCCCGCCTTGGAGGGCAAGACCCCTGCGCCCACCAGCCCAGAGGTCGATGGGGCTCCCTGAGGGATTTGGCTGCGCTGGCCGTTGCCAGCGCTGGAAGGGGCCTCAGAGGTTGAGGCAGCCTCGGCTGCACCCACCTTCGGGGTGGATGGTCCCTTCTCCTCGGTTGGCGGAGCAGCGCTAGCTGCAACCGCCGCGGGGGCAGATGGCGTAACTGCCGACTCACTGCCTGTGGGTCGGACAGCCGCCGGAGGCCGTTGTGACGCTGCCCCCTTACGCGCCACATCGGCAAAGCTGCTCTTAGACAGGTATGACACCCGCCTACGTGCCTCCTTGAAAGATATATTTTCTTTGACTTTGATTGTGACAATCTCTTTTTCTCTTTTCCAGGACGGGCAGGACCGCGAGTATGCGGCATGCTCGCCCTCACAGTTGACACAATGTGGAGTGTTCTGGCACGTTTCGGAGGAATGTTCTTTGTCACTGCACTTGGCACATGTCAGCCGGCCTCGACAGTTCTGTGAACTGTGGCCGAACCTTTGGCACTTAAAGCATCTGAGAGGATTGGGCACGTATGGCCTAACACGAAGTTTGATATAACCGGCCTCGACGGACTCGGGGAGGACACTTGAACCGAAAGTGAGTATCAGGTGTTTCGTATTGATCTCTTTACCGTCTCTCCTGATCTTAATTCGCTTTACATTTATGACATTCTGTTCACTGAAACCCTCCAAGAGTTCAGCTTCAGTGAGCTCTAGCATGTCATCGTCCGAGACAACGCCGCGTGTGGTGTTCATGGTTCGGTGCGGAGTAACTGTTATTTCGGTCTCCCCAAATGAGACAAGTTTCGGCAGTTTCTCGTACTGATTCTTATCGTGGAGCTCCAAGAGAAGATCACCACTTGTCATTCTCGACGCCTTATATCCTGTTCCAAAAAGTTCAGTTAAAGACTTCGAAACAAGGAACGGTGAAATGTTACGCACTAGTTTCGCTGGGTTTTCTGAGTGGATTACATGATATCTGGGAAAGTTCTGGACTTGTCGTCCGAAAAACTGAAAGAGATCTTCGGTGCGCCCTCGTTTGTGAGGGCGATCAGGGAGTTTAGGAAAAGCGTTTTCCATGAGTACACTAGGGTTTTCGGCCGCGATGCCGACCACCCACCATGGAGCCCAACAGGGGGACGTGACAGGAGTTCCTGCTAGAGAAACCCTGCCAACGCCAGCCGTACATCGCTGCTATAACCAAATACAGCATAACCAAGGCTGGCTAGCTACACAAGGTTAACCCTTGCCGCCGGGAGACTAGGAAGTTAGCAGAAGTGAAGAGAAGACAGGAAAGATGAAAAAGGCGAGAGAGAAAGACGAAGATTGGAGAGGAGGACAGGAAAAGGCGACTGCCGGTTTCCCCCGGGTGGGTCAGTCCGGGGGTGCCGTCTACGTGAAGCAGAGGCCAAAGAGGTGTGTTGCCTCCGCCGGGGGGCCTGAACGGTCCAAACACCCGGCCTCAGCTCAACCCCCAGGATCCCCTTTTCCCCGCACACGGCTAAGCCGCGCACGGCTACACGCGGGAGGGTCCAACCCTCGTGTGCTCGGGTACGTGGTGTCGCAACACACCAAACGCCTGCTGACGCAGACGCCCCTGCGGGGTTAAGGAGAGCTTCTACAGATGCCTGGGATAGATGAGCCAGCATGGCGTAGTGGATACGGTCGTGTCCTGGCGCTGTGTTTTTACCTGCAGAAAGGACTCTGTTTATTTCTTGTTGTGTGAGGGGGGAATTGTACGGTTCATTTAACGCGCCAGTAGTGGGTAGCTTCTGTTTTTCAGCAGACTGTTTGTACTGTAAAAATTCTTTTGTATAATTCCCTGAACTGGATACATCCCGGAAATGTTCGCCAAGTATATCTGCCTGTTCTTGTATTGTTGTTTGTGTGTCTGGACTTGTAAGTAACGGTATTGTGTAAGATGAGTAATCTCCCCGAAACTTTCCTACCTGTTCCCACATGCGTTTAGACGTAACTGTACTGTTTATGGAAGATACGTATTTCTTCCACGATGATTTTTCTGCCTGCCTTCTGATAAATCGTGCCTTGGCTTTGGCCTGTTTAAAGCATAAAAGGTTGGTATAGGTGGGGTGTCTTCGTAACATACCCCAGGCCCTATTTTGAAGCTTTTTGGTTTCTGTGCACTCGGGGGTCCACCAGGGGAAACTTTTTTTGCGCACAAGACTGGATGTTTGAGGTATTGCCTTTTCTGCCGCTGAAACTAAAACTGTAGTGAACTTCTCATTAATTTCATTTACATTGAGTTCATTTAAACAGACATCTTCAAGTTTTGCATGTTTCATAAAAAGCGGCCAGTCGGCAAGATGTATTTTCCAGCGACGTGGCTTAGAGTTTATTGTAGGTAATATGGATGAGAGCTTGATAAATGCCGGCAAATGATCACTTCCATATGAAGTGTCGGGGACTTCCCATTTAAAATCGCTAAACACAGACGGTGAGCAGAAGGCTAAATCTAGACAGCTGAATTTGCGTGAGCTTGGTGAGAAATATGTTGGTGAACCCGAGTTTAAAAGACATATGCTGTTAGACAAAATAAAATCTTCGATTACTTGCCCTCTTTGGTCTGTTCTATCGCTACCCCAGAGGCTACAATGGGCATTAAAATCTCCTACCAGAATAAAAGGCTCCGGCAACTGGTGTATTAGATTTTCCAGTTGTCTAATAGTAAAATGAGTATGGGGTGGGATGTAAAGTGAACAGATGGTGATGGTTTTATGCGATAGAACGGTGACGGCAACAGCCTCGAAAGAAGTATTCAGTTGAACATTTCGTGTAGGGGTGCCGCCCTGAACGACTATGGCGACTCCTCCTGACAAACGGCTAGAGTGTTCGCGGTCTTTTCGGACAACGGTGAAACCTTTGAGAATGTTAGTATTTTTTGGACCAAGATTCGTTTCTTGGAGACACACTGCAACTGGCCAAAAAGTGTTGATAATGTCTTTGATGTCACCTATATTGTGTATAAGACCTCTGCAATTCCAGTGAACAATGAAAGCCATGTTTCTAAAATGAAAAATGTAGTGGTGTTTGCGAACTTAAAAAACTAAAGGTGACATGCGATACGGGACAGTACACGTTTAATGGGCGGCAACCGTTCAGGTTGCCTGTCCCTTTTTTTGTAGAGTTATAAGGACCTTGTCCTTCTTAGGGCGCTCAGAAGAGCGCTGTTCTTTTGGCGTCAATGACGCCGGGGTTTTAGTGTCGACCTCCATTGCCTTCTCTGAGGCGCTGGATGATCGAGAGCCAGGCGCCGAGACACGCGCCTCGGGCCTTGGCGTTCTGTTTAGCCTGGGAACCTGCGGGACGACTGTCTGCAGGGCCGTCTTGGATGATGGTGGAGTAGCACTAGCTGCTGCCACCGAGGGGGCGGATGGAGTTGCTACAGGACCACTGACTGTGACCTCTGTAGACTCCTGAGACCGATGTGGCGCTGCCCCCTGTCGCGCCACATTGGCATAGCTTATTTGAGGTAAGAGTGAAAGCCTCTTCCTTGCTTCAAAAAATGAAATCTTTTCTTTTACTGTGAGAGCAATCACTTCCTTCTCCTTCTTCCAACAGGGACATGATCGTGAATACGCTGGATGATCCCCTTTGCAGTTCACACAGCGTGGGGGAGCGTTACAGTTTTCAGATGGGTGATCGTTGGCACTGCATTTCGCGCATGTTTCTTTGCCTCTGCATGATTGTGATGCGTGGCCGAACCTCTGGCACTTAAAACATCGCCTCGGGTTCGGTATATATGGCCTGACATTTATCTTTAGGTATCCTGCGTCGAGAGAAGTGGGAAGAATACTAGTACCAAATGTGAGGATCACATGTTTGGTCGGGAGTTGTTCATTGTTTCTTCGGATTGTAATTCTCTGTACTTTAATGACATTCTGTTCTTGGAACCCTTCGAGAAGTTCCTCGTCACTCAAGCTGAGAAAATCTTCCTCTGAGATAACGCCCCTGCTGGTGTTTAGGGAGCGATGGGGAGAAATCGTGACTTTGATTTCACCAATACTGGCGAGTTCGGACAGCTTTGGCACTTGTTCTTTGTTTCTCAGTTCTATAAGTAGGTCTCCACTGGTCATTTTCGAGGCTTTATAGTCTTTGCCAATTTTTTCTACGAGGCATTTCGCCACCAAGAAAGGAGATAGCTTACGCATGCTTTGTGATCCTTCACTATGCAAGACGTGGTAACGTTGGAAGTTGTCTATGTCGGTTCGGAGGGTGAATTGAAAAGGTGCATCGGTGCGGCCTCTTTTCAGAGGCCGATCTGGAAGTCGCGGAAAAGCTTCTGCCATAATATGGTTTGAAATTCGGCGGCGGTGGTAGCCACCCACCACCGAGCCCAACAAGGGGACGCTACAGGTTGTGAGCAACCTGCACACGCCAGCTATGCACCGCCACTATAACCTAATGCATATAACCAAGACTGGATATACTACACACGGTTAACCCTTGCCGCCAGGAAATTCGGAAGTAAGAGGAAGTGAAAAGAAGACAGGAAAGATGAAAAGGCTAGAGAGAAAGTCGAAGATTGAAGAGGAGGACAGGAAAAGGCGACTGCCGATTTCCCCCGGGTGGGTCAGTCCGGGGGTGCCGTCTACGTGAAGCAGAGGCCAAAGAGGTGTGTTGCCTCCACCGGGGGGCCTTAAAGGTCCGAACACCCGGCATCGGCTCAACCCCCAGGATCCCCCTTTCCCCGGACACGGCTAAGCCGCGCACGGCTACACGCGGGAGGGTCCAACTCTCGTGTGCTCGGGTCCGTGGTGTCGCAACACACCAAACGCCTGCTTACGCAGACGCCCCTGCGGGGCAAATCATCAAGGTTTGTAAGGAGACCTCTAATGTTCCATTGAATGATTTGTGTATCCATATTTAAAATAAATTGGTGCTGTGCTTACGGAAACGGACGGGATGCCTTAGATTACAGAACCCTTTCGAGGCCCTGTAATAGGGGTTTTGTTCTTTCTGGAGCGTTCGAGGGAGCCTCGCCGCTCCTTAGGCGCTTGGTGCGCCTTGAGGATGGGTGTAGTGTCCATTGCCTCTTGTGAGGCGCCGGACACGTGCTCTTGCGAGCGGGAAGGTTTCAGAGGGAGTCCCGCCTTGGAGGGCAAGACCCCTGCGCCCACCAGCCCGGAGGTCGATGGGGCTCCCAGAGGGACTTGGCTACGCCGGCCGTTGCCAGCGCATGAAGGAACCTCGGAAGTTGAGGCAGCCTCGGCTGCGCCCTCCTTCGGGGTCGATGGTTCCTTCTCCTCGGTTGACGGAGCAGCGCTAGCTGCAACCGTCGCGGGGGCAGATGGCGTGACTGCCGACTCACTGCTTGTGGGTCGGACAGCCGCCGGAGGCCGTTGTGACGCTGCCCCCTGACGCGCCACTTCGGCAAAGCTTTTCTTTGGCAGGTATGCAACCCGCCTGCGTGCCTCCTTAAATGAGATATTTTCTTTCACTTTGATCGTTACGATTTCTTTTTCTTTCTTCCAGGATGGGCACGACCGTGAGTACGCGGCGTGATCCCCATCACAGTTTACACAGTGTAGAGAGTTCTTACATTCTTCAGTTGCGTGTTCAAGGGCACTGCATTTGGCGCATGTTTGGCGGCCTCGGCAGCTCGGCGAGCTGTGGCCAAAACGTTGGCATTTGAAACATCTCAAGGGATTTGGCACATACGGGCGTACACGAAGCTTGATGTACCCGGCCTCGATTGACTCGGGCAGGACACTTGAATTGAAGGTGAGTATTAGGTGTTTGGTCGGAATTTCTTTACCGTCTCGCCTTATCTTGATCCTTTTGACATTTATGACATTCTGTTCGCTGAAGCCCTCCAAGAGCTCAGCCTCAGAGAGCTCCAGCAAATCATCGTCCGAGACAACGCCGCGGGAAGTATTCATCGTGCGGTGCGGGGTTACTACTACTTGGGTCTCCCCGAATGATACTAGCTGAGGCAGTTTTTCAAATTGCTTCTGATCGCGGAGCTCCAGGAGGAGGTCTCCGCTAGCCATCCTCGACACCTTATATCCTGGACCAAAAACTTCGGTAAGAGACTTGGATACAAGGAACGGGGAGATTGTTCGCACTTGTTTAGCTGGTTTTTCAGAGTGGATCACGTGAAAACGAGGGAAGGATTCTTTTTGTCGACCAAAAAACTGGAATAAATCATCGGTGCGCCCTCTTTTCTGAGGGCGATCAGGAAGTGGAGGGAAGGATGTTGCCATAAAGGAATTGAATTTTCGGCAATAACGCCAGCCACCCACCATGGAGTCCTACAAGGGGACGCTACAGAGACTGTAAGAACAGGTCCTGTAAACGCCAGCTGTACGTCATCACTATAACCAAATATGAAATAACCTAGGTTGGTTAATCACACAAGGTTAACCCTTGCTGCCTGGAAACTATGGAAGTAAGCGGAAGGAAGGAGAAGACAGGAAAGATGAAAAGTGAGAGAAAGACGAAGGCTGGAGGGAGAGAGAGACAGGAAAAGGCAACTACCGATTTCCCCCGGGTGGGTCAGTCCGGGGGGGCCGTCTATGTGAAGCAGAGGCCAAAGGGGTGTGTTGCGTCCGCCGGGGGGCCTTAAAGGTCCAGACACCCAGCATCGGCTCAACCCCCAGGATCCCCCTTTCCCCAGACACGGCTAAGCCGCGCACGGCTACACGCGGGAGGGTCCAACCCTCGTGTGCTCGGGTACGTGGTGTCGCAACACACCAAACGCCTGCTGACGCAGACGCCCCTGCGGGGAGGCGAGGCTCGAGTAGTGGGACATGTATCTCTTCACTAAGCTCCCTCACTCGAAGCGAGAAAGGCTTTCTTACAGAGGGGCGATTATGGAAAAGTGTAGTGCAGGTCATATCGTTAACAGTGTTGAAACATGGATGTTGATTATTGGAGTGCACTTTAAGGAAGTATGTGAAGCTGATGTAAGATCTTTGCAGATTGAGTGGCCACTGATTCGATTCTACATACAAGCTTTGAATGGGGCTAGTTCTGAATGCGCCTGTGGCCAGACGGATACCCAGGTGGTGGATGGGATCCAGCATCTTTAGTGCACTCGGGGCGGCAGAGCTGTACACTATGGCGCCATAGTCTAACCGAGATTGGATAAGGCTCTTATAAATATTCATTATACATTTCCTGTCGCTACCCCATGTTGTGTGTGATAGCGTCTTTAGTAAGTTCATAGTTTTTAGACATTTAGTTTTGAGATATTTTATGTGCGAGAGGAAAGTAAGCTTAGAGTCAAGTATTACACCTAGAAATTTCTGTTCTTTGTTGACAGGTATTTGTTGTCCACCCAGTTCCATGCACGGGTCTGGAACCAGGCCTCTCTTTCTTGTAAAGAGAACACATGAACTTTTGTGGGGGTTGACTTTAAATCCATTTTCGTCTGCCCACTTAGATATCTTGTTCAAACTCTGCTGTACTTGTCTTTCGCACACTGCAAGGTTACATGATTTAAAACCTATTTGTATGTCATCTACGTACACGGAATAAAATATAGCTGGTGGCAATGAAGCGCGGAGTGTGTTCATTTTAACTATAAAGAGCGTGCAGCTGAGCACACCTCCCTGGGGTACGCCAGTCTCCTGTATAAATGGACGTGATAGTACATTCCCGACTTTCACGCGGAAGGTACGGTTGGACAGGTAACTTTCTATCAGTTTTAGCATATTGCCATGGATGCCCATTCTCGACAAGTCTCGCAAGATTCCGTACCGCCACGTTGTGTCGTACGCCTTCTCCATATCCAGAAATATCGATAGGAAAAACTGTTTGTGGACGAAAGCGTCGCGAATATATCCTTCAATACGTACAAGATGATCGGTTGTGGACCGCCCTTCTCTAAAGCCACACTGACAGGGATCTAGCACTTTCTTCAGTTCAAGGAAGTGAATTAGTCGTCGATTAATCATCTTTTCAAATACCTTACAAAGGCAGCTTGTGAGGGCTATCGGGCGGTAACTTGCCACTGAGGAAGGGTCTTTGCCTTGTTTCAAAACAGGGACAACAATGGCTTGTTTCCATGCAGTTGGAAGGTACCCCACAGCCCAAACAGTGTTAAAAAGTGCAAGTATTGTAACTTGCGTGTCACTGTGTACGTTTTTAATCATTTCATACATTATTCTGTCCGATCCTGGCGCAGAGCTCTTGCATGCGTTCAAGGCAGCTCTCAACTCTGCAATACTAAAAGGACGGTTGTATGGTTCGTTCTGACGACATTTTCTGATTAGAGGCTTACATTCTTCTATTTGTTTGTGTTTGAGAAAGGATTGTGAATAATTTGTTGAACTTGACACGTTCTCAAAATTCTCCCCAAGTGAGTCTGCCTGGTCTTGTAGTGTATCGCCCTGTGTGTTTACAAGGGGGAGTGAATGTGTTTGCCGCCCTCTAATCCTATTAACTCTGTTCCAGGCTTTGGCCTCATCCCTAAACGAGTTAATACTCGATAAAAACTTCTGCCAGCTTTCTCTTCTGGCCTGTCGGCGGGTTCGCCTGCCTTGGGACTTCATTTTTTTAAAGTTCATAAGATTCTCCGCAGTGGGAGAAGCGCGTAGCAACCCCCACGCCTTGTTCTGATTCTTACGGGCGATCCTACATTCGCTGTTCCACCACGGTACACGTCGTTTGCATGCCAGACCACTCGCTTCGGATATGCATTTTGATGCGGCATCTATTATGAATGATGTAAGATACTCTACAGCAGCATCAATTTCCAGATAAGACATGTCGGCCCATGAGATGTTAGTGAGAGTTCGAAATTTCTCCCAGTCGGCTGTGTCTATCTTCCACCTAGGAGCTTGCGGAGGATATTCGTTTTCTTTAGATGTTCTTATCAGTATGGGAAAGTGGTCGCTCCCGTAAGGATTCTTCGTAACTTCCCATTCAAGTTCGAGCAGTATAGACGGGGAGACTATACTAAGATCTATTGAAGAATATGTTCTGTTTGCTAGAGAGTAATATGTGGGTTCCTTTTTATTCAGCAAACACGCACCGGAAGAAAAGAGGAACTGTTCAACAAGACGACCTCGCGCGTCTGTACGAGAGTCGCCCCACAGGGAGCTGTGCGCATTGAAATCGCCAAGAACAACATAAGGTTCTGGCAATTCGTCTATAAATGACTGAAATTCATGTTTGTTTAATTTGAAGTGTGGGGGTACATAAAGCGAGCAAATGGTGACGAGCTTATTTAAAAGAACAGCTCGAACCGCCACTGCTTCAAGGGGCGTTTGTAGCTGTAAACGCTGACAGGAAATACTTTTATGAACCAAAATGGCAACACCGCCTGATGATACGACTGCATCATCGCGATCTTTGCGAAACTTGACATACGGTCGGAGAAAGTTTGTATGTTGTGGTTTTAGGTGTGTTTCCTGCAGACACAGCACTGTTGGATTGTGTTTTTGGATAAGCTCTTGCACATCATCAAGGTTCCTTAGAAGACCTCTGATGTTCCACTGAATTATTTGTGTATCCATATTGGAGGTCAGTAGGTGCTGTGTGTACAGAAACAGAAGTAGTGATTATGAAAATTACAGAGATTAAATTACAGAGCCCTTTCGAGGCCCTGTAACGGGAGTTTTGTCCTTTCTGGAGCGTTCGAGGGAGCCTCGCCGCTCCTTAGGCGCTTGGGGCGCCTTGAGGATAGGTGTTGTGTCCATTGCCTCTGGTGAGGCTCCGGACACGTGCTCTTGCGAGCGAGACGTTTTCAGAGGGAGTCCCGCCTTGGAGGGCAAGACCCCTGCGCCCACCAGCCCGGAGGTCGATGGGGCTCCCTGAGGGATTTGACTGCGCCGGCTGTGGCCAGCGCTGGAAGGGGCCGAGGAGGTTGTGGCAGCCTCGGCTGCGCCCACCTTCGGGGTCAATGGTCCCTTCTGCTCAGTTGGCGGAGCAGCGCTAGCTGCAACCACCGTGGGGGCAGATGGCGTAACTGCCGACTCACTGCGTGTGGGTCGGACAGCCGCCGGAGGCCGTTGTGACGCTGCCCCCTGACGCGCCACTTCGGCAAAGCTTTTCTTTGGCAGGTATGCTACCCGCCTGCGTGCCTCTTTGAACGATATATTTTCCTTGACCTTGATTGTGACTATTTCTTTTTCTTTTTTCCATGATGGACAGGACCGCGAGTACGCGGCGTGTTCTCCATCACAGTTCACGCAGTGTGGAGCATTCTCGCAATTGTCAGATGGGTGTTCTTGGGCACTACATTTTGCGCATGTCTGGCGGCCTCGGCAGTTCTGTGAACTGTGGCCAAATCTTTGACACTTAAAGCATCGGAGAGGATTGCGGATGTACGGTCTGACTCGGATCTTTATGTAGCCAGCCTCAATGGTCTCAGGTAGCATACTTGATGCAAAAGTTAAAATTAAGTGCTTTGTCTCAATCTCCTTGCCATCGCGCCTGATTTTTATTCTCTTGACATTGGTCACATTTTGATCGCTCCAGCCCTCTAGTAGTTCGGCTTCAGTCAGTTCCATGAGATCGGCATCGGAAACGACTCCGCGGGTGGTGTTCATTGTGCGGTGCGGTGTGACCATCACTGGAAGATTCCCAAAGGATACTAGATTAGAGAATGAATGAATGAATGTATGTGGTTTAGTGGCGCAAGGGCCAGATATGGCCAAAGAGCGCCAAGACAGTGTTAGTGATTTCGCGGTGGAATGATGAGTTCTGTGACGAAGATGTGACTTGGCTGTATAGTGGCCTGAAAACAGTCGCTGTAAAGTGCGTAAAATCTATGTGCTATAAAATTATGGCGATGATTAATGACGAGTACTATGAACATTAAAATCCATCGTAGAAGGATGATGCAAAATATAAAATATATAAGATGGTAAAATTTCTTGGAGCACTGCTGCCTCGCCAGAGCCCTTGAACCACAAGGGCCTAGAGGCATGTGCTATTCAAAATAGTTATCACAGCGCCATCCTCTGAAGAGAGGAGACGCTACGAACATGTGGGGCTAAAAACATGAAACACAACATCTTTGAGATAACTTAGGACCGCGTTGGTGTCAAATAGCGGTTCTGGGCCGAGTAACATTACTGGATGAAGGGGGATCTGCTGCCGGTATGCTATGGGAAAATGTTTCTTTCTTTCGTATTCGGCTTTCGGACACTCCAGAAGGACGTGGAGGACGGTGAGCCTCTCCCCGCATCTACCGCAGGTTGGAGGCTCGTTTCCGGTGAGTAAAAAGTTATGTGTGCCAAATGTGTGTCCTATTCTTAGACGACAGAATAGGACATCTGTCCGGCGTGATTTTGTTACGGAAGGCCAGAATCCTAACTGTGGCTTTATCCCGTGGAGCTTATTATTTGTTTCCGCGTCCCATAGGCGTTGCCAGTGGTTCCGTAGTTTCCTCCGTAAGAAGGGCTTCAGGTCTGTGAAAGGGACCGAAGCAGTAGGGTTAACTGCATGCAATGAAATTGATGTGGCCATCTGGTCGACTAGAACGTTTCCCTCGATGCCCCTATGACCTGGCACCCAGCATATGATGACATGTTGATTACCTATATGGGCTTTACACAGAGCAGAATAGAGTTCGTTAATTACCGGATTTTTGTGGTTAGAGAATGATATCAAGGCCTTTACAACACTAAGGGAGTCCGTATATATGACTGATTTCTGGAGTTTTGATTTCCTGATATGCTTCACAGCCGACAAAAGTGCGTAGGCCTCAGCCGTAAAGATACTAGTTTCCGGGTGCAGTACGTCGGATTCCGAAAAGGATGGACCGACGGCTGCATAGGATACCCCGTCGTGTGACTTTGATGCGTCTGTGTAGAACTCCGTGCAGGATGATGATGATGATATGTGGTTTTTAATGGCGCAAGGGCCAGTTATGGCCAAAGAGCGCCATGTCCGTGTTAATGAGTTTGCAATGAAATCATGATGATGTGTGGAGTTTTATGGCGCAAGGGCCAGGTGTGGCCAAAGAGCGCCATGTCTGTGGTAATGAGTTTGCGGTGTAATTATGATTGCTATGGAGTTGGTGTGAGGTGGCTGTAAAGAGGCCTTAAAATATACGCGCTAAAGTGCGTAAAATCTGTATGATAAAATTATGGCGATGACGTATGACTTGTTCTATGAAAATTTAGATGCATATAAAAAGAATGATACGATAAGTAAAATATATCACGATTATAAGAAATGCCAGAGCACTACTGCCTCCTTGGAGCCCTTGAAACACAAGGGTCTGGAGGCATGTGCTATACCGTACAACTATCCCAGCGGCGTCCTCTAAAGAGAGGAAGCGCTAGGAATGCATGGGGCTAATAACATGTAGGACCACATCTCTCAGAAAACCTAGGACTGTGTCTGTGTTAAAAAGCGGTTCTGGACCGAGGAACATTACTGGATGGAGAGGGATGTGCTGTCTGTAAGCTAAGGAAAAATGTTTCGTTCTTTCAGATTCGGCTTCGCGACATTCCAGAAGGACGTGGAGCACGGTCAGCCTCTCCCCGCACCTACCACAGGTTGGAGGCTCACTTCCGGTTAGTAGAAAATTATGGGTGCCAAACGTGTGTCCTATTCTGAGCCGACAGAATAGGACATCTGTTCGGCGCGATTTTGTAGTAGAGGGCCAGAATCCTAACTGTGGTTTTATCAGGTGGAGCTTATTATTCGTTTCCGCGTCCCACATGCGTTGCCAGTGGTCCCGCAATCTCCTTCGCAAGAAAGGCCTCAGATCTGTGACAGGCACCGCAGCGGTAGGGTTAACAGTTTGCGATGCGATTGACGTGGCCATCTCGTCCGCCAGAACGTTACCCTCAATGCTCCTGTGGCCAGGCACCCAGCATATAATGATACGCTGGTTAGATATGTACGCTTTACACAAGACGGTGTAGAGTTCACTAAGTACAGGATTTTTGTGTGTATAGACTGACATCAAGGCCTTCACGACGCTTAGGGAGTCTGTGTAGATCGCTGCTTTTGAAAGTTTTGATCTTCTTATATGTTTCACGGCAGAGAGTAATGCGTAGGCCTCGGCCGTAAAGATGCTTGTTTCGGGATGCAGTACGTCGGATTGCGAGAAGGATGGGCCGACTGCTGCATAGGATACCCCGGCATTTGACTTCGAAGCGTCTGTGTAGAAATCTGCACAGGAGTGCTTGTGCTGTAGTTCTAGGAAATGCATTCTGATTTCAGCCTCAGGAGCGTGCTTTGTAACTTTTATAAAGGATATGTCACATTGTATCACCTGCCACTCCCAGGGAGGTAAGAGCTTGATTGTGTGCATTAGGCGATGCTCGAGGAGTGGGACATGCATTTCATTGCTAAGCTCCTTCACACGCAGCGAAAAAGGCTGTCTTATGGAGGGACGGTTGCTGAAAAGTGTAGCGCACGTCATATCGGTAACGGTATCAAAACATGGATGTTCAGGATTAGAGCGTACTTTAAGGAAATATATAAAGCTGTTGTATGATCTCTGTAGGTGGAGAGACCATTCATTCGATTCGGCATATAAGCTTTCAATTGGGCTTGTTCTGAAAGCGCCCGTGGCTAAACGGATGCCTAGATGGTGAACCGGGTCTAGCATCTTTAGCGCGCTTGGGGCGGCAGAGTTATATACCACGGCACCATAATCTAATCGTGACCGGATGAGGCTCTTATACAGATTCATTAGGCACTTCCTGTCACTACCCCACGTAGTCTGGGATAGAAGTTTCATTAGGTTCATTGTTTTCAGACACTTTTCTTTGAGTTGTTTAATGTGTGGGACGAAAGTGAGTCTATTGTCGAGTATAATACCTAGAAATTTGTGCTCTTTGTTTACAGGAATCTGTTGTCCACACATTTGTAAGCAAGGATCCGGAACTAGGCCTCTCTTCCTTGTAAACAGCACACAAGAACTTTTTTGAGGATTGATTTTAAAACCATTTTTCTCTGCCCACCCTGACACCTTGTTCAAGCCATGCTGTACCTGTCTCTCGCATACTGCGAGGTTACAGGATTTGAAGCCTATTTGAATGTCGTCCACATAGACGGAATACAAGATGGCTGGTGGTAAGGACGCACGAAGCGTTGTCATTTTAACAATAAAAAGTGTGCAACTGAGCACGCCTCCCTGGGGTACACCAGTTTCTTGTGTAAAAGGACGTGACAGCACATTGCCGACTTTCACCCGGAAGGTACGACTGGACAAGTAGCTTTTTATTACGTTTAGCATTTTACCATGAATGCCCATTTCTGACAAATCTCTCAAGATTCCGTAGCGCCAGGTCGTATCGTACGCCTTCTCCATATCGAGGAATATCGATACGAAGAACTGTTTGTGTACAAGCGCGTCACGAATATGTCCTTCAATACGTACAAGATGGTCGGTTGTGCAGCGCCCTTCTCGGAAGCCACACTGAAAGGGATCAAGCATTTTGTTTTGTTCAAGAAAATGGATGAGTCGCCGATTTATCATTTTTTCAAATACCTTACACATGCAGCTTGTGAGGGCTATCGGGCGGTAACTTGCCACTGAAGAAGGGTCTTTCCCTTCTTTCAAAACAGGGACCACAATGGCTTCTTTCCATGCCGTTGGAAGGTACCCTGCGTCCCAGATAGTGTTGAAAAGTGTAAGTAGTGTTACTTGCGTGTCATTGTGTAAGTTTTGGAGCATTTCATACATTATTCTATCGGATCCCGGTGCAGAGCTCTTGCATGCGCTCAAGGCAGCTTTCAACTCAGCAGCACTAAAAGGGCAATTGTACGGTTCATTCTGTCGGCATTTATTGACGAGTGGCTTGCATTCTTCTATTTGTTTATATTTTAGGAAGGATTGCGAATAATGTTTTGAGCTTGATACACTCTCAAAGTGCTCCCCAAGTGAGTCGGCCTGATCTTTCAGTGTACCGCCCTGTGTATTTACTAGAGGGAGTGAATAAGTTTGTCGTCCTTTTATCCTGTTAACCCTGTTCCAGACTTTCCCCTCCTCAGTATAAGAGTTGATACCCGATAAAAACTTCTGCCAGCTCTCTCTTCTGGCCTGTCGGCGCGTTCTCCTTCCTTCAGATTTTGCTTTTTTAAAGTTAATAAGATTCTCCGCAGTGGGAGAGGTGCGTAGCAACCCCCACGCTTTGTTTTGTTTCTTACGGGCGGTCCTACACTCGTCGTTCCACCATGGGACGCGCCGTTTGCATGCGAAACCACTTACTCCAGATATGCATTTAGACGCGGCACCTATAATGAAGGCTGTAAAATACTGAACGGCAGCATCAATTTCTAAAGAGGACATGTCATCCCATGAGATCCTGGTGAGAGTTCGGAATTTCTCCCAGTCGGCTGTATCGATTTTCCACCTGGGAGCGTGTGGTAGACATTCGCGTTCTTTATATTTTCTTAGAAGTATAGGGAAGTGGTCGCTTCCGTAAGGATTGTCGTTTACTTCCCATTCAAGTTCAGACAGTAGTGACGGGGAGACTAGGCTAAGATCTATTGAAGAAAATGTTTTGTTTGCGAGAGAATAGTATGTCGCTTCCTTCTTATTCAGAAGACAAGCACCAGAAGAGAAAAGGAACTGTTCAACGAGACGACCTCGCGCGTCTGTACGAGAGTCGCCCCACAGGCAGCTGTGCGCATTGAAATCGCCAAGAACAACATAAGGTTCTGGCAATTCGTCTATAAATGACTGGAATTCATGTTTGTTTAATTTGTAGTGTGGGGGTACGTAAAGCGAGCTAATGGTGATGAGTTTGTTTAGGAGGACAGCTCGGACTGCCACTGCTTCAAGAGGCGTTTGGAGCTGTAAATGTTGACACGCAATGCTTTTGTGGATAACTATAGCTACACCTCCCGATGATGCGATAGCATCATCGCGATCTTTGCGAAAAGTTATATACTGTCGGAGAAAGTTTGTGTGTTTTGATTTTAGGTGTGTTTCCTGTAAACACAGCACTTTTGGATTGTGTTTGTGTATGAGCTCTTGTACGTCATCAAGGTTTCTAAGGAGACCTCTGACGTTCCATTGTATGATTTGTGTATCCATATTTAATGTAAATTAGTGCTGTGTCTACGGAAACGGAAAGATGCCTTAGATTACAGAGCCCTTTCGAGGCCCTGTAATAGGTGTTTTGTTCTTTTTGAAGCGTTCGAGCGATTCTCGACGCTCCTTAGGCGCCTGGTGCGCCTTGAGGATAGGTGTGGTGTCCATTGCCTCTTGTGAGGCGCCGGACACGTGCTCTTGCGAGCGGGAAGTTTTCAGAGGGAGTCCCGCCTTGGAGGGCAAGACCCCTGCGCCCACCAGCCCGGAGGTCGATGGGGCTCCCAGAGGGATTTGGCTGCGCTGGCCGTTGCCAGCGCTGGAAGGGGCCTCGGAGGCTGGGGCAGCCTCGGCTGCGTCCACCTTCGGGGTCGATGGCCCCGTCTGCTGGGCAGACGGAGCAGCGCTAGCTGCAACCGCCGCGGGGGCAGATGGCGTAACTGCCGACTCACTGCCTGTGGGTCGGGCAGCCGCTGGAGGCCGTTGTGGCGCTGCCCCCTTACGCGCCACATCGGCAAAGCTACTCTTTGACAGGTATGACACCCGCCTACGTGCCTCCTTGAAAGATATGTTTTCTTTGACTTTGATTGTCACAATCTCTTTTTCTCTTTTCCAGGACGGGCAGGCGCGCGAGTATGCGGCGTGCTCGCCATCACAGTTGACACAGTGTGGAGTCTTCTGGCATGTTTCAGAGGAATGTTCAGTGTCACTACACTTGGCACATGTCAGCCGGCCTCGACAGTTCTGTGAACTGTGGCCGAACCTTTGGCACTTAAAACATCTGAGGGGATTGGGCACGTACGGCCTAACACGAAGTTTGATGTAACCGGCCTCGATGGACTCGGGGAGGACACTTGAGCTAAAAGTGAGTATCAGGTGTTTTGTTTGGATTTCTTTTCCATCTCGCCTAATCTTGATTCTTTTGACATTTATGACATTTTGTTCGCTGAAGCCCTCCAAGAGTTCAGCCTCAGTGAGCTCCAGCAAATCATCGTCCGAGACAACGCCTTGGCTGGTATTCATCGTGCGGTGCGGGGTTACTACTACATGGGTCTCTCCAAATGATACTAGTTTAGGCAGTTTCTCAAATTGTTTCTGATCGCGGAGCTCCAAGAGGAGGTCACCGCTGGCCATCCTCGACGCCTTATAACCTGGGCCAAAAACTTCGGTAAGGGTCTTAGATACCAGGAACGGGGAGATCGTTCGGACTTGTTTCGCTGGTTTTTCTGTGTGGATCACATGAAAACGAGGGAAGGATTCTTTTTGTCGACCAAAAAACTGGAATACATCATCGGTGCGCCCTCTTTTCTGAGGGCGATCAGGAAGTGGAGGGAAGGATGTTGCCATAAAGGAATTGAAATTTCGGCAATAACGCCAGCCACCCACCATGGAGTCCTACAAGGGGACGCTACAGAGACTGTAAGAACAGGTCCTGTAAACGCCAGCTGTACGTCATCACTATAACCAAATATGAAATAACCTAGGTTGGTTAATCACACAAGGTTAACCCTTGCTGCCTGGAAACTATGGAAGTAAGCGGAAGGAAGGAGAAGACAGGAAAGATGAAAAGTGAGAGAAAGACGAAGGCTGGAGGGAGAGAGAGACAGGAAAAGGCAACTACCGATTTCCCCCGGGTGGGTCAGTCCGGGGGGGCCGTCTATGTGAAGCAGAGGCCAAAGGGGTGTGTTGCGTCCGCCGGGGGGCCTTAAAGGTCCAGACACCCAGCATCGGCTCAACCCCCAGGATCCCCCTTTCCCCAGACACGGCTAAGCCGCGCACGGCTACACGCGGGAGGGTCCAACCCTCGTGTGCTCGGGTACGTGGTGTCGCAACACACCAAACGCCTGCTGACGCAGACGCCCCTGCGGGGAATGAAATCATGAGTCCGATGAAGTTGGTGTGACGTGGCTGTAGAGAGGCCTAAAACTGAGAGCTATAAGTTGCATAAAATACACAAGGAATAAAAATATGAGAATGGCTGAAGTGGGGTATGCTGTAAGTATAGGATGTTCAACAATGGTGTAATAGCGTTACATGAATAAAAATGGACAAGTGATTGTTGTTGACAAATAGCACAACAGCCTCAGCTGGTCCCTTGAGTACAAGGGCCTGGAGGCATGTGCTATAACAAAGGTTCACATCGCAACCGTGGCCTCTCGCAAGAGGCCGTGTTACGAATTTCTTGCACAGAAAACGTGGAGCGTGTCAACGTCGTTTAAAAAGGCTAAGGTAGATTGCATGTGAAATAGCGGTTCTCTGCCTAGAAACAGTGCCAGGTGAAGCGGTATACACTGACTGTATGCTAAAGGGAAGTGCTTTTTCCTTTCGGCTTGTGTTTCGCGGCATTCTAGGAAGACATGCTGAACACTGAGTGTCTCCCCACATCTACTACACATTGGGCGCTCACCGCCACTTAACAAAAAGCTATGTGTACCGTAAGTGTGCCCTATTCTGAGACGACAGAATAGGACATCACTTCGTCTGGACTTGGTCAGTGATGGCCAGTATCCTAAATGTGGCTTAACTATGTGGAGTTTATTAAGGGTTTCCGAGTCCCATTTATGCTGCCAGTAGGTTCTGAGTTGTTTCCGTAAGTATGGCTTTAGGTCTGAGAAGGGAACGGCTGCGGACATGTTGCAAGCTTTTGTGTCTAAGGAGGTAGCAATTCGGTCTGCCAGGACGTTACCTTCAATACCTCTGTGTCCAGGCACCCAGCATATCGTTACATGTTGGCCAGAGGCATAAATAGTACACAGGAGAGAGAAAAGATCTGCAATTATTGGATTTCTGTGGTTGAAGCATGACATCAATGTTTTCACAACACTTAATGAGTCTGTGTATATGACCGCCTTACGTAGTTTTAACTGTTTGATGTGTTTTGCAGCCGACCATACTGCATACGCCTCTGCTGTGAAGATGCTTGTTTGAGGGTGCAGAACATCGGACTCGGAAAAGGATGGGCCGACGGCTGCATATGACACGCCAGCATGTGATTTAGACGCATCTGTGTAATACTCTGGACAAGGGTATTTAAATTGTAATTCCAGAAAATGCATATGAATGTGCGCCTCTGGAGCGTGCTTCGTTACCTCCACAAATGACGTGTCACAGTCAATGGTTCGCCACAACCACGGTGGAAACGGCTTGGCAGAAGCCATTAGTCTATTTTCACGAATATGAACATCCATCTCCTCGCTCAGCTTTGTCACACGGATCGAGAATGGCTCTCTGGCTGTAGGTTTGTTGTGAAAGAGTGTTGCAGAGGTCATATCGTTTATGGTGGGATAACAAGGATGGTTTTCGTTAGCATGTACTTTCAGAAAATAATTAAATGTAGAATATGACCGCTGCAGATCGAGCGACCATTCATTCGATTCGACATAGAGGCTTTGAATCGGACTCGTCCTAAAGGCACCGGTGGCGAGGCGGATACCAAGATGATGCACAGGGTCCAGCATCTTCAGAGCACTGGGTGTAGCTGAGTGATACACAACGGCACCGTAGTCTAAGCGCGATCGTACAAGGCTCCTGTAGAGGTTCATGAGGCATTTCCTGTCGCTTCCCCATGTTGTATGTGACAGTATTTTCAGGATGTTCATTGTTTTAAGGCATTTAGCTTTCAAATACTTGATATGAGAAATGAAGGTTAGTTTTGAGTCGAGTATTATGCCTAAAAATTTATGTTCAGTGTTGAGTGGTATGTGTTGTCCATGCAGCATAATATCAGGATCTTGTATCAAGCCTCTCTCTCTAGAAAAAAGTACACAGGAGCTTTTGGAGGGGTTTAGCTTGAAGCCATTCTCGTTTGCCCATTTTGAAACCCTGTTCAGTCCGAGCTGGACTTGGCGCTCGCAGACAGCAAGGTTACAAGACCTAAATCCTAGTTGTACATCGTCTACATATATTGAATAAAAAATTGAGGATGGAATGACTTCGCGGATGGAGTTCATTTTCACAATGAAGAGGGTGCAACTAAGCACGCCCCCTTGTGGCACACCAGTCTTTTGAGTGAATAGCCTGGACAGGGCATTGCCCACTCTAACACGGAATGTGCGGTTAGTCAAGTAGTTTTCTGTCATATTTAGCATATTGCCGCGTACGCCCATCGCAGATAGGTCTCGGAGGATTCCGAATCGCCATGTTGTGTCATAGGCTTTCTCCAAGTCCAGAAATACAGAAAGAAAAAATTGTTTGTGTATATAAGCCTCTCTAATATTTGCCTCAATGCGAACAAGGTGGTCTATTGTTGACCTACCCTCCCTGAAACCACATTGAAGGGGATCAAGTAGACGGTTGCTTTCCAGGAAATAGATTAGACGCCGATTAACCATTTTTTCATATAATTTACACATGCAGCTCGTTAGTGCTATTGGTCTGTAACTACTGGCTTATGCGGGGTCTTTGCCTTGCTTATGAATTGGGATGACAATCGCTTCTTTCCATGAGGATGGAATATGCCCAGATAGCCACATGGTGTTGTAAAGAGAGAGAAGTGTGTTCAATGTTTCTGGATGCATATTCTTTATCATTGCATACATTATGCGGTCACCACCTGGTGCTGAGTTGCCGCAGGAACTGAGAGCAGCCTTCAGCTCAGCGAGACTAAACGGACGGTTATAAGGTTCATCTGCTGCGCATTTTCGTTCAAGGCGCTCTCGCTCTATGCGTTCCTTGAACTTTAGGAAAGTTGGCGCATAGTGTGATGCACTAGAAATATTTTCAAAATGCTTACCCAGGAGGTCTGCCTGATCTTTCATGGTGTCGCCTTGAGCGTTTACTAAAGGAAGCGGTTGTGTTTCCCTGCCCTTTAATCTGTTCACCCTGTTCCATACCTTACCCTCATCCTTGTACGAATTGATACTACAGATGTACCTTTCCCAGCTTTCTCGCTTAGCACGTCGTCGTGTTCTCCTGCCCTGTGATTTTGCCTTCTTGAATTCAATTAGATTCTCCGCATTTGGTGATCGACGAAGCCTGCCCCATGCCCTATTCTGCCTCTTTCGCGCTTCTTTGCAATCTTCGTTCCACCACGGGACACGTCTTTTGGATGAAAGACCATTTGTTTGTGGTATACACTTTTGCGCTGCGTCGATAATAAAATGAGTAAAATATGATACGGCATCATCTATAGTATAGTATTCTAAAAAGTCCCACGGTAAATAAGTACATTCTTGAAAACTTTTCCAATCGGCTGAGGCTAATTTCCATCGAGGGACATGCGGTGGAGAATCATACTGTGTTGTTAAGTTTAGAGTGACTGGAAAGTGATCACTTCCAAAAGGATTCTTGATGACATTCCATTTCAGGTCAGACAGAAGACTAGCAGTGCCAATTGCTAAGTCTATAGATGAGTATGTGTTGTGATGCACACTGTAATAAGTCGGCTCCTTCTTATTAAATAGGGATGCACCGGATGTCAAAAGAAAATGTTCTATCAGCCGACCTCTCGCGTCACAACGGGAATCTCCCCACAGGGTGTTGTGGGCATTAAAATCACCAACGAGTATGTAGGGTTCCGGAAGCTGATTTATAAGGTTGTAGAAGTCTGTTTTGTGAAGGTGATAGTTTGGGGGTATGTAAATGGAGCAAACAGTAACCAACTTATTAAAAAGAACTCCTCGCACTGATACTGCTTCGAGGGGTGTCTGTAGGGCTACATGATGACAAGCTATAGACTTGTCTACGACAATTGCTACGCCACCGCACGACGCGTTAGCCTCGTCACGGTCTTTTCTGAAGATGGCGTAGTTACCAAGAAAGTTTGTTTGTGTGCTTTTCAGATGAGTCTCTTGAACACACAGCACCTTTGGGTTATGTTTATGTAGGAGTTCCTTGACATCATCTAGATTGTGAAGAAGACCCCTGACATTCCAATATAATATTTGTGTATCCATAGTGAAAGTGTATGGTGATGTGTGTTCAAGAGAGGAAAACTATGTTATCCCACAGGAACCTTGCCAGGCCCTGTGATGCGGGATTTGCCTTTTTTGGGCAGCTCCTGAGAGCTTCGCCGATCCTTCGGCGTCCGAGACGCCGATACACTTGATGTATCCATCGCCTCCATAGAGGCGCTGGATGCCCGCTCGCGGTGTACGTTCGCGGGTGTTTCGGGCTTCTCTGTGCGAACAGAGGCCCTAGAAGTCGTGGAGCCCGCAGGTCCGGTGGACTGCTGGCTCTTGCTGGGTTGCGGAACAGCACTAGCTGATCCCGCAGTGGGGGCGAGTGGCGCTACCGTCGGTCCACTTTGCGTGGTCCTAACGGCCGCCGAGAACCGTTGTGGCACTGCCCCCTGCCGTGCCACGTCGGAGAAAGAAGGCCCCACAAACGAGAGGCGTTTTCTAGCTTCTTTGAAGGAAATATTTTCTTTTACTTTGAGCGTGATAATTTCTTTTTCTTTCTTCCATAAGGGACAAGAGCGAGAGTATGCCGGGTGTTCACCGTCACAATTTGCACAGTGGGGTGGATCATTGCAGTTATCTGCAGGGTGCTCATGTGATGCGCACTTTGCACAGGTGGTACGGCCCCTGCAGCTCTGAGAGCCGTGACCGAATCTTTGGCACTTAAAACAGCGTCGGGGGTTTGGAATGTATGGTCTTACATTTATTTTCATGTAGCCGGTTTCGATTTGTTCAGGGAGTGTGCTCGTACAAAAGGTAAGTATGAGGTGTTTTGTCGGAATTTCTTTGTCGTCACGCCGGATCTTAATTCGCTGTACATTCGTAACGTGTTGGTCTTTCCAGCCTTCTGGGAGCTCTGTCTCAGTCAGTTCCAGCAGGTCCTGATCTGATACTACCCCTCGTGTACTATTCAATGAACGATGAGGACTTAGAGAGATTTGGGTGTCGCCAAGCGAGGTGAGCTTTTGCAGATTTTCATGCTGAGCTTTATCACGGACTTCAAGGAGAATGTCACCACTGGCCATTTTCGTGACTTTGTATCCTGCACCTAGGGTCTCAGTTAGGCATTTCGCGACAACGAAAGGTGATACAGTTCTTACGGTCTTGTCGGGGGTTTCGCTATGAATCACGTGGAAACGTGGAAAAATTTCAGTGGGCTTATTAAAGAAGTTGAAACTTTCTTCGGTGCGCCCTCTTTTTGTGAGAGGGCGATCAGGAAGCCTGGGGAAAGAAGAAGCCATAAAAATTGGAGTAATTTCGGCAGTGGTGTCAGCCACCCACCATGGAGCCCAACAAGGGGACGTGACAGGCCTTGTAAATAAACGAGGCCTGCCATCGCCAGCTGTACACAACCACTATAACCAAATATGATACAACCAAGCTTGGTTATTTCACACAAGGTTAACCCTAGCTGCCAGAAGGATCAGAAATTCAGAAGTGAGAAGAAGACAGGAAAGCTGGAAAGTGAGAGAAAGACGAAGGGTCGAGGGAGAGAGAGACAGGAAACGGCAACTACCGATTTCCCCCGGGTGGGTCAGTCCGGGGGTGCCGTCTACGTGAAGCCGAGGCCAAAGGGGTGTGTTGCCGCCGCCGAGGGGCCGTAAAGGTCCAAACACCCGGCATTGGCTCAACCCCCAGGATCCCCTTTTCCCCGGACACGGCTAAGCCGCGCACGGCTACACGCGGGAGGGTCCAACCCTCGTGTGCTCGGGTACGTGGTGTCGCAACACACCAAACGCCTGCTGACGCAGACGCCCCTACGGGGAACTCCGTGCAGGAGTATTTGTGCTGGAGTTCCCGGAAATGCATGTTGATTTCAATCTCTGGGGCATGCTTTGTGACTTCCACGAACGATATATCACATTGTATGAGCTGCCACTCCCAAGGAGGTAGCAGCTTGGCTGGATGCATTAGGCGAAGCTCGAGGAGTGGAACGTGCATTTCTTCGCTAAGCTCCCTCACACGCAGCGAGAACGGCTGTCTTACGGACGGACGATTGCGAAAGAGTGTAGCACATGTCATGTCATTAATGGTACTAAAACAGGGATGTTGGGGGTTTGAGTGGACTGTCAGAAAATATGTATGGCTGATGTATGTTCTCTGCAGATGAAGTGACCACTCATTTGATTCTACATATAAACTTTGTATGGGACTCGTTCTGAAAGCGCCAGTGGCCAGTCGGATTCCTAGATGGTGGACTGGGTCTAGCATCTTTAGTGCGCTCGGGGCGGCAGAGTGATAAATCACGGCACCATAGTCTAGTCGCGATCGAATGAGGCTTTTATATAGATTCATTAAACACTTCCTGTCACTACCCCACGTAGTCTGGGACAGAAGTTTCATTATGTTCATTGTTTTCAGACATTTTTCTTTAAGATGTTTAATGTGGGGGACGAAAGTGAGTCTGTAGTCAAGTATGACACCTAGAAATTTGTGTTCTTTGTTTACAGGTATCTGTTGTCCACGCAGTTCTATGCAAGGATCTGGGATAAGTCCTCTCTTTCTTGTAAAAAGAACACAAGAGCTTTTGTTAGGATTGATCTTAAACCCATTCTTGTCTGCCCAGATTGACACTTTGTTCAGGCCATGCTGTACCTGTCTCTCGCAGACTGCGAGGTTACAGGATTTGAAAGCTATTTGAATGTCGTCCACGTAGACAGAGTAAAAGATGGCGGGTGGTAGTGAAGCACGAAGCGTGTTCATCTTCACGATAAATAGCGTGCAGCTGAGCACGCCTCCTTGGGGTACACCCGTTTCTTGCGTAAAAGGACGTGAGAGTGCATTGCCGACTTTTACCCGGAAGGTACGATTTGACAGATAGCTTTTTATTATATTAAACATATTACCGTGGATGCCCATTTCTGACAGGTCTCTTAAGATTCCGTAACGCCACGTTGTGTCATACCCCTTTTCCATATCGAGAAATATCGATAGGAAGAACTGTTTATGTATAAATGCGTCCCGGATATTCCCTTCAACACGCACGAGATGATCGGTTGTGGAGCGCCCTTCTCGGAAGCCGCACTGATAAGGATCAAGCATTTTGCTCTGTTCAAGGAAATGAATGAGTCGCCGATTTATCATTTTTTCGAACACCTTACAAATGCAACTTGTGAGGGCTATCGGGCGGTAACTTGCCACTGAGGAAGGGTCTTTGCCTTGTTTCAAAACAGGGACTACAATGGCTTCCTTCCAGGCGGTTGGAAGGTACCCTGCATCCCAGATGGTGTTGAAAAGTGTGAGTAGTGTATGATGATGATGACCCCGCAGGGGCGTCTGCGCAAGCAGGCGTTTGGTGTGTTGCGACACCACGTACCCGAGCACACGAGGGTTGGACCCTCCCGCGTGTAGCCGTGCGCGGCTTAGCCGTGTCCGGGGAAAAGGGGATCCTGGGGGCTGAGCCAATGCCGGGTGTTTGGACCTTTACGGCCCCTCGGCGGCGGCAACACACCCCTTTGGCCTCGGCTTCACGTAGACGGCACCCCCGGACTGACCCACCCGGGGGAAATCGGCAGTCGCTTTTTCCTGTCCTCCTCTCCAATCTTCGTCTTTCTCTCTCCCCCTTTTTCATCTTTCCTGTCTTCTCATCACTTCGCCTCACTTCCTAATTTCCCGGCGGCAAGGGTTAACCTTGTGTAGCTAGCCAGCCTTGGTTATGCTGTATTTGGTTATAGCAGCGATGTACGGCTGGCGTTGGCAGGGTTTCCCTTGCAGGAACTTCTATCACGTCCCCCTGTAGGGCTCCATGGTGGGTGGTCGGCATCGCGGCCGAAAACCTAACTGTACCTATGGAAAACGCGTTTCCTAAACTACCTGATCGCCCTCAGAAACGAGGGCGCACCGAAGAAGTATTTCAGTTTTTCGGACGCCAAGTCCACAATTTTCCTCGTTTTCATGTGATCCACACAGAAAAACCAGCTAAACAAGTCCGAACAATCTCCCCCTTCCTTGTATCTAAGACCCTTACCGAAGTTTTTGGCCCAGGTTATAAGGCGTCGAGGATGGCCAGCGGTGACCTCCTCTTGGAGCTCCGCGATCAGAAACAATTTGAGAAACTGCCTAAACTAATATCATTTGGAGAGACCCAAGTAGTAGTAACCCCGCACCGCACGATGAATACCACCCGAGGCGTTGTCTCCGATGATGATTTGCTGGAGCTCACTGAGGCTGAACTCTTGGAGGGCTTCAGTGAACAAAATGTCATAAATGTCAAAAGAATCAAGATTAGGCGAGATGGAAAAGAAATCCAAACAAAACACCTGATACTCACATTCAGCTCAAGTGTCCTCCCCGAGTCGATCGAGGCCGGTTACATCAAACTTCGTGTTAGGCCATACGTGCCCAATCCTCTCAGATGCTTTAAGTGCCAAAGGTTCGGCCACAGTTCACAGAACTGTCGAGGCCGGCTGACATGTGCCAAGTGTAGTGACACTGAACATTCCTCCGAAACATGCCAGAAGACTCCACATTGTGTCAACTGTGATGGGGAGCACGCCGCGTACTCGCGGGCGTGCCCATCCTGGAAAAAAGAAAAGGAAATTGTAACAGTTAAAGTAAAGGAAAATATAAGTTTCAAGGAGGCACGCAGGCGGGTATCGTACCTGCCCAAGAAAACCTTTGCCGATGTGGCGCGTCAGGGGGCAGCGTCACAACGGCCTCCGGCGGCTGTCCGACCCACATGCAGTGAGTCGGCAGTTACGCCATCTGCCCCCGCGGCGGTTGCAGCTAGCGCTGCTCCGTCGACACAGAATGAGGGACCATCGACCCAGATGGTGGCCGCCGCCAAGGCTGTCTCAACCTCCCCGGCCCCTTCCAGCGCTGGCAACAGCCGGCGCAGCCAAATCCCGCAGGGTGCCCCATCGACCTCTGGGCTGGTGGGCGCAGGGGTCTTGCCCTCCAAGGCAGGACTCTCTCTTGTAACTTCTCGCTCGCAAGAGCACGTGTCCGGAGCCTCACTAGAGGCAATGGACACAACACCTATCCTCAAGGCGCACCAAGCGCCTAAGGAGCGGCGAGGCTCCCTCGAACGCTCCAAAAAGGGCAGAACTCCCGTTACAGGGCCTCGAAAGAGCTCTGTAACCTAAGACATAACCACTGTTTCCGTACACACAGCACTTATTTACTTCCAATATGGACACACAAATAATCCAATGGAACGTCAGAGGTCTTCTTAGGAATCTCGATGATCTACAAGAACTCATCTACCAACACAATCCAAAAGTGCTGTGTTTACAGGAAACACACTTAAAATCCAAACACACAAACTTTCTCCGACAGTACATAACTTTTCGTAAAGATCGCGATGATGCTCTCGCATCATCGGGTGGCGTTGCCATTGTAATTCAAAAAAGCATAGCGTGTCAACGTTTGCAGCTACGAACGGCCCTCGAAGCAGTGGCGGTTCGAGTTGTCCTGCTAAACAAACTCATCACTATTTGTTCACTTTACATACCCCCACATTACAAACTAAACAAACCTGAATTTCAGTCCTTCATAGATGAATTGCCAGAACCTTATGTTGTTCTTGGCGATTTCAATGCGCACAGCTTCCTGTGGGGCGACTCTCGTACAGACGCGCGAGGTCGTCTCGTTGAACACTTCCTTTTTTCTTCAGGTGCGTGTCTTCTAAATAAGAAAGAACCCACATATTACTCTCTTGCAAACAGAACCTTTTCGTCAATAGATCTTAGTATAGTTTCCGCGTCTATACTGCCCGAACTCGAATGGGAAGTTACGAGCAATCCATACGGGAGCGATCACTTCCCCGTACTGCTAAGAACATCCAAAGGAAATGAATCTCCTCCACAAGCTCCTAGGTGGAAGATAGATACAGCCGACTGGGAGAAATTTCGAAATCTGTCTAGCATCTCATGGGCTGATATGTCTTCTCTAGAAATTGATGCCGCTGTGGAGTATTTTACAGCGTTCATAATAGATGCCGCATCTAAATGCATATCCGAAGTAAGTGGTTTGGAATGCAAACCACGTGTACCGTGGTGGAACAGCGAATGTCGGACCGCCCGTAAGAATCAGAACAAGGCGTGGGGGTTGCTACGCGCATCCCCCACTGCAGAAAATCTTATTAACTTTAAGAAGGTAAAATCTCAAGGCAGGAGAACCCGCAGGCAGGCCAGAAGAGAAAGCTGGCAGAAGTATTTATCGAGTATTAACTCGTTTAGAGATGAGGCCAAAGCCTGGAACAGGGTGAATAGGATTAGAGGGCGCCAAACATATTCACTCCCTCTGGTAAACACACAGGGTGATACACTGAAAGACCAGGCGGACTCACTTGGGGAGTATTTTGAGAGCGTGTCAAGTCTAACAAATTATTCGCAATCTTTTCTAAAATACAAACAAATAGAAGAATGTAAGCCACTCATAGGAAAATGTCGAAAGAATGAACCATACAACTGTCGATTTAGTATTGCCGAGTTCAGAGCTGCCTTGACATCATGCAAGAGCTCCGCACCGGGTTCTGACAGAATTATGTATGAAATGATCAAAAACCTACACAATGACACCAAAGTTACACTACTCACAATTTTCAACACTATTTGGGCTGCGGGATACTTTCCAACTGCATGGAAAGAAGCAATTGTGGTCCCTGTTTTGAAGCAGGGGAAAGACCCATCCATGGCGGCAAGCTATCGCCCAATAGCCCTTACAAGCTGCCTGTGTAAGGTTTTTGAAAAAATGATTAATCGCAGACTCATACACTTCCTTGAACTCAATAATATACTTGATCCCTATCAGTGTGGCTTCAGAGAAGGCCGGTCGACAACAGATCACCTTGTACGTATTGAAGGATATATTCGGGACGCATTTGTACATAAGCAGTTTTTCATGTCAATATTCCTTGACATGGAGAAGGCATATGACACAACATGGCGCTACGGCATCTTGCGAGACCTGTCGGAAATGGGCATCTGTGGCAATATGCTGAAAATAATTGAAAGCTATTTGTTGAATCGAATCTTCCGAGTGAAAATCGGCAACGTATTGTCGCGACCTTTCACACAAGAAACAGGTGTACCACAGGGAGGCGTGCTGAGTTGTACGCTCTTCATCGTGAAGATGAACTCGCTTCGTGCTTCGCTACCACCTGCTATTCTTTATTCTGTCTACGTTGACGACATTCAAATCGGCTTCAAATCCTGTAACCTCTCAGTATGCGAGAGACAGGTGCAACAGGGCTTGAACAAGATTTCCAAGTGGGCAGACAGAAACGGATTTAAAATCAACCCCCACAAAAGCACTTGCGTTCTTTTTACAAGAAAGAGAGGCCTGTTTCCGGATCCTTCCTTAGAACTGTGTGGACACCAAATACCTGTCAACAAAGAGCACAAATTTCTGGGTATTATACTTGATTACAGACTCACTTTCATTCCACACATTAAATATCTGAAAGAAAAATGCCTAAAAACAATGAACCTAATGAAACTTCTATCTAAGACTACGTGGGGTAGTGACAGAAAGTGTCTAATGAATATCTACAAGAGCCTAATCCGGTCACGATTGGATTATGGTGCCGTAGTGTACAACTCTGCCTCCCCGAGCGCGCTAAGGATGCTGGATCCTGTCCACCATTTGGGCATCCGCTTAGCTACTGGCGCTTTCAGAACAAGCCCGATTCAAAGCTTATATGCCGAATCGAATGAATGGTCTCTCCACCTACAGAGATCATACATTAGCTTTACATATTTCCTTAAAGTACGCTCCAATCCTGAACATCCATGTTTTCATACCGTTACCGATATGACGTGCGCTACACTTTTCAGCAATCGCCCCTCCATAAGACAGCCTTTCTCGCTGCGTGTGAAGGAGATTAGCGATGAAATGCGCGTCCCACTCCTCGAGCATCGCTTAATGCACCTAACCAAGCTCTTACCTCCTTGGGAGTGGCAGGTGATACAATGTGACATATCCTTTATAAATATTACAAAGCACGCTCCTGAGGCCGAAATTAGAATGCATTTCCTAGAACTCCAGCACAAGCACTCCTGCGCAGAGTTCTACACAGACGCTTCCAAGTCAAATGCCGGGGTATCCTATGCAGCCGTCGGCCCATCGTTCTCGGAATCCGATGTACTGCATCCGGAAACAAGTATCTTTACGGCCGAGGCCTACGCACTACTCTCTGCTGTAAAGCACATAAGAAAATCGAAACTTCCAAATGCAGCGATCTATACAGACTCTCTCAGCGTCGTGAAGGCCTTAATGTCACTCTACAAACATAAAAATCCCGTATTCAATGAACTGTATTCGGTATTGTGTAAAGTGTACTCATCTAACCAGAACATCATAATATGCTGGGTCCCTGGCCATAGGGGAATCGAAGGTAACGTTCTCGCGGACGAGATGGCCACGTCAATCACATCGCAAGCTCTTAACCCTACCGCTGATGTGCCTGTCACAGATCTGAGGCCTTTCTTACGAAATAAACTGCGACATCACTGGCAGTGCACGTGGGACGCGCAAACAAATAACAAACTGCACGTTATAAAGCCCCAGTTAGGTTTTTGGCCCTCCCCAACAAAATCTCGGCGAACAGATGTCCTATTCTGTCGCCTCAGAATAGGACACACATTTGGCACCCACAGTTACCTGCTTACTGAAAGTGAACCTCCAACCTGTGGCAGATGCGGTGAGAGGCTTACCGTCCTCCACGTGCTCCTGGAGTGTCGGGAAGCCGAAACGGAGAGAAAGAAACATTTTCCGCTTGCTTACCATTATAACATCCCTCTACACCCGGCTATGTTTCTCGGCAAGGAACCGCTTTTTGACACCAAGGCAATCCTCAACTATTTAAATGAAGTCGTACTACACGTTATATGCCCATTAAATTCGTAGAGCATCCTCGCTCCAGAGGATGCCACTGCGATAACAGTTTTGCATAGCACATGCCTCCAGGTCCTTGTTCTTCAAGGGCTCTAAGGAGGCAACAGTGCTCTCGCATATCTTATAACCATCTATATTTTTACACATCGTATCATTCTTTTTAAATGCACCTTAAATGTTCATAGTACACGTCATAAGACATCGCCATAATCTTATTGTACAGATTTTGCGCACTTTAGCGCGAACATTTTTAAGGCCCCTCTACAGCCACGTCACACCAACTTCATCGAACTCATGATTTCATTGCAAACTCATTAACATGGACATGGCGCTCTTTGGCCATAACTGGCCCTTGCGCCATTAAAAACCACATATCATCATCATCATCATCATTATGATGATGATGATGTGTGGTGTTTTATGGCGCAAGGGCCAGGTTTGACCAAAGAGCGCCATGACATGTGGTAATGAATGAATGTATGTGGTTTAGTGGCGCAAGGGCCAGATATGGCCAAAGAGCGCCAAGACAGTGTTAGTGATTTCGCGGTGGAATGATGAGATCTGTGACGAAGATGTGACTTGGCTGTAAAGTGGCCTAAAAATAGTCGCTGTAAAGTGCGTAAAATCTATGTGCTATAAAATTATGGCGATGATTAATGACGAGTACTATGAACATTAAAATCCATCGTAGAAGGATGATGCAAAATATAAAATATATAAGATGGTAAAATTTCTTGGAGCACTGCTGCCTCGCCAGAGCCCTTGAACCACAAGGGCCTAGAGGCATGTGCTATTCAAAAATAATTATCATAGCGCCATCCTCTGAAGAGAGGAGACGCTACGAACATGTGGGGCTAAAAATATGAAACACAACATCTTTCAGATAACTTAGAACTGCGACGGTGTCAAATAGCGGTTCTGGGCCGAGTAACATTGCTGGATGAAGGGGGATCTGCTGCTGATATGCTATGGGAAAATGTTTCTTTCTTTCATATTCAGCTTTCCGACACTCCAGAAGGACGTGGAGGACGGTGAGCCTCTCCCCGCATCTACCGCAGGTTGGAGGCTCGTTTCCGGTGAGTAAATAGTTATGTGTGCCGAATGTGTGTCCTATTCTTATACGACAGAATAGGACATCTGTCCGGCGTGATTTTGTTACGGAAGGCCAGAATCCTAACTGTGGCTTTATCACGTGGAGCTTATTATTTATTTCTTCGTCCCACATGCGTTGCCAGTGGTTTCGTAGTTTCTTTCTTAAGAAAGGCTTCAGGTCTTTGACAGGGACCGAAGCAGTAGGACTAACTGCATGTAATGAAATTGATGTGGCCATCTGGTCCACTAGAACGTTACCCTGGATGCCCCTATGGCCAGGCACCCAGCATATAATCACATGCTGGTTAGATACATATGCTTTACATAACACGGAATAGAGTTCAGTTAAAACAGGATTTTTGCGCTTACAGAACGATATCAAAGCCTTCACAACACTTCGGGAGTCCGTAAAAATAACTGATTTTCTGAGTTTTGTTTTCCTTATATGCTTCACGGTCGACAATATTGCGTAGGCTTCAGCCGTAAAGATACTAGTTTCCGGATGCAGCACGTCGGATTCCGAGAAGGATGAACCGACGGCTGCATAGGACACCCCGTCGTGTGACTTCGATGCGTCTGTGTAGAACTCCGTGCAGGAGTATTTGTGCTGGAGTTCCCGGAAATGCATTTGGATTGCAATCTCTGGGGCGTTTTTTGTAACTTCCATGAAAGATGTATCGCATTGTATCAACTGCCACTCCCAAGGAGGTAGCAGCTTGGCTGGATGCATTAGGCGAAGTTCGAGAAGTGGAACATGCATTTCATGACTAAGCTCCCTCACACGCAGCGAGAAAGGCTGTCTTACAGAAGGACGATTACGAAACAGTGTAGCATATGTCATGTCGTTAATGGTGTTAAAACAGGGATGTTCAGGATTAGAGTGGACTTTCAAAAAATATGTTTGGCTGATGTATGTTCTCTGGATATGAAGTGACCACTCATTCGAGTCTGCATATAAGCTTTGTACGGGACTCGTTCTGAAAGCTCCTGTGGCTAAACGGATACCCAGATGGTGAACAGGGTCTAGCATCTTTAGCGCGCTCGGGGCGGCAGAGTGATAAATCACGGCACCATAGTCTAGGCGTGAACGAATGAGGCTTTTATAGAGTTTCAATAAAGACATCCTGTCACTACCCCATGTACTCTGGGATAGGAGTTTCATTATGTTCATCGTTTTTAGACATTTTTCTTTAAGATGTTTAATGTGGGGGACGAAAGTGAGTCTGTAGTCAAGTATGACACCAAGAAATTTGTGTTCTTTGTTTACAGGTATTTGTTGTCCACCCAGTTCTAAGCAAGGGTCTGGGATCATTCCTCTCTTTCTTGTAAAAAGAACGCAAGTGCTTTTGTTAGGATTGATCTTAAAGCCATTCCTGTCTGCCCACATTGAGACTTTGTTCAGGCCATGCTGTACCTGTCTCTCGCACACTGCGAGGTTACAGGATTTGAAAGCTATCTGAATGTCGTCCACGTAGACAGAGTAAAAGATGGCCTGAGGTAATGAAGCGCGAAGCGTGTTCATCTTCACGATGAAGAGCGTGCAGCTGAGCACGCCTCCTTGGGGTACACCCGTTTCTTGCGTAAAAGGACGTGAGAGTGCATTGCCTACTTTTACCCGGAACGTACGATTTGACAGATAGCTTTCCATTATGTTAAGCATATTACCGTGGATGCCCATCTCTGACAGGTCTCTTAAGATTCCGTAACGCCACGTTGTGTCATAGGCCTTTTCCATATCGAGAAATATCGATAGGAAGAACTGTTTATGTATGAATGCCTCCCGAATATTTGCTTCAACACGTACGAGATGATCGGTTGTGGACCGCCCTTCTCGAAAGCCGCATTGATAAGGATCAAGCATTTTGCTCATTTCAAGGAAATGGATCAGTCGCCGATTAATCATTTTTTCAAATACCTTACAAAGGCAACTTGTGAGGGCTATCGGGCGGTAACTTGCCACTGAGGAAGGATCTTTACCTTGTTTCAAAACAGGGACCACAATAGCTTCCTTCCATGCGGTTGGAAGGTACCCTGCATCCCAGATGGTGTTGAAAAGTGTGAGTAGTGTAACTTTCGTGTCATCGTGTAAGTTTTTGAGCATTTCATACATGACTCTGTCAGATCCGGGTGCAGAGCTCTTGCATGAGCTCAAGGCAGCTTTCAACTCAGCAATACTGAATGGGCAGTTGTAGGATTCACTCTGTGGACATTTTCTTTTGAGTGGCTTACATTCTTCTATTTGCTTATATTTCAGGAAGGATTTCGAATAATGTTTTGAACTTGACACACTCTCAAAGTGCTCCCCAAGTGAGTCTGCCTGATGTTGCAGCGTATCACCCTGTGTGTTTACCAGAGGGAGTGAATATGTTTGTCTCCCTCTAATTCTATTTACGCGGTTCCAGACTTTCGCCTCATCTGTAAACGAGTTGATGTTCGATAAAAACTTTTGCCAGCTCTCTCTTCTGGCCTGTCGGCGGGTTCTCCTGCCTTGAGACTTAACTTTCTTAAAGTTAACGAGATTCTCTGCAGTGGGCGAAGCGCGTAGCAACCCCCACGCTTTGTTTTGATTCCTACGTGCGACTCTACATTCATCGTTCCACCACGGGACATGCCGTTTGCATGCCGAGCCACTTACTTCACGTATGCATTTAGATGCGGCATCTATAATAAAAGCTGTAAGGTAATCCACAGCAGCATCAATTTGTAACGAGGACATGTCATCCCATGATATGCTTGTTATGGTTCGGAATTTCTCCCAGTCGGCTGTGTCGACCTGCCACCTAGGAGCCTGTGGTAGATATTCGTTTTCTTTAAGTGTTCTTAATAGTATGGGGAAGTGGTCGCTTCCGTAAGGATTGTTCGCAACTTCCCACTCCAGTTCAGGCAGTATAGACGGGGAAACTATGCTGAGATCAATTGAAGAAAAGGTATTATTTGCAAGACAGTAATAAGTGGGTTTCTTCTTATTCAAAAGGCACGCACCAGAAGAAAAAAGGAACTGTTCAACAAGACGACCTCGCGCATCTATACGACAGTCACCCCACAGGGAGCTGTGCGCGTTGAGATCGCCAAGAACAACATAAGGTTCTGGCAATTCGTCTATAAATGACTGGAATTCATGTTTGTTTAATTTGTAGTGTGGGGGTACGTAAAGCGAGCTAATGGTGATGAGTTTGTTTAGGAGGACAGCTCGAACTGCCACTGCTTCAAGAGGCGTTTGGAGCTGTAAATGTTGACACGCAATGCTTTTGTGGATAACTATAGCTACACCTCCCGATGATGCGATAGCATCATCGCGATCTTTGCGAAAAGTTATATACTGTCGGAGAAAGTTTGTGTGTTTTGATTTTAGGTGTGTTTCCTGTAAACACAGCACTTTTGGATTGTGTTTGTGTATGAGTTCTTGCAAATCATCAAGGTTTCTAAGGAGACCTCTGATGTTCCATTGAATGATTTGTGTATCCATGTTTAAGGTAAATTGGTGCTGTGTTTACGGAAATGGAGTGGATGCCTTATATTACAGAGCCCTTTCGGGGCCCTGTAATAGGGGTTTTGTTCTTTCTGAAGCGTTCGAGCGAGTCTCGACGCTCCTTAGGCGTTTGGTGCGCCTTGGGGACAGGTGTAGTGTCCATTGCCTCCTGTGAGACGCCGGACAAGCGCTCTTGTGAGCGAGAGGTTTTCAGAGGGAGTCCCGCCTTGGAGGGCAAGACCCCTGCGCCCACCAGCCCGGAGGTCGATGGGGCACCCTGAGGGATTTGGTTGCGCTGGCCGTTGCCAGCGCTGGAGGGGGCCTCGACGGTTGGGGCAGCCTCGGCTGCGCCCACCTTCGGGGTCGATGGCTCCGTCTGCTCGGTTGGCGGAGCAGCGCTAGCTGCAACCACCGTGGGGGCAGATGGCGTGACTGCCGACTCACTGACTGTGGGTCGGACAGCCGCCGGAGGCCGTTGTGACGCTGCCCCCTGACGCGCCACATCGGCAAAGGTTTTCCTGGGCAGGTACGATACCCGCCTACGTGCCTCCTTGAAACTTATATTTTCCTTTACTTTTATTGTTACAATTTCCTTTTCTTTTTTCCACGATGGGCACGACCGCGAGTACGCGGCGTGCTCCCCATCACAGTTTACACAGTGGAGAGTGTTCGCACAAGCTTCAGTGGCGTGTTCAAGGGCACTGCATTTGGCGCATGTTTGGCGGCCTCGGCAGCTCTGCGAGCTGTGGCCAAAGCGCTGGCATTTGAAGCATCTTAGAGGATTTGGCACATATGGTCTGACACGGAGCTTGATGTACCCGGCCTCTACAGACTCGGGCAGACTACTTGAACCGAATGTGAGTATCAGGTGCTTTGTTTGAATTTCTTTTCCATCCCTTCTTATCTTAATTCTTCTCACATTGACAACATTCTGATCACTGAAGCCCTCCAGGAGCTCAGCCTCTGTCAGCTGGAGCAAATCGTCATCCGAGACAACGCCGCGGGTGGTGTTGAGAGTGCGGTGTGGAGTCACTGTTAATGGAACATCTCCAAATGATACTAGACTGGGCAACTTATCGTACTGTTTCTGATCATGGAGCTCTAACAGGAGATCACCACTTGCCAGCCTTGATACCTTGTAGCCTGGACCAAGGACATCAGTTAAGGACTTTGAAACTAGAAAAGGGGAAATGTTTCGTACTTGTTTTTCTGATTTTTCTGAGTGGATCACATGGTAAAGTGGGAAGTTTTGTCTTTGTCGTCCAAGGAACTGGAAAACTTCATCGGTGCGCCCTCTTTTGTGAGGGCGATCAGGAAGCGGAGGGAAGGAGCTAGCCATAAAGGAATTGAATTTTCGGCAACAACGCCAGCCACCCACCATGGAGCCCTACAAGGGGACGTTACAGGGACTGTAAAAACAGGTCCTGCAAACGCCAGCTTTACGTTGTCACTATAACCAAATATGAGATAACCTAGGTTGGTTATTCACACAAGGTTAACCCTTGCTGCCTGGAAAAATTGGAAGTAAGCGGAAGCTAGGAGAAGACAGGAAAGATGAAAAGTAAGAGAAAGGCGAAGATTAGAGGGAGAGAGAGACAGGAAAAGGCAACTACCGATTTCCCCCGGGTGGGTCAGTCCGGGGGTGCCGTCTACGTGAAGCCGAGGCCAAAGGGGTGTGTTGCCGCCGCCGAGGGGCCGTAAAGGTCCAAACACCCGGCATTGGCTCAACCCCCAGGATCCCCTTTTCCCCGGACACGGCTAAGCCGCGCACGGCTACACGCGGGAGGGTCCAACCCTCGTGTGCTCGGGTACGTGGTGTCGCAACACACCAAACGCCTGCTGACGCAGACGCCCCTGCGGGGGACATGTGGTAATGTTGACGATGTATTGTGGATGACATGCACAATGAACTTATCATGGTAGATGTGATATGGCTGTAAAAGGGCCTAAAAAGACTTACGCTGTAAGTGGAGTGGAATATATAGGTGGTAAAATAATGACGGTGACTAGGATGTGATGTGGGCTATTGCAATGGGCTTTCGTTAAAAGGTGATGTAATAAAACCATAACACTGACTCCAGAGCTTAAAGAGAGCCCTTGAATGCAGGGCTGTTAGTCGTGTGCTTAAAAGTTGCCTGGCCAAATGATTTTCAGGGTGTCCGTTGCGGCTAAAAACTCTAAGACTGTTTGGAGATTAAAAAGAGGTTCATCGCTAAGAAAAAATGCAGGGTGAAGGGGTAAATTCTCGCGATATGCAGCAGGGAAATACTTTTTCCTCTCTGTTTCTATTTCAGGGCACTGAATAAGAGCATGGAGGACAGTGAGATTATTGCCGCACTTAACACAGGTTGGAGGATCGCCCCCAGTCAAGAGATGAGAGTGGGTGCCGTATGTGTGGCCTATCCTTAATCGGCAAAGAAGTACCTCCTTGTACCTTGCTATTTTCCCATTTATCCAGTTCCCCAGTTTTGGTTTTATTATGTGAAGCTTATTCATTACTTGTTTATCCCATTCGCCTTGCCAATGATTCCGCAATTTACTGCGTAGAAAAGGCTTTAGGTCTGTGGCAGGGATGGGGATATTTGAATCTGCATCGCTAAAAGTTACTGATGATGATGATGTATGGGGTTTTTTGGCGCAAGGGCCAGGTATGGCCAAAGAGCGCCATGTCTGTGCTAATAAGTTTGCTATGTACTTATGATTACTATGAGGTTGGTGTGACGTGGCTGTAAAGGGGCCTTAAAATATACGCAATAAAGTGCGTAAAATCTGTACAATAAAATTATGGCGATGACGTATGACTTGTACTATGAACATTTAGATGCATTTAAAAAGAATGGTACGATAGGTAAAATATAGCAGATTATAAGAAATGCTAGAGCACTACTGCCTCCATATGGCCCTTGAAAACACAAGGGCCTGGAGGCATGTGCTATTCAGAACAATTATCGCAGCAGCATCCTCTGGAGCGAGGATGCTCTACGAATTTATTGGGCTTATAACGTGTAGAACTACATCCTTTAAGAAGTCGAGGACTGCCTTGGTGTTAAAAAGCGGTTCCTTACCAAGAAACATAGCTGGGTGAAGAGGTATGCAATGACGATATGCAAGAGGAAAATGCTTCTTTCTTTCAGGTTCGGCTTCGCGACACTCCAAGAGGACGTGGAGGACGGTCAGCCTCTCACCACATCGACCACAGGTTGGCGGTTCGTTTCCAGTAAGAAGAAAATTGTGTGTACCAAATGTGTGCCCTATTCTGAGGCGGCAAAATAGGACATCTGTTCGCCGTGATTTTGATGGGAAGGGCCAAAAACCTAGCTGTGGCTTTATAACGTGCAGTTTATTGTTTATTTCTGAGTTCCACATGCGTTGCCAGTGTTGTCGCAGTTTCTTACGCAAGAAAGGCTTCAGATCTGTGACCGGGACAGCAACTGCAGAAGAAGTGTTTAGTGATGTGAGTGATGTGGCCATTTGATCAGCCAGTACATTGCCCTCGATACCACTGTGGCCAGGTACCCAGCATATTATAATGTTCTGGTTAGATGTGTACGCTTTACACAATACCGAGTACAGTTCATTGAATACGGGATTTTTATGTTTGTAGAGTGACATTAGGGCCTTCACGACGCTTAGAGAGTCTGTATAGATCGCTGCTTTTGGAAGTTTTGATCTTCTAATATGCTTCACAGCAGAGACTAATGCGTAGACCTCGGCCGTAAAAATGCTGGTTTCCGGATGCAGTACATCGGATTCCGAGAAGGATGGGCCGACGGCTGCATAGGATACCCCGGCATTTGACTTCGAAGCGTCTGTGTAGTACTCTGCGCAGGAGTATTTGTACTGCAGCTCTAGGAAATGCATTCTGATTTCAGCCTCAGGAGCGTGCTTTGTAATTTTTATAAAGGATATGTCACATTGTATAACCTGCCACTCCCAAGGAGGTAAGAGATTGGTTAGGTGCATTAAGCGATGCTCGAGGAGTGGGACATGGATTTCATCGCTAAGCTCCTTCACACGCAGCGAGAAAGGCTGTCTTATGGAGGGGCGATTGCTGAAAAGTGTAGCGCACCTCATATCGGTAACGGTATCAAAACATGGATGTTCAGGATTAGAGCGTACTTTAAGGAGATATGTAAAGCTGATGTATGACCTCTGTAGGTAGAGAGACCATTCATTGGATTCGGCATATAGGCTTTCAATCGGGCTTGTTCTGAAAGCGCCTGTGGCTAAACGGATACCTAGATGGTGAACAGGGTCTAGCATCTTTAGCGCACTCGGGGCGGCAGAGTTATATATCACGGCACCATAATCTAATCGTGACCGGATTAGGCTCTTATAGAGATTCATTAGGCACTTCCTGTCACTACCCCACGTAGTCTGGGATAGAAGTTTCATTAGGTTCATTGTTTTCAGACACTTTTCTTTCAGATGTTTAATGTGTGGGACGAAAGTGAGTCTATTGTCAAGTATAACACCTAGAAATTTGTGCTCTTTGTTTACAGGTATCCGTTGTCCACACAGTTCTAAGGAAGGGTCCGGAACCAGGCATCTCTTTCTTGTAAACAACACACAAGAACTCTTGTGAGGATTGATTTTAAATCCATTTTTCTCTGCCCACCCTGACACCTTGTTCAAACCATGCTGTACCTGTCTCTCACAGACTGCGAGGTTACAGGACTTGAAACCTATTTGAATGTCGTCCACATAGACAGAATACAGAATGGCCGGTGGTAAGGAAGCACGAAGTGTTGTCATCTTAACAATAAAGAGTGTGCAACTGAGCACGCCACCCTGGGGTACACCAGTTTCTTGTGTAAAAGGACGTGAGAGGACATTGCCAACTTTTACCCGGAAGGTGCGATTGGACAAGTAGCTTTTTATTACGTTTAGCATATTACCATGAATGCCCATTTCTGACAAATCTCTCAAGATTCCGTAGCGCCAGGTCGTATCGTACGCCTTCTCCATATCGAGGAATATCGATAAGAAGAACTGTTTGTGTACAAACGCGTCACGAATATGTCCTTCAATACGTACAAGATGGTCGGTTGTGCAGCGCCCTTCTCGGAAGCCACACTGATAGGGATCAAGCATTTTGTTTTGTTCAAGGAAATGGATGAGACGCCGATTTATCATTTTTTCAAAAACCTTACACAGGCAGCTTGTAAGAGCTATCGGACGATAGCTTGCCGCCATGGATGGGTCTTTCCCCTGCTTCAAAACAGGGACCACAATTGCTTCTTTCCATGCAGTTGGAAAGTATCCTGCAGCCCAAATAGTGTTAAAAATTGTGAGTAGTGTAACTTGGGTGTCATTGTGTAGGTTTTTGATCATTTCATACATGATTTTGTCAGAACCCGGTGCGGAGTTCTTGCATGATCTCAAGGCAGCTCTGAACTCGGCAATACTAAATGGACAGTTGTATGGTTCATTCTTTCGACATTTTCCTATTAGTGGCTTACATTCTTCTATTTGTTTGTATTTGAGGAAGGATTCTGAATAATTTGTTGAACTTGACACGCTCTGAAAGTGCTCCCCAAGTGAGTCTGCCTGGTCTTGCAGCATATCACCCTGTGTGTTTACAAGAGGGAGTGAATATGTTTGTCGCCCTCTAATTCTATTTACGCGGTTCCAAACTTTCGCCTCATCTGTAAACGAGTTAATACTTGATAAAAAGTTCTGCCAACTTTCTCTTCTGGCCTGCCTGCGGGTTCTCCTGCCTTGAGATTTTACTTTCTTAAAGTTGATAAGGTTCTCTGCAGTGGGGGCGGCGCGTAGCAACCCCCACGCTTTGTTCTGTTTCTTACGAGCAATCCTACATTCGTTGTTCCACCACGGGACACGCCGTCTGCATGCCAAACCACTTCCTTCAGATATGCATTTAGATGCGGCATCTATTATGAACGCTGTAACATACTCCACAGCAGCATCAATTCCTAACGAGGACATGTCATCCCATGATATACTAGTTAAGTTTCGGAATTTCTCCCAGTCTGCTGTCTCAATCTTCCACCTAGGAGCCTGTGGTGGATATTAGTCTTCTTTAAGTGTTCTTAATAGTATGGGGAAATGGTCGCTTCCGTAAGGATTATTCGTAACTTCCCATTCGAGTTCAGGCAGTATGGACGGGGAAACCATGCTCAGATCAATTGAAGAAAAGGTGTTGTTTGCAAGACAGTAATATGTGGGATTCTTGTTATTCAGAAGGCACGCACCAGAACAAAAAAGGAACTGTTCAATAAGACGACCTCGCGCATCTACACGAGAGTCGCCCCATAGAGAGCTGTGCGCATTGAAATCGCCAAGAACAACATAAGGTTCTGGCAATTGATCTATAAAGGATTGGAACTCATGCTTCGTTAATTTGTAATGTGGGGGTATGTAAAGAGAGCTAATGGTAATGAGTTTGTTTAGGAGTACAGCTCGAACCGCCACTGCTTCGAGAGGCATTTGTAGCTGCAAAAGTTGACAGGAAATACTTTTATGAATAAAAATGGCAACACCGCCTGATGATACGACAGCATCATCGCGGTCTTTGCGGAACTTAACATAAGGTCGGAGAAAGTTAGTGTGTTGTGGTTTTAAGTGTGTTTCCTGTAGACACAGCACTTTTGGATTGTGTTTTTGGATAAGCTCTTGCACGTCATCAAGGTTCCTAAGAAGACCTCTAACGTTCCATTGAATAATTTGTGTATCCATATTGAAGGTTAAAAGTGCTGTGTGTATGGAAACAGGTGATGCCTTAGGTTACAGAGCTCTTTCGAGGCCCTGTAACAGGGGTTCTGCCCTTTCTGGAGCGTTCGAGTGAGCCTCGCTGCTCCTTAGGCGCTTGGTGCGCCTTGGGGATAGGTGTAGTGTCCATTGCCTCTTGTGAGGCGCCGGACACGTGCTCTTGCGAGCGGGAAATTACCAGCGAGGGTCCCGCCTTGGAGGGCAAGACCCCTGCGCCCACCAGCCCGGAGGTCGATGGGGCTCCCTGAGGGATTTCGCTGCGCCGGCCGTTGCCAGCGCTGGAAGGGGCTGGGGAGGTTGGGGCAGCCTCGGCTGCGCCCACCTTCGGGGTCGGTGGCCCCGTCTGCTGTGTTGACGGAGCAGCGCTAGCTGCAACCGCCGCGGGGGCAGATGGCGTTGCGGCCGACTCACGGCTTGTGGGTCGGACAGCCGCCGGAGGCCGTTGTGACGCTGCCCCCTGACGCGCCACTTCGGCAAAGGTTTTCTTTGGCAGGTATGCTACCCGCCTTCGTGCCTCTTTGAACGATATATTCTCTTTCACTTTGATCGTTACTATTTCTTTTTCCTTCTTCCAGGAGGGGCACGACCGCGAGTACGCGGCGTGCTCGCCATCACAGTTCACGCAGTGTGGAGCGTTTTCGCATGTTTCAGAGGTGTGTTCTTGGGCACTACATTTGGCACAAGTTTGGCGGCCTCGGCAGCTCTGCGAGCTGTGACCGAAGCGTTGGCATTTGAAACAACGCAGTGGGTTTGGCACGTACGGCCTAACGCGGAGCTTGATGTACCCGGCCTCGATTGACTCGGGCAAGATACTTGATCCAAAAGTAATTATTAGGTGCTTCGTCTGAATCTCTTTACCATCCCGCCTGATCTTAATTCTTCTGACGTTGATCACATTTTGTTCGCTGAAGCCCTCCAGGAGTTCCGCTTCAGTCAGCTCAAGCAAATCATCATCTGACACAACACCACGGGTGGTGTTCATTGTACGGTGAGGGCTGACTGTTATGGGGGTCTCCCCAAATGACACTAGTTGCGGTAGTTTCTCATATTGTTTTACATCGCGGAGCTCCAAGAGGAGGTCGCCGCTTGCCATCCTCGACACCTTGTATCCTGGACCAAAAACATCATTGAGGGACTTTGAAACAAGGAATGGAGAAATGTTTCGCACTGCTTTGTTTGGCTTTTCGGAATGGATAACGTGGAAGCGGGGAAAATTCTGGGTTTGGCGTCAAAAAAACTTGAAGACATCTTCGGTGCGCCCTCGTTTCTGAGGGCGATCAGCAAGGGAAGGGAAAGAAGTTTCCATGAAATATATAAAAATTCGGCAACAGCGCCGACCGCCCACCACGGAGCCCAACAAGGGGACGCGGCAGAGCTTGCATGCAAGTCTGCACGACGCCAGTCGTACGCCGTCACTATAACCGAATATGGTGTACCCAAGGTTGGATAGCCACACAGGGTTAACCCTTGCCGCCAGGAGAAAAGAAGTAATAAGAAGAGAGAAGGAGACAGGAAAGATCAAAAAGTGGGAGATAAAGACGAAGATTCGAAGAGGGAGAGACAGGAAAAGGCGACTGCCGATGTCCTCCAGGTGGGTCAGTCTGGAGGTGCCGTCTATGTGAAGCCGAGGCCGAAGAGGTGTGTTGCCTCCGCCGGGGGGCCTTAAAGGTCCGAACACCCAGCATCGGCTCAACCCCCAGGATCCCCTTTTCCCCAGACACGGCTAAGCCACGCACGGCTACACGCGGGAGGGTCCAACCCTCGTGTGCTCGGGTACGTGGTGTCGCAACACACCAAACGCCTGCTTGCGCAGACGCCCCTGCGGGGAAAAGTTACTGAGCCAGCGCTTTCGTCAGCAGCTTGGTTGCCTTCTATACCTTTGTGACCAGGTACCCAGCATGGTACGATAAGAATGGTACGATAGGTAAAATATAGCAGATTATAAGAAATGCTAGAGCACTACTGCCTCCATATGGCCCTTGAAATCACAAGGGCCTGGAGGCATGTGCTATTCAGAACAATTATCGCAGCAGCATCCTCTGGAGCGAGGATGCTCTACGAGTTTAGTTTAATGGGGTTTAATGGCGCAAAAGCAGCTAAGGCTATGCTGCGCCAAACACGAGGTGTTCTAAAATACAGTTTATAAAGTGAAAGCCTGTGTTAATAATCTATATTTTATGTAAAAATCCAGTGTCGTCTAAAAATTTACGGACGTCACATAATGGGACTAGCGGGTCATCACCTAAAATTAAAGCAGGGTGTAAAGGTATGTGTAGTTGATATAATTTGTGCAAAAGTGTTCGTCTGTGTGTTTCAGTCTGCGTACATGTGAGTAATATGTGCATAACTGTTAATGGCTGTTGACATTTCTCGCATGTTGGTGTGTCTTCTTTCGTAAGTAAGTAATTGTGTGTGAGGTGTGTGTGCCCAATGCGTAATGATGATGTGTAGTGTTTTATGGTGCAAGGGCCAGGGATGGCCAAAGAGCACCATGACAAAGGTAATGTTAACAGTGCATTGTGAATGATGCAGGCAATGAATTAGACAATGAATTTCTCATGGTGTATGTGACATGGCTGTAAAAAGGCCTAAAATCGGTCGCTGTGGATGGCGTAAAATATATAGTCGCTAAAATAATGACTAAGTAAAGCTGTGGGCTATGGTAATAGGGTTTCGTTAGAAGCATGATGCAATAAAACATAGCACTGACACTTAAGATTCAAGAAAGCCTTTGAATACAAGGCTGGTATACGTGAGCTAAAGATGTCCTGGCCAAATGATTTGGAGACTGTCTGTTTCAGCTAAAAACGCTAAAACTAGATTCGGATTAAAAAGCGGTTCATTGCCGAGAAAAAATTTCGGGTGAAGAGGAATATTTTCGCGATAGGCAGAAATGAAATACTTTTTCCTCTGTGTTTCTATTGCAGGGCATTGAATAAGAACGTGCAGGACTGTGAGGTTTTGACCGCACTTACTGCAAGTGGGAGGATATGCGTTGGACGAATGCTTCGCCTTTGCACCCACCAACCTACAGGTATACACCAAGTGTTGGCGGTTGGAGAGTGCGGACCACCATACGTTGTTTTCTAACGGTCCGCAACAGTTGACGCTCTGCACGCCGTTTGTAAAGAGGGTGGCCAATTTCTTAGCCACGGTTCCAGCAGAGTGCAGCCACGTCCTATTGCCTCAATTTGGATTGCGTGTAATGTCGCCATCCATGTTTGCACGACTTGTCGCGAGCAAATCTGGTGCCTTTGATAGAGTTGACATCGGAGAGTGCCGTCATCCAATTTCACCGGACATTATGGAAGCTGTACGTCAACTGGCAACCGAGTGCGTCGTTGTGGAGCATCGTTTCCCAACCAACAATACGCTTCCAGATCCGTATGCACTCGCGCATACGGACACCATCATTTCCGAGCCACCGCTTGTACGGTACGCTACAACAGTGCTGGCATCGTGTCACTGCACAAGTCGAAGAAGCGCATACACCCTGATAACACCAGTCAAGTCTGTTATCGTTGCAAAGGTAAATTGCAGAAACTTCATCTATGCTCCTACGCACTGTTCCCGATGCGGTATCATCGCGTACCTCAAGCAACAGCAAACGACGGAAATGGATACGAGTCACGTGGAAACATTGTTTCTACAAGAAATCCCAACAGTTGATAAGGACATGTTGGCATATCTCACCAGCGGAGCATTTTGTAATGTTAGGCACATGTACCTTGGAGAAACAAGTGGTGCAACAGACACAGCAATCATCAAGTTTCTAAGTCATTTTCGAGGGTTGAATAATATTTTCACATTGGCACCGCGGTACTGCACTCACACATCGCTGAAACGCTTCGTTGCCGCCATCTACGGTAATTGTCCGCAATTACACCGCATCTGTATCACGCGTAGATATGACCGCAGAGATCCGCGTTGCTTTGCTTACGGCGTGGTCTCACCTCCAAGTCAGAAGGAGTATATACTCTCGAGAGTCAAGTGGGGTCGAGACGAAGACCAAGAACAACAAGAAGAAGAAGAAGACCAACCGTCCATTACGGCAGAAGCGGCTGCTGCATTTGCGCGATGTGCTTTGTCGTGCGCATACTCTGTTCCCTTTGCCACCAATGGATTATATTTGTTTAAATATAACGCAAGAAATGCTATATAACTTCATTTTTTTCATGTATGTATTTTTTGTGTGTTGTGCAGAGTGAACTGCGCATTTTTTTGTGTGGAATTGCGCATGTCCTTTTTTTGTGCTCACAAAAAATGAATAAAAAGTGCCTTTTTTACACCCACCCCTTGCATTGAAAAAAAAGATGTCATTCTCTTTTTTCTTATGTATCGTCCATCAGCGGAACGAACACATAGACGCAGTGGTGCACGAGCGATAAAAGTCTTCGCTTATGATTCCTGTGTGATAGTAGCTGCACTTGAATAGGCAGTTCGTGCACGTACAATACCTGTTAAAGGGAATTTTGTCAATATATTTCCCAGACTTGTACGCTTCACTCTCCGAGGTCCATTGGGAACCAATCACAAAGTCCCGAAAGGCACCACTGGGATCCTTGACTGCCACCATAAAGTCCTTCAGACATTGCATGGTAATAGTCTCTGCTAGTGTTTCGTCTGTAATTGTGCCACAAAGCAGCAGGCGAGTCATGGTGTTCTCGATGTAAGCCTCATCCATCACTTCATTGGGCAGTGTTTCTCCCACATAGTTATAGGGGTTCAACTCTGACGCGTAATATGCCAACAGCACGTTCTTAGGCCTTTGAAACATTGGCAGCCGCTTCGTCTGGGATAACGGCCTCGTAAACTTTTCAGTGCACTCATTACATTTCGTGTTGGTGTGTGCAGCAATTAACGTGCCAATGAGTATGTTAGCAGCGTCGACGTTGTCCCGAATGCACATCCACGCGTGAGGTATAGCAGCACACAAAGTGCTCAGGTCAATACCTTTTTCCTGTTCATTTTCTTCATCCATCTTCTCCTTGCTCCACAGTGCACGCAGACTTTGAATGAAGTCGTCGAAAGAAATCTTACCGACTGCCGCCGCAATCTCATCCTTGGCTTGATTACGCCAGTCACTCGCTGTTGCGTACGATCGTAGCGTCACGGCCGTGCCGCAGCACCGCGGCCAAGGCTAGAGCACAAAATAACATTTGCACATATAAGAACAGAATAACCGGGGACCATGAGCGAAACTGTGTAGCAGGGTGAAATCCCGTCTAAAAGTGCGTCCTACCAATGCGGCCATGCAGTGGCACACTTCCATACATGGTTTGATTGCCACTGGGGCTTCTGTATTAATGGGCAGCCCGAGTGAAATATCGCAGCATTGTATGCTGTTGCCATGTAGCCAACTCGAACCGTCGTTGACACGCAGAACGTTCATGCGCTCGTGTACACGCGTGATTATTGCCATGTGATACAGTGATCGAGGAAACTGTGCCCTTTGCATGTGACCGTGCAGCGGCACGTTTATTTTTGGTGTATTTTTTCTCGGGCAGACATTGCATGACACGTCATTTCTACATGACCTGAAACGCTTGTTGCATAGGCTGTGATATGCTCTTATCCCCTGATAATTTCCCATCTTATTTCTCTCCTTGAAGGTGTGGAATGCAAAAAAAATGGCAGTATTTAAGAGATAAGTTCCACAAGGAACTGAACAAAGTGGAAAAGACGAAGGGTGGCTCCGCAGCTACGAAGACAAGGCTGTGGGTTTTTTATGATGTATTGTCATTTCTGCGAGGCTATGTGTCGGGTCGCAGGTAAGTTCATCGCCATGTGCATATATGCATTTAAATTTCCTGCGCCTTCTGATAATAAGAACATAAGAGCACGAAATTCATTACGCCAACTGAAACGATTACAGAGAAAACACAGGACATAGCAGTCATCGCTACTTCGTGTATAATTGTCTGTTTGCACATGAAATACGGGTCTCAAAGCGACCTTGCTGTTGCCGTGCCGTCACGGATGTTGAGGACGTGTGCTAGGACCCATCGTTAGTGCTTTATCGTTAAAGATAGACCACACTGTGTTTCTAAGGGGCCAAACACTAAATATGGCAAGTTTCGTGAAATTTTACTGAGCCAGCGCCACCCAAACACTTTGGAAGCCATGACGTCACAGCAACGGCGTTAGGTTTTCGGCGCGAAATTTAAAAAACATTATGCGACCTCCATTTTCTTTTGAAATAACCAAGATATTTTAGGAGTGGCTTGTTGGGCTCATTAGAAACGTGGCGTTGCGTAAAGCTATTATTGCGAGATTAACGACAACACATTTTTTTTTGCAAAATACTTTGTCACTCGTAGCTGACGTGGTGTTTCTCTTTATAACGTTGCTTCAAGAGTGTACTTTGGGGTTCATATAATGTTGTGAGCCACTACGCATGTAGAAACAAAATTACCAGTTCTCATGGACCATTCACATTGTCTTAAATATTTTGCTCACTTGGTACGTAATTTGGCATCTCCTGCACGAGGGCTCAATATGACAACAGGACTGCTGCTTCCAATGTCGAAGCTGTTGCAGAGGCAACCGCGTATGCCAGAGAGACTGCAGCAGGTAAATAGCTGTTGCATGATGCATTTCCTGTTACCCGTCTGAATATTTGCGACTTGGGAAAACAAATTCACTGCCACTCAATCATGCTGTGCAGGCGTCCTCAACAACATCACTGAGGGCTGCACTGAGCGGCAAAGTGACGTGGAAGATGGTTACCAGCATTCTGTAGAGCGGCCCTACAGTCCAGGCGATGTTGTGTATGGTCTCGGCAATGACCGTGATTCATTGTTAGAACTTACTAGTGAGGGCCGGGAGGATTCGTCTCCCTCTTCTCAAATGGTAAGCCCGTCTTTACAAATATACGTAATTTACTTATGGTTTCATCCCATATGAATATGTACTTATTCAAATAATTATCTGTAAACAATTCGCCTACAGGTCAGCCCACAACGCTCGTATGTCCCAAGTGCCCGAAAAAGGCAGCTCAGTGGGGGCCATGGTGCCACACAAGGGTCCAGCAGGAGACGGCGGCACAGAGAACTGCCTGCCAACAAGGCCGACGTCCTGCTGGCAGTGTGTGCAACACAACTGACCACCCAGAGAGGGACATCACCGTGCCCTCATAGACATGTCCATGAGCTTTCCCAGAGCGAATCTCTACTAAGTTTCGGTCACCTTCTTGATAACGTACCAAGAGAGAGGCGCAATTCCACAGTAGCTAAAATAGCTAATTTTTTGGCTGCGGCAGCAGAAACATAATGACTTGCAGCAGCCCGCAGCTAAAATGTTACCTCAGAAATGCTGTATGTTAAGAACTTCAGTGTCATCCGTCGTTATGGTAGCAGCTAAGCGTTAGGATTCAATAACTGCCACCAGCCATTGCACGGGCTGATTACTCCTCCAATTCTCATTGTTGCCTGTGTTCTGCAGCGTCTCGCCGGGTCACTGCCTGTGCCAACATCCATGTATCCACAGGCTCATTGCATGTGGATGCATAGGTGTTGGTACACCTCAGTCACAAACATTTCATTCCCTGGCAATGCTGCTGAGCCACACCACTGCTGTGTGAATAATGTGTCTCTTTCGGGTGTGTGTTCTGGTTGGGAACTCGAGAGGCCTCCCTCGTTATGGTGGCAGCACGGCACTAGGATGCGATAGCTGCTGTCACCCGTAACTCGGGTTCCTCGCTCCTCGAATTCCCAACAGTGTCTGTGTTCTGCAGCCTCTCACCGGGCCACTGCCTGCGCCAGCATCCGTGCATCCACAGGCTCATTGCATGCGGTTGCACAGGTGCTGGTACAGCCCAGTCGCAAATATTTTGTTTTAGGATCAGGCTGCAGAATCATTCCATGCTGCAAAAGAGAAGTTCCTCCATTGTCTGACCCTTGCATGAATGTTTCATGTGTATTGGTTATTCTTTGTTGTGTGTTTGTTCTTTGCTTGCTTTCTTGTTTGTGTTTTGCTTTCCTTATGTTGCAGGCTCAAGTATACGGAATCCTGGAGTTGCTGCTCAACTGACCGATTCTTTTGCATATCCTTTGGTTTTTCTCGGCTTTAACAACTCTTGTGTTGGTGCTGTCTTACTCGCATGTACTTTCTTCGATGAAACGGCTGGAAAACCAGACCATTGCAGCGGCACTCTCGGCAGCACCTGCCTGCTAGAGAGCGCGGTCCCCAGGTGGCGGATGGGGGACCTGCTATTGCGCAATACTGCAACGGCAGTGGTGCTTGCACCTCGCGGACCAACAGGCCTTTCTTTTCTTCCCAGATTCCTTTAGCTAGCCCAGCTGAACTTTGGGTTGCAGAACCAGCGCAAATTGCGGAGCTGAATAAACCTGCTGCAGTCGTGTTCCCTGAACTTGTGTTCTGTTTCTTGCGACATTGCCATGCGGCTACAGCACACCTCGCGAAAACCAATAAAATTGTCTGTGCACTACGCTCATGATGTCTTGCCTGCACTCCTTTGATCTCTCCAATACATATCTTTATTTCACGACAGTACTTATCTGCATAATAATTGTGACGACACATGTGCTGTATGAGCCCACCTGTGTGTCTTTTTTTTCGGGTTTGTTTTTTTGTACTGTGATAAATAGCTGCATGGCCCGAATGTTTACTAGGGGTATCTGAAACTGCTAACCACATGAGACACGTCTAAGAACACATCGCAGTTGCTGTGATGATGATGATGATATGTAGTGTTTTTTGGCGCAAGGGCCAAGTTTGGCCAAAGAGCGCCAAGGCAGTGGTGATAAGTTTGCAATGTAGTTATGAGTTCTATGGGGTTAATGAAAATTGGCTGTATAGGGGCCTTAAAAAATTGTCGCTCTAGAGTGCGTAAAATATATCTGTAATAAGATTATGTCGATGACAAATGACGTGTTCAATGTGCAATAAAATTCATCGTGAAAGAGCGATGCAATACAGAAAATATATAGGATGGTGAAATTACCTGTAGCACCACTGCCTCGCCAGAGCCCTTGAAGCACAAGGGCCTAGAGGCATGTGCTATATGAAACAGCTATCGCAGCGGCATCCTCTAAAGAGAGGAGACGCTACGAGTGTGTGGGGCTAATAATATGTATTACGACATCTTTCAGGAAGCCCAGGACTGCGTTGGTGTCAAACAGTGGTTCTGGGCCGAGTAACAATACTGGATGAAGGGGGATGTGCTGCCGGTATGCTAGGGGAAAATGTTTCTTTCTTTCAGATTCGGCTTTCCGACACTCCAGAAGGACGTGGAGAACGGTCAGCCTCTCCCCGCATCTACCACAGGTTGGAGGCTCGTTTCCGGTGAGTAAAAAGTTGTGTGTGCCGAATGTGTTAGTTAGTTAGTTAGTTTGGGTTTAGTGGCACAAAGGCAACTAAGGCCATGCTGCGCCAGTCACAAGACAAAATAAAGAGAACCGTTATGGCAGGTAAACCTGCATTACATTATAGTTGGTGTAAATAACCAGTTTTTTCTAAAAACTCGAAGAGGTTAGGAAATGGCACTAGGGGGTCATCTGCTAGTAATAGGGTAGGGTGTAATGGGATGTGCAATTTATACAGGCTGTGTAAAAACCTCCGTCTCAGTGTATCGATGTGTGGACATGTTATTAAGATGTGCATGACTGTAAGAGCTTCATTACATTTTTCGCAAGTTGGCGGGTTTTCTTTTCGGAGAAGGAAATTGTGCGTCAGATGTGTGTGTCCAATTCGAAGTCGACACAAGATCACCTCGTAGAATCGTTGCCGGTGACTGCATGATTTCCACTCTCCAATGACAGGTTTAATTAGATGAAGCTTGTTGCTTAAACAAGTGTCCCAATCGCGTTGCCATTTTGACATCAAGGCCTTCCGAATTGCATTGACACTGTCTTTATATGGAAGTGCTGTATTTTGAATGTTTTTGTACGCTGCCATTGATGCGCTTCTATCCGCCGCTTCGTTGCCCAATATTCCAACATGGCTTGGTACCCAGCATAACTTAATTGATCTGCCATATTTGTTTGACGTTAATGCATTCAAAATATCGCCTAACAAGGGTTCACTTTGGAATTTCATGTGTAGAGCCTTCAGTACGCTTAATGAATCTGTGTATATGACAGTGTTTTCAAGTTTGTCAGCAATGATCTTTTGAACTACCGTCCATATCGCATACACTTCGGCTGTGTAGACAGAGGCATGCTGAGGTAATCGAATACATGTTTCCCAATTTTCTGTTACAGCCCCTACACCCACGTGTTTTTCCGTTTTAGAGCCATCAGTATAAAATTCTATGTAGTTTATATACTTGTCTTGAAGAGAGCGGAAATCTTGTATAATGTGTTGATGTGGTGTGTCTCTTTTCTTTAGATGTGTTAGTGTCCAATCACATAACGCTGTGAAATCACACCACGGGGGTAAACGTTCTGGCTTTCTGGCAACCTGGAGGACTTCCCGAGGGATGTCATAATCCCGACAGTATTCCTCGTATCGCAAGATAAGCGGCCTAATCATGTTTGGTTTATTTGTGTAATGTAAGCGTGAGCTGCACTTTGTGACGATGTTGTAGCATATGTGTTGTGGTGAGGATCGGATTCTGAGTATGTAGGAAAAAGTTAGTAGCGCTCTGCGATGCTGTAAAGGAGGTTCATTACATTCAACATGTAAGCTCTGTATAGGTGATGTTCTGTAAGCACCGCATGCTAGTCGTAGTCCTAAGTTGTGGACTGGATCAAGTCGTCGGACGTAAGATAGTCTGGCTGAACCATATGTAATGCTACCATAGTCTAATATGCTACGCACCAAAGTGCGGTAGATGTGTAGCAGGCATTTACGGTCAGAGCCCCACCGTTTCCGGGAGAGGATTTTTAGAATGTTAAGTGCATTGTTCGCTTTGATTTTAATGCTATTGATGTGTGCGAGAAAGTTCAACTTTTTATCAAACAGAACACCCAGAAACTTGTGTTCTTGTTTCACGGGTAGTGTGGCATCCTGTAGTTTAAGGATGGGATCTGGTTGTGATAAGGTTGTGATAAGGATGGGATCTGGATCTGGATCCTATCCTTAGACGACAGAATAGGACATCTGTCCGGCGTGATTTTGCTACGGAGGGCCAGAATCCTAACAGTGGCTTTATCACATGGAGCTTATTATTTGTTTCCGCGTCCCATAGGCGTTGCCAGTGGTTCCGTAGTTTCCTCCGTAAGAAGGGCTTCAGATCTGTCACAGGGACTGCGGCGGTGGAATTAACAGAATACGATGCAACTGACGTGGCCATCTGGTCCGCCAGAACATTGCCTTCGATGCCCCTATGACCTGGCACCCAGCATATGATGACATGCAGGTTTCCTGTATACGCTTTACACAGTACGGAGTAGAGTTCAATAATTACCGGATTTTCGTGGCTACAGAAAGACATCAAGGCCTTCACAACACTAAGGGAGTCCGTATATATAACTGATTTCTGGAGTTTTGATTTATTTATGTGCTTTACGACCGACAGCAGTGCGTAAGCCTCAGCCGTAAAGATACTAGTTTCCGGATGCAGTACATCGGTTTCCGAGAAGGATGGACCGACGGCTGCATAGGACACCCCGTCGTGTGACTTCGATGCGTCTGTGTAGAACTCCGTGCAGGAGTATTTGTGCTGGAGTTCCCGGAAATGCATTTGGATTTCAATCTCTGGAGCGTGTTTTGTAACTTGCATGAAGGATATATCACATTGTATCAGCTGCCACTCCCAAGGAGGTAGCAGCTGGGCTGGATGCATTGGGCGAAGCTCAAGGATTGGGACACGCATTTCATCACTAAGCTCCCTCACACACAGCGAGAAAGGCTGTCTTACGGAGGGACGATTATGAAAGAGTGTAGCATATGTCGTATCGTTAATGGTATTAAAACATGGATGTTGAGGATTAGAGTGGACTTTCAAAAAATATGTTTGGCTGATGTATGTTCTCTGCAGATGAAGTGACCACTCATTTGATTCTGCATATAAGCTTTCAACAGGACTTGTTCTGAAAGCTCCAGTTGCCAGTCGGATTCCTAGATGGTGGACCGGATCTAGCATCTTTAGCGCGCTGGGGGCAGCAGAATGATAGATCACTGCACCGTAGTCCAAGCGTGATCGAATGAGGCTCTTGTAAAGATTCATTAAGCATTTCCTGTCGCTGCCCCATGTAGTGTGGGATAACACTTTAAGTAAGTTCATTGTTTTTAAGCATTTGACCTTGAGGTACTTTATGTGTGGGATAAAAGTTAATTTCGAATCAAGTATGATGCCTAAGAACTTGTGTTCTTTGTTCACAGGAATTTGCTGACCATACATTTCTATACTGGGTTCTGCAATGAGGCCTCTCTTTCTTGTGAAAAGCACACACGAACTTTTGTTGGGGTTAACTTTAAATCCATTTTCTTCTGCCCATTTGGACACTTTGTTCAAGCCCTGTTGAACTTGCCTCTCACATACTGTAAGGTTGCAGGATTTGAAACCTATCTGTATGTCGTCTACGTAAACAGAATAAGAAATGGCTGGCGGTAATGAAGCACGAAGGGTGTTCATTTTCACGATGAAGAGCGTGCAGCTAAGTACACCTCCTTGAGGTACACCAGTTTCCTGTATAAAAGGTCGCGACAATACATTGCCGACTTTCACGCGGAATGTACGGTTGGACAAATAGCTTTCTATTAGTACGAGCATATTGCCACGGATGCCAATTCCCGACAAGTCCCTCAAGATTCCATAGCGCCACGTAGTGTCGTACGCCTTCTCCATATCGAGGAATACGGATAAGAAATATTGTTTATGTAGAAAGGCGTCGCGAATGTTTCCCTCAATGCGCACAAGGTGATCGGTTGTGGACCGCCCTTTTCTGAAGCCACACTGAAAGGGATCGAGCATATTGTTGAGTTCCAGGAAATGTACAAGTCTGCGGTTAACCATTTTTTCAAAAAGCTTACAAAGACAATTTGTAAGAGCTATCGGGCGGTAACTTGCCGCCAAGGAAGGGTCTTTACCCTGCTTAAGAACAGGGACCACAATTGCTTCTTTCCATGTGGATGGGAGGTATCCCGCAGCCCAAATAGTGTTGAGAAGTGTGAGAAGTGTAAGTTGTGTGTCAGTATGTAAGTTTCTGATCATTTCGTACATGACTCTATCAGGTCCCGGTGCAGAACTTTTGCATGTGGTCAAGGCAGCTCTCAACTCAGCAATACTGAACGGCTGGTTATAAGGTTCATTCTGTCTGGATTTTCGTATTATTGGCTTACATTCTTCTATTTGTTTGTATTTCAAAAAGGATTGCGAATAATGGTTTGAACTCGACACGCTCTCAAAGTGTTCTCCAAGTGAGTCTGCCTGATCTTTCAGTGTTTCACCTTGTGTGTTCACCAAAGGAAGTGAATATGTTTGTCGCCCTTTTATCCTATTAACCCTGTTCCAGACTTTGGCCTCATCTGTATAGGAGTTGATACCAGATAAAAACTTCTGCCAACTCTCTCTTCTGGCCTGTCGGCGGGTTCGCCTGCCTTGGGATTTTACTTGTTTAAAATTGATAAGATTCTCCGCAGTGGGGGAGGCGCGTAGCAACCCCCACGCTTTGTTTTGTTTCTTACGAGCGATCCTGCAATCGTCGTTCCACCACGGGACACGCCGTTTACATGCCAATCCATTTACTTGTGATATACATTTAGTTGCGGCATCTATTATGAAGGCTGTAAAATATTCCACAGCAGCATCAATTCCTAACGCGGACATGTCATCCCATGATATGCTAGTTAAGGTTCGGAATTTCTCCCAATCTGCTGTGTCAGTCTTCCACCTAGGAGCCTGTGGTGGATATTCGTCTTCTTTAAGTGTTCTTAATACTATGGGGAAATGGTCGCTTCCGTAAGGATTGTTCGCAACTTCCCATTCGAGTTCAGGCAGTATGGACGGGGAGACTATGCTCAGATCAATTGAAGAAAAGGTATTGTTTGCAAGACAGTAATATGTGGGTTTCTTCTTATTCAGAAGGCACGCACCAGAAGAAAGAAGGAACTGTTCAACAAGACGACCTCGCGCATCTATACGAGAATCGCCCCAGAGGGAGCTGTGCGCATTGAAATCGCCAAGAACAACATAAGGTTCTGCCAATTGATCTATAAAGGATTGGAATTCATGTTTCGTTAATTTGTAGTTTGGGGGTACGTAAAGGGAGCAAATGGTGACGAGTTTATTTAGAAGGACAGCTCGAACCGCCACTGCTTCGAGGGGCGTTTGTAGCTGTAAACGCTGACAGGAGATACTTTTATGAATTAAAATGGCAACACCGCCTGATGATACGACAACATCATCGCGATCTTTGCGGAACTTGACATACGGTCGGAGAAAGTTTGTGTGTTGTGGTGTTAAGTGTGTTTCCTGTAGACACAGCACTTTTGGATTGTGTTTTTGGATAAGCTCTTGTACGTCATCAAGGTTCCTAAGGAGACCTCTGACATTCCATTGAATTATTTGTGTAGCCATATTGGAAGGAAAGAAGTGCTGTGTGTATGGAAAGGGAGGTGTTGCGTTAGGTTACAGAGCTCTTTCGAGGCCCTGTAACGGGAGTTCTGCCCTTTCTGGAGCGTTCGAGGGAGTCTCGACGCTCCTTAGGCGTTTGGTGCGCCTTCGGGATAGGTGTAGTGTCCATTGCCTCTTGTGAGGCGCCGGACACGTGCTCTTGCGAGCGAGAAGTTACAAGGGGGAGTCCTGCCTTGGAGGGCAAGACCCCTGCGCCCACCAGCCCGGAGGTCGATGGGGCACCCTGCGGGATTTGGCTGCGCCGGCTGTTGCCAGCGCTGGAAGGGGCCGGGGAGGTTGGGGCAACCTCGGCTGCGCCCACCTTCGGGGTCGATGGCCCCGTTTGCTGAGTAGGCGGAGCAGCGCTAGCTGCAACCACCGTGGGGGCAGATGGCGTAACTGCCGACTCACTGCCTGTGGGTCGGACAGCCGCCGGAGACCGTTGTGGCGCTGCCCCCTGACGCGCCACTTCGGCAAAGGTGTTCTTTGGCAGGAAGGACACCCGCCTGCGTGCCTCTTTGAACGATATGTTTTCCTTAACTTTGATTGTGACTATGTCTTTCTCTTTTTTCCATGACGGGCACGACCGCGAGTATGCGGCGTGCTCGCCTTCACAGTTTACACAATGGGGAGTGTTCTTGCAAGCTTCAGAATTATGCTCGTGGGCACTGCACTTCGCACAGGTTTGACGGCCTCGGCAGCTCTGCGAACTGTGGCCGAAGCGTTGGCATTTGAAACATCTAAGGGGATTTGGGACATATGGCCTAACACGGAGCTTGATGTACCCGGCCTCTACAGATTCGGGCAGAATACTTGAGCCGAAAGTCAGTATAAGGTGTTTGGTTTTGATTTCTTTGCTGTCACGCCTGATCTTAATTCTTTTAACATTGATAACATTCTGATCACTGAACCCCTCCAAGAGTTCATCCTCAGTGAGCTCCAGCAAGTCATCGTCTGAGACAACACCGCGGCTTGTGTTCATGGTACGGTGCGGGGTTACTGTTACTTGGGTCTCTCCAAATGACACAAGTTTCGGCAGCTTCTCATACTGCTTCTGGTTTTGGAGCTCCAAAAGGAGATCCCCACTTGACATTCTCGACACCTTATATCCTGTACCGAAAACTTCGGTCAAAGACTTGGATACAAGGAACGGTGAAATGGATCGCACTAGTTTGTCTGGCTTTTCTGAGTGAATCACATGGAATCGCGGAAAGTTGTGGACTTGTCGTCCGAAAAATTGGAAGAGATCTTCGGTGCGCCCTCGTTTCTGAGGGCGATCAGGAAGTTTGGGAAAAGAAGTTTCCATGAAATATATAAAAATTCGGCAACAGCGCCGACCACCCACCACGGAGCCCAACGAGGGGACGCGGCAGAGCTTGCATGCAAGTCTGCACGACGCCAGCCGTACGCCGCCACTATAACCAAATATGGTGTACCCAAGGTTGGATAGCCACACAGGGTTAACCCTTGCCGCCAAGAAGAAGGAAGTAAAAAGAAGAGAGAAGGAGACAGGAAAGGTCAAAAAGTGAGAGATAAAGACGAAGATTCGAGGAGGGAGAGACAGGAAAAGGCGACTGCCGATGTCCTCCAGGTGGGTCAGCCTGGAGGTGCCGTCTATGTGAAGCCGAGGCCGAAGAGGTGTGTTGCCTCCGCCGGGGGGCCTTAAAGGTCCAGACACCCAGCATCGGCTCAACCCCCAGGATCCCCTTTTCCCCAGACACGGCTAAGCCGCGCACGGCTACACGCGGGAGGGTCCAACCCTCGTGTGCTCGGGTACGTGGTGTCGCAACACACCAAACGCCTGCTTACGCAGACGCCCCTGCGGGGGCAGTTGCTGTGAAACGGACATACTGGTACGAGGCACTGCTATGCCAAAAGTACATTTTATTGCGCTTGGGGCAATGTTTTGCAACATGCTAATACAATGTCAGTGAAGAATGTCCTTTATATTGCAGCTCTGTCACTGAGAGTGTCACTGAAACATTTAGTTTGGAAAATATACTTGGCTGTGCTCTGCCATGTCCAGGAGCAACTACGACATTCTTGCTTAGCACTTTGCTTTTGAAAATTTTTGCAGCGTGTACTGGACATGAATGCTTGTGAAAAATGTAGGGTTGACTGGAGTGGCAGCGGAGCGGTTCGATAGCTGTTTCACTGTGGGAGGGATTTATCCCCTGGGTTTCCAATAATTTGTGGTTTATATCATGCAGTGGCAGTGTGCTTAGTTGTTTTGTTTTTACCTTAGCGTGATTCGTCTGCACCACTCCGAACCAGTTAATGAATTCACGGTGGTGCACGAGATGGTCGGACATTGTTTGAAAAGGCGCTGGAAAGGTGCACAAACTGTGTGGTGCAAGGGGCACCACTGCTGCACAAGCTGCATTAGCACAATAGCTGGGTAATGAACACTGTGCAGAAATGTTAATGCACATTCGCGAGCAAGTATTTTTCCAACCAAATAACCTCTACCAGATGTTCGCAAAATTAACTATTATTTCCATTCAGCTCTCGTTCCTGCCTTTCCTTTATTTCGTTTCCTCCTTTCTCTTTGCGCAATGTGGACCTTACAATGGGGTGGGACATTCCCACAGAATTTTTTTGAAAAGCCTTTGTGGTGACCGTGCGCCGTCGCTGCAATGTGCACGGTTGAAAGTATCTACAATGAGAAAAGCAGTCAGTGAACGCGAGTTTTCGTTGGGAAAAGGTTTGCAGGAAAGCCAATTTGCTGATTTTTGCAAAGTTTAATCATTGCCATCGACATGAGTAATGTTTCACGTGGCCTCTGCCAGTTTGCGACAGAGAGAGAGAGATCCAAAAAGGTATCATCCGCCATCTTGCGACGGGGAGAGAGAGAGAGAGATCCGAAAAGGTATCCCGGGAGTGGTGTGGCAGTCCACTGCACACTGCAGCAAGCGCATGATGGCCGTCGCCTGTTCTTCGGACTTGAATGGACACTTGCTCAGCGGCTGCCTCATTGGCGATAGCCAACTTAAATTCCTAAATGACTCGAGGTTATACCTCGGAGTAAATTGTGCCACGTGCACATTTAGTTTTGGGGGTGCTCGCGCGCCACGTTTAATGCAGGCGCTGGAGCGGCTGAAACCCGGCCAAGATTTCATCGCCGTCTACGTCGGCGGCAATGATGTAGCGACACATCAAGCGGCAGACGATATAGCTGACAACATCAAGGTAAGTTAATTCGTTGCATATCATTTGTTGCACTAACTGTACGTCGTATGTCGCGCCAATGAAATCTGCTGTTTCAATTGCGTGTATGTTATGGTGTGTAGAGTGCACGTGTGCGCGCCTTTATTAACTGTCTTGTTAATGATGCATTGACTATTAAAATATTTCCATCAGCGTGTGAAGAAAATCCGCCTTGCAATTTAGATTAGCTGCAGCTAGGCTTCATTGCAACGTGCGACATCGGCAATGCCGCTTTCTGCGTGCGCGCATTGTTCGGTACGCATGATGGCTCCACGATCGTGTGCGCGCACTCGCGTATATTTTTTTATGGGGGAAATGCAAATTTATGAGGGAAATGCAAATTGAAAGTATTGTTCGAGCCAATGCACGTGTGGCCCGCGTTCATGTTTCATTGTGCAGTGGGAGGCATGTGTCATCTTCCACATACAGCACTGTTTTAAACCACGGTGTTTTCAGTGCAGTACTTTTTACCGTACATACCCTTTGATCACAAGCATGCCAAGAAGAATGTGCAATGCTGGTGCCATCAGTTCTGCGACATTTTTTTTTTATTATTACGCAGCATGTCCTGGAATGTGCGGCCGCCGTAGCCAGGAAGGTTTTCTGGTTCGCCATAGCCCCTCGCCTCAATGAAGGCGAAAAAGGGAAGAAGAGGATGCGTGTCAACGCACTCACAAGGAAGCATGTGGCAGCAATGACAAACGTCATCTGCATAAATTTGGAAGTAAGTCATGTATATGTCTGTTATATATATGATCGCATTACTGTGGGTGTGCAAAAATTCGAAATTGCAAATTCAGATTGAGTAGACCTGGCTAGTAATTTGTTATATATAGTCAAATTGTAGAGATAATGACACACATTTGTGTCATTTGCATATTAGCTTCTGGCATCTAGGCAGCCTTGAATATGAACTGGTGTGGATGATTTAATATCACTTTGATCACGTGTCATGCAATCGTATACCCCAGTCAGATGAGCAAATTTTGCGACACTTCTCTTCACTGAGTCACTTCGGCGGTGTAGTGCTAGACGACAAAACAAAGTGTCATTTGGAATTTATCACAGTGATGGTCTATGAAGCCATAAGGGTTGATATAATTCTCAGCATTTTGAGTTTTAAGAATGGTTACTGTTTTATCACAAAAAGATGCTCATGTACAAGAAATTCTGCCATGAGAGAAAGAAATGCTGTAATCCCATTAACACAGTTCATTTAATTTGAGCAAATGCAATCAAGGAACATGTTCTAAATTCTGAGTCAAAATGTGCTGAAAACAAACATATGAAGCATTTTTGGCTTCGGTCATGTCTGAAAGAAGCTCATAACATTAAGAATCAGGAAACATTGATCTTACTATTAGTGCCAATACTTCTGTGAGCATATATTTATTTCTTCTTGACAAATTGCTATTCAGGCTACAACGAGAACCCAAGCGAAGTGAGTTCCTAAACACACTTGCTGGCAGGTGCATTCCACAGCATCAATAAATCTTTCCATCTGGCAGCCTGCGAGTGACACTAATGCCGAAGTGCACTCACTCAAAATTTGCCCATCTAACAGAGGTATTAGTGAGATCTCTCACATTAGTGTGGTCCCACTCACGGAAGAGTGAACTAATTTGCTAGTGCATTTGGAAAACATCACTCTGTCTACCTCCATTAAACAGTGTGGTTTTAACAAAATCAATTGTAATAGTAATAGTTATGTGACAAACTCTACAGATGTATGACGCTGCCTTTACTTCAGTGAACAAAATCACTCTAGTGCTTACAGTGGAAACAATTTCAGTGGTTGCTGCCACCACTTTCCACTTAAAGCATTTATCTCAGTGAGGTGCATAATTAACCAAATGTGCAGTGGTGCTGCCGCCCTGTAGACATTCTTTAAAGCTTTTTTTTGTTTATAATCATGAACCAGTGTTAATGACCCTTTTGTGAACACCAAGAAACCCGTGCATATATTTTCTTCTTGATGCTTTAATGTACTAATTGTTCTTTTTGTTCTACGGCATAGTCTTTATCAAAGTGAAATGTTGCTTTTGTATTATACTAGCACGGTTTTTACATACTCGGATGTTTAAAAGGAAATAGGAGGCGCATAACAACAATGTTATGACACAGACACAGAATGTTATGACACAGAATTACATTTTGGCAAGTTTACAATTTTTGTGAATTGTGCAAACTAAGTTTTTCGAAATGATAGGCGCACAGTTCCATGCATATTGACTATGAAACTATCCTTTCGAACAACGTCTCCAAATGCTAATCCATTCACATTCCTTGCGGCGAGGATTCTAGGTAACCTTAAAGTGGGCTAACAAGGAAAGCCTCGGCATGGTGCCAAGGTTTTGACAAAGGAACTTAATGCTGTCTTGAAGAAGCCAGTTACCAATAGTGTAAAGCTGCCACCACTGACAAACATTCCTTGTTTGCTGTTGACCAGCTCAAGACAGCATGTTTGATTCATTTTGTTGAGTAGGATTAACTTCAAAATGTTCATGTGCTAACAGAAGTGCTAATAAAAACTGTTTACAATTACAGGACAGGTTCCTTGGAAAAGCCAGGGCCATGAAGCCAGCATTCTATGGCGCTGACGGATACCATGTGTCCCGGGGAGCTGGCATAAAGGCCCTGGCCAGGGCACTGAGCCTTGCCGTCAGGGCTGCTTTCAGAGCAGAATGGCAGCCATGTGGCAGGAAGACTGCCACTCAGAATTGGAAAATTCTGTATTGTGCAGCCTGCCAGGCCAAAGGCCATGTCAGCCCTCAGTGTGAAACTTTCTTGCAAAATGCACAGCCTTAGAGTGCAAAGCGAACATTGTTTAACTGTGCGAACAAACGGACCACAGAGACAGCATGGGACAAGGACGGACGCAGACTTGCAACTTAGTTGCAAGTCTGCGCCCGTCCCTGGCTATGCTGTCTCTGTGGTCTGTTTGTTCGCGCAGTTAAACAATGTTCGCTAATATGTACCAACTCGCCCAACAACAAGTTCTTCTAAACTACTTAAGAGTGCAAAGCTTGAGAGGAAGCTTTAGCTAGGAGCAACCTCCAGTTTCACTATTCAAATACATGTAAAACACAGAAATGCTATGTTGGGATAACCATTGGATGAATTTGAATGACATTTGTTGCATGTGAGAAACATGCGTAAATTGTAATGAAAGAGCTTGTTTGTTGGGTTCTTAAAATGTAGGTAAATTGTAAGTGGCTCGAGCAGGCAAAATTTTTATTCCTCTCGAATTTTTGCAGGAATTTCCAAAAACTGGTTAGTTTGAAAACAATTGAAACACAAGGTTAACAAGCATGTATTTTTGCACAAATAACAGACATCACAGTTCTGTGGTGTCTGATCACATCTGTCAGAGCTCCTAGCACAGACAAATTTGAAAATGCTGCTCCTGCTGCTTAAGTGGAACTGTTACAATGTTTACGAGGTTTTCGTGAAATTCCTACTCACTAGTTACAGGTTTATTGAGAGTAGTGTATAATAAGTCAATTTTCTCATCACTAGATGTCTTATCAGATGGATTATAAAAAAAAATTTGATATCAGGTTGTATTGCCGAGTGAGAGTTGTAAACTCGATACTCAAACTTTTTTCAGTTTCCTACCATTTTGCATCAAGTTCATGTCCTACATAAAAAAGCAACAACATCAACATCACGCTCTCTTGGAAGAATCCCTCACTAGGCTACACTTCATTGTAGAGCCAATCCCATCGCGGGCCAGACTCGCCATCACCATCAGGTATTTATGTGAAGGAATATCGAATCCCGACCGCAGCGGCCGCATTTCGATGCCGCGAAATTCACAAATACCCGTTTACCGTGCATTGGAACTCAAAGTGGGCAAAACTAAGCCGGGCTACGACAGGCCTTATAATCAGTTTGTGGATTTGGCAGGTAAAGCCCCCGGAATGCAATTTTATGCGAGTGGATATTATATTTGTTTTCATTCAGTATTTGTTAATAGGCATCTTAATTATGGCGCTACCATAATAAATTGCAAAATTCGTAGCTGTACTTGCCGTTGCGCTTTAGTTACGCTCCTTCTATAGGCACTTCGATCTGCAGCGTACATCTAACTTGTAAATCGTTGCTGTATTGGCTGTGACCTATTTTATGTAGAAGTCCACCTATGGCTTCCTTCATATGATGTCGCAATACTTCGGTTCGCAGCGTTGAATACTGCCAAAGGTCAATGTAAAAAAATATCGGATATAACTAATTAAACATTTTTCGTCGCCATTGGCATGTATACAATTATAGCAAATGTTGGATATTAAGAACGTGTTTTTGTGTCAGGTGCGACTTCGCCATGTCGAGATTCGCGTGTACCAGTACAGCATGCACTCTTTCACAACTCACTGTGTCGTTATGTTGCAGTAAATATTACGAAAATTTCTTTCTAGGTATTTGGCATCGGGGATGTTCATGCAGGATATTGCCTTGGAGTTCCGGGTGGGTATTTCCACCGTGTCCTCCACGTGCAGGATCATGTGGAGTCCCCTGCAACCTGTATGCCTCAAGGTATGTACATTGCGCATGCAGTGGCCCCACATGTTTAGGCATAAAAGGTGCATTTATACATCGTACGTGCGGCTCAGTCAGTATTTGCAACATTATTTGAGGTTAAACTGAGCAGCCTCCTGTATTGCTAATTGACAGCTCTGCATAATGTCAGCCTAAGAAACAGCTTTCAAGTCAGCATATTTTTTCGAGCATTTTTCAAGTCTTGCTTTTGCTGTAAATGAAGGCCCGGGACATCTAAACCTCAAGAAAAAAATCTCAAGCCTCGCAGTGCCCGCTTTAATTTAGTACATACTTGCTAGTCATTTTCGGCTTCGTTTCTACTGTGTTGTGGCGTATGACGGGGAAGCGCGGTCACCTAAATAGCACTGCGACGTTTGGGCACTCGCACCGGCTACTCGGTTGTCCGCTATGGTGCTACGCTGGAATATCAAAATGTCGTAGTGTCCCCTTCCCACGTGACCACACTCTCAGGCCATCGCAACAATCACGGGAAAACTAAATCTAAAGTGGCTGTAGAGAAGGAATTAGTAGAACCCCGTTGATACATTTTTAAAAGGACCCCGCGAAAATGTAACAGTGAGGAACGTCCCTAATCGCCACATCTACAAGAAACAGCTCTGCGCGCATGTATGTTTAAGCATGTACTATTTTCTGCGACTCTTATGCTCCACCGCACAGGATGCCTGTATTGCAGCGAAGCTGACTTAAGAGCGCCAGCAAAAATAATCGCACCGTGATCGGGAATGACGATCGCGAACTCTCATGCTTTCGTGCCTGCGAATTTGCATCTGCACCGATTAATTTGCGTTATCACGGCATTTATACGCAGCATAAAACGCGATGTAAATGCCGGGAAAACGCAACAGCGAGTAACGTATGTATCAACGCGTTTCCACTAATTATTAGGGCACCTAATTGTAACTATAATTTTTCTACTCCTTCATTCGGACAGCTTAATGGAATTGTCCTAGTTCACCTAGCTGTCCTGTGTGCGCACTGCGCCCTCAGGAAAGCCCAATGCGCTCAGCTACCTCGCTGCTGACTCCAGCAATGCCGCACAGTAAACGACATTATCGATCGTCATATATAATGAACGACCTATGTTCGTCGATCGTAAGCATGTCCATATATTTCAGCTTGGCAATAAGGAAAGTGCGTTTTAAGTTCTATTGGGGACACAATTGCCCAGGCGACGCTCGACCGTCTGCAGCGAATTGTATTGCAACGCTGCGCTGTCTGCCGGGATAAGTCGCGCTATGGCCTAGAGGTCGCCGGACAGCGTGGGCCGCTAATGGGCCACGTATGTGCTTACCTGCGGTTTCGAGTGAAGACGGTGGCGCGGCTGATCCCAGCAGACAGCGCAGTGCTGCAATTCGGCTGATGGTAACGCGTCTCCTGGGCAATTGTGACCCCGATAGAACACCAACACTCTCTCGGTGGGGTTTTAATACTTTACCCATATGTCTTGTGCCATCTACTGCTTTTCACAATTGTTCCGACTTTCCTCAGCTACCAACAACAAACTTGGAGAAGCACTCCCCGCCGGGGCATCTGCGTACGCAGGCGTCCAACAACGCAACAGAGAATATATCATTCAAGGAGGCACGCAGGCGGGTTTCATACCTGTCCAAGAAAACCTTTGCCGATGTGACGCGCCAGGGGGCAGCGACACAAAGGCTTGCGGCGGCTGTCCGATCCACAAGCAGTGAGTCGGCAGTTACGCCGTCTGCCCCCGCGGCGGTTGCAGCTAGCGCTGCTCCACCAACCCAGCAGAAGGGACCATCGACCCCCAAAGGTGGGCGCAGACAAAGCTGCCCCAACCTCCCCGGCCCCCTCCAGCGCTGGCAACAGCCGGCGCAGCCAAATCCCACAGGGAGCCCCATCGATCTCCGGGCTGGTCGGCGCAGGGGTCTTGCCTTCCGAGGTGAGACTGTCTCGAAAAACTTCTCGCTCGCAAGAGCGCGTGTCCAGCGCCTCACCAGACGCAATAGACACTACACCTATCCTCACGGCATACCAAGCGCTTAAGGAGCGGCGAGGCTCCCTCGAACGCTCCAGAAAAGGCAAAACCCCGGTTACAGGGCCTCGAAAGAGCTCTGTAATCTAAAGCATCGCTTCCGTTTCCATACACACAGCACCTATTTACTTCCAATATGGATACACAAATTATTCAATGGAACGTCATCAAGGTCTCCTTAGAAACCTTGATGTGCAAACCATGGAGATGCGCATCCACAAACACAATCCAAAAGTGCAGTGTTTACAGGAAACACACCTAAAATCAAAATACACGAACTTTCTCCGACAGTACACAACTTTTCTCAAAGATCGCGATGGTGCTGTCGCATCATGAGGCGGTGTTCCATAAAAGCATTGCGTGTCTACTTTTACAGCTACAAACGCCTCTTGAAGCAATGGCGGTTCGAGCTGTTCTCCTAGACAAACTCATGACCATTAGCTCACATTAGATTTCACGCACTTTAGAACGACTATTTGTAAGGCCCCTTTATAGCCACATCACACCAACTTCATAGAGATCATAATTAGGCTGCAAACTCAATGCGGTCTTTAGTCATACTTGGCTCTTGCGCCATTAAACATCAAACATTCATTCATTGATTGGAGAAGCACTGCTGCAGGCTTCAGTGAAAGATGCAACTTCCCCAATTGCTCGGCGCAGGTGACGGCAAACACGTCAAATACAGGCGCCACCACACTCGGGCAGCCTGTATTACAACTACAAGGTATGTTATTGCCATTATTGGCTGTTTACTTGTGATTATTATATGTGCATGCTATTATTATAATCGATATGGTTATCTGCATGACGTGCACTCATGATGCCGACCTGTTAAATAGCGACACTACGCCCAGTACAATGTATTCTTTATCCTTTCTCTTTCTACTAATGACTGACACATGTGATTGTTAATAAATTACTGACGCTCTCATTCTAGTTCACTGTATATTTAGTTTATTTTGGTAGTGATGGCCCGGTGCTACAAATAAGTACCTCTGGGCACATATAGCGAACTCATCAAATAATGTGAATAAATAAATCGCTTACAGTCTATGTACGATGAGGTGTTTGCATTGTGGCGCATTATCTTTACAGGGCACTTACTCTATAGTGCTGATGGCTGTGGCTGACAGCGACTTGAAGTTTGTTGCTGTTGATGTCGGTGCATATGACAGGCAGAGTGACGGAGGCACACTGAGTGCTTCAAGACTTGGAAAGTGCCTTGAAAACGGCACGCTTGGCGTCCCTCCCATACAGGCGTTGCCCAACACAAGCACATTAGCTCTTGATGTTTTTGTTGGAGACGAGGCTTTCCAACTACGGCAAGACTTCTTACGGCCTTATTCGGGGAGGCATCTAACTGAGGGGAAAAGGATATTTAACTACCGGCTCAGCAGGGCAAGGTAAATGTTCCAGGCAGTTGCTTTACACTGTAGCGAGAAATTTACAATGAAAGCTAATATGTTTTTTTTTTTATTTAAGGAGGTGCGTCGAGAACACATTTGGCATCATGGTGTCAAGATTTAGGGTATTTTGTCTTCCCATCAACCTACTACCTGAAAACTTCGACTACGTGGTGATGGCCTGCTGTGTCTTCCATATTTCTTGTGGGAGGATCAGGTCTACCTATCCCGCAGCCACAAGGACGAGGCAACCAGTGGCCTGCAGCATGCGAATGGTGGTCAAGCAATGTTTCCCTTACCTGTAGGCCACAACTGTAAAGGACATGTTCTGTAAGTGTAAGTGGACATGTTCTGGACAAGTGTAAGGGACATGTTCTGCGAATATTTTATGAGCCCACAAGGTACTATCCCGTGGCAGCGAGCCTATGCTGGGCTACGAACGTGAACACCTTTCTGCTAGAGACCAACACAAACATAAGGTGCACTAACAACTTAAGATTTGTGGAATATGCTGAGTAAATGCTGGCTGACAAGCAATAAACCGAAGAACAAGAACTTGTGTACAGGAAACGCATTCATCTCTGATGGAGGCCATGCTGAAACAAAGTTCTCCCAGCATTTTTAGATCTACAGCTTTCATAATTTCTCTAAGCACCTAGCATCTTCCTCTACAATGCACTCTTAGATGTTTCAACATCTGAGTGCACATGGTAGAGGAAGAAGCTGGCATTCTGTCTACATCTGGTGAACAGCTGCATAGAGAAAAGTTTTTGCTTTTTTGTTTATGTTTCGTTTATTGCTCGTCACGCAGTTTTTACTCAGCTTGTTCATTTAACTTTGGGTTGTTTGACCACCTCGGTTTTCTTGTCCATCTTGCAGCCACGCTATTCTAGATTATTTTAGAACACAATAAGTCACTGTGATTGCATTTATGATGCATACCGGTAGCACATACCCCTTCATCCATTAATGTTACTCGGCCCAGAACCGCTATTTGACACCAATGCAGTCCTAAGTTATCTGAAAGATGTTGTATTGCATGTTGTTAGCCCCACATGTTCGTAGCGTGTCCTCTCTTCAGAGGATGGCGCTGTGATAGTTCTTTCGTATAGCACGTGCCTCTAGGCCCTTGTGTTTCAAGGGCTCCGGCAAGGCAACAGTGCTCCAGGTATTTTTACCATCTCATATATTTTCAACTCTATGTCATTCTTTTACGATGGATTTTAATGTTCATAGCATTCGTCAATTGTCATCGCCATAATTTTATAGCACGTAGATTTTACGCACTTTACAGCGACTATTTTTAGGCCACTTTACAGCCAAGTCACATCTTCCATAATACATCGTTAACACTACCACTTGTCATGGCGCTCTTTGGCCAAACCTGGCCCTTGCGCCATAAAACACTATACATCATCATCATTGCATTTCTGATGCTTATATGTCATCACCATCATCACCAGCTTATTTTATGTCCACTGCAGGACGAAGGCCTCTCCCTGCGATCTCCAATTACCCCTGTCCTGCGCCAACTGACTCCAATTAGCGCCCGCAAGTTTCCTAATTTCATTGCCCCACCTATCTTGTGCCATCCTCGAGTGTCTCCCATTCTGTAACCCTAATGGTCCACCGGTTATCTAGCCTCCGCATTACATGACCTGCCCAGCTCCATTTTTCTTTTAATGTCAATTAGAATATCGGCTACACTCGTTTGCTCTCTATTCCTAATCGCTCTGTTTCTGTCTCTTATCGTTTCGCCTAGCATTCTTCGTTCTATCTCTCCTTGCGCGGTCCTTAACTTGTTCTCCAGCTTCTTTATTAGTCTCCAAGTTTCTGCCCCATATGGCAGCGCCGGTAGAATGCATTGATTGTACACCTTGCTTTTGAATGATAGTGGAAAGCTTCCAGTCAGATCTGACAATGTCTGCCACATGCACTCCAACCAATTTTTACTCTTTTGTAAATTCCCGTCTCGTGAAAAGGGTCCCCTGCGAGTAATTGACCAAGATAAACATACTCCATCACAGACTCTAGAGGCTGACTAGTGATCTTGAACTCTTGTTCCCTTACCAATCTATTCATCATTATCTTTGTCTTCTGCATATTAATTTTCACCTTGTTGATCAGTTCTGACAGTTCCGCGAGTTTATTTATTTATTTTTTTATTTATTTACATTACCCCTAAGGGCCCTCACACGAGGGTATTACATACGGGGGGGGGGGGTCACGAACATGAAATATACACAAGAAATAAAACTACATCAAATAAACATACACACAAGCAACATAAAATAAATAGATATGAACAAGGGGTATATGCACTTAGTCATGAAAACACAAGAACATTTTACATATGTTAATATGTGCATATAACCATAAGTAATATCTAATCTGCTACCACTAACCGTTTTCTTGCAACAAAGTTTGGAAAGATGGTAAGTTAACTTCAGTAGCTATGCGTGATGGTAGGTTATTCCATTCTATTATTGTGCGAGGAATAAATGATTTTGCGTAGAGCGACGAGCGACACATTATGCGTTTTACTTTGTTAGCGTGGTCACGGCGCGGGAAAACTGCAGGGGGTGGTGAAAAGAAGTCTTCGTGAAGCGTGGAATGGTGATAAAGTTTATGAAATAAGGTTAGGCGAGCAAACTGGCGTCGACGTGATAATGATTCCAAGTGGGCACGTTGTTTTAACGATGTGACGCTGGTGAAGCGTGAATAATCGGAAAAGATGAAGCGAACAGCACGGTTTTGCAGGGATTAAATGTTGTTGATTATGTATGCTTGATCGGTATCCCATATGGCAGAAGCATATTCAATTTTTGGGCGGATCAGCGTGATATAAGCAAGTTTTTTTAAGCGTGAAGGTGCGTGCTTGAGGTTACGCTTAGGAAAACCGAGTGCTCGGTTAGCTGATGCTAAGACGGTGTTAATATGCTAATGCCAAGTTAAGTCAGACTGAATATGAAGGCCAAGATACTTGTAAGTTGGCACAAGTTCTACTCTAGCATTATTGAGAAAGTAGGTGGTAGGAAGTCGAGTGGAATGGTTGGTAAATGACATTAGCTTGGTTTTAGACGTATTTAAAGACATTAACCACGAAGAGCACCAAGCGGTCACCGCATCAAGATCAGTTTGTAAGGAAAGTCGGTCAGCGTCATTACTAATATTACGATATATAACACAATCATCTGGGAATAATCGAATTCGAGATGAGACACATTTGGGTAGATCATTAATAAAAATTAAGAAAAGTCTGGATTAATATCTCGAGCCCTGGGGGACTCCAGATATTAAAGGAACAGAAGAAGAGTTACAGCCATTAGCACAGGTAAATTGTTGTCTGTTGGAGAGAAAATCTTAAATATTCACCCAAACGTTCTTGCATGGATTAAAGTGTGTTAATTTGAGTAGATCACTAATAAAAATTAAGAAAAGTAGGGGACCGAGGACGCTGCCCTGGGGGACTCCAGATATTAAAGGAACAGAAGAAGAGTTACAGCCATTAGCACAGGTAAATTGTTGTCTGTTGGAGAGAAAATCTTTAATCAATGCATGAACGTTAGGGTGAATATTTAGGTGTGTTAATTTGATTAGAAACCTGTGATGAGGAACGCGATCAAAAGCTTTAGAGAAGTCAAGAAACACTGCGTCAACTTGGAATCCTTCGTTAAATGCGGAAAATATAGCGTTAGTAAATCCGGCGAGCTGAGTGTCGCATGAATAACCCCTGCGAAAACCGTGCTGGTACTTGAAGATGATATGATCTTCTAGGTAGTTGATGACTTGTGTGTGTATGACGTGCTCGAGAAATTTACATATGTTGCTAGTTAATGAGATAGGACAATAGTTAAGTGGGACAGAGCGATCACCTAATCTAAATATTGGTATTACTTTAGCTATTCGCGAGTCATGAGGAATAAGGCCAGATGATAATAATTGTGAAAACCCGGCTGATAACACTTGAAAAATGTTTAAAGAAGCGTTTTTAAGTACCTTGTTATTGAAACCAAGGTGATCAGAGCTAGTAGTAGTTTTGAGGTTATTCAACAGGGCAAGAATACCAGAATCACTGATGACAATTTCTGGCATGGAAATGTTAGGCAATGGCTCTAACATAGGCGAAGAAATTATATCTTCATTGGTGAATACTGATGAAAATGCATCGTTTAGAAGCTGCGAACACTCAGTTTCAGTGACTGCTTGTCCGTCAGCATTAATTAGTGCTATATCAGGATAGGAACTCGGGTTGATAATGCGCCAGAATCTATGAGAATTATTAGTTAACATGGTAGACAGGTCATGAGTGAAGAAATTACGACGGGTTGTTCTAAGCAGGGACTGATACTCTTTATCACAATTCCCCGCAGGGGCGTCTGCGCAAGCAGGCGTTTGGTGCGTTGCGACACCACGTACCTGAGCACACGAGGGTTGGACCCTCCCGCGTGTAGCCGTGCGCGGCTTAGCCGTGTCCGGGGAAAGGGGGATCCTGGGGGTTGAGCCGATGCCGGGTGTTTGGACCTTTAAGGCCCCCCGGTGGAGGCAACACACCTCTTTGGCCTCTGCTTCACGTAGACGGCACCCCCGGACTGACCCACCCGGGGGAAATCGGCAGTCGCCTTTTCCTGTCTCTCTCTTCGCACATCTTCGTCTTTCCCTCTCCCTTTTAGTCTTTCCTGTCTTCTTTTTTTTTCTGATAACTTCCAACATTCCTGGCGGCGAGGGTTAACCTGGTGTGGTATGACCTACCTTGGTTATAACATATGTGGTTATAGCGACGATGTACAGTTGGCATGGCAGGGCTTGTTTCACCACATACCTTGCCTTGTCCCCTTGTTGGGCTCGGTGGTGGGTGACTGGCATCGTTGCTGAATACTCAATATATTTCATGGGAACTTCCAACCCTTTTTCAACCGATCGTCCCTCTAAAAGGGGGCGCACCGATGCTACATTTCAGTTTTCTCTAAAACCCACTCAGACTTTCCCGAAATTTCACGTTGTACACAGTGAGAAACATGACAAGAAGGCAAGAACGATTTCACCATTCATTGTGGCGAAGTATCTTACAGAGACCATTGGAGGCGGCTATAAGATCACCAAGCTGGCCAGTGGGGACCTATTACTTGAACTGAAAGACAAAGCACAACATGACAAGCTAACGAACCTTGTACAACTTGGAGACATCCCTGTCAGTGTAACAGCACACCGAACCATGAATACGGCCAAAGGCGTAATCTCTGACACCGACTTGATGGACTTGACCGATGAAGAACTCCTGGAAGGATGGAAGGATGAAAATGTAATAAACGTACAAAGAATAAAGATCAGACGGGACAACAAGGAGCTGCCAACTAAACACCTAATCGTAACCTTTGGCTCTAGCACGTTACCAGAGACATTAGAAACTGGATATATCAAAATCAGAGTACGACCTTACATCCCCAACCCGCGACACTGTTTTAAATGCCAGAGGTTTGGCCACGCTTCCCAGAGCTGCCGAGGGCGGCTAACATGTGCGAAATGCGGCATCAATGATCACTCTGCAGATGACTGTAAGGCTGAGCCCCGTTGTAGTAATTGTAACGGTGGCCACCCTGCATATTCACGATCATGCGCAGTCTGGAAAAAAGAAAAAGAAATAATTACGATAAAGGTAAAAGAAAACATAACTTTCAGAGAAGCAAGACAACGCATCTCACCAACATTTGCACAGAGCACATCTTTCGCCGAAGTGGTACGTCGGGGGGCAGTACCACAACGGCACTTGGCGGACGCCAGCGCCACGCATAGCGAGCGTGCGGCAACGCCACCCGCCCCCATGGTGGGAGCAGCGAAGGCTGCCCTACCTCTCCCGAATTTGTCCACAGTGGAGGCCTCTGCTGGTGCTGGCACCAGTCAGCCCAGCTCCGAGGTCAAGACAAACCCACCAACCACCAGGACGGTGGGCTCCAAGGCCTTGTCTTTAGAGACAAAGCCTTCGCGTAAAACACACCGCTCGCAAGAGCGCGTGTCCAGTGCCTCTCAAGAGGCCATGGACACAACACCCAGTCAGAAGGCGCAGTTGACGCCTAAGGAGCGGCGCGACATTGTCGACCGCTCCAGGAAAGACAAAACTCCAATTACAGGGCCTCAAAAGGGCGCTGTAAGCTAAATCAAGTCCTCTTTGACACATAGCACAACATTTATTTTAATATGGATACACTGATTATTCAGTGGAATATCAGAGGCCTGCTTTGCAACCTCGATGATATCCAAGAACTCCTTAATCAACTAACTCCTAAAGTGCTGTGTGTCCAAGAGACTCATTTGAAATCTAAACACAAACACTTCCTACGTCAGTATGTTATTTTTCGGAAGGATCGCGATGATGCCCTCGCATCATCCGGCGGCGTAGCCATCATAGCTGACAAATCTATAGCCTGTCAACACTTACGGCTACAAACACCCCTTGAGGCAGTGGCCGTTCGTGCTGTACTTTTAAATAAACTGATCACCATTTGCTCTTTATACATACCGCCGCATTTTCAGCTTCACAAACAAGAATTCCAAACATTAATAGATCAGTTACCCGAACCATATCTTGTGCTTGGAGATTTAAATGCTCACAGCAACCTATGGGGCGACTCGCGCTGCGACGCGAGAGGTCGCTTGATTGAACAGTTCCTTTTTTCTTCAGGTGCATGTCTTTTGAACGGGAAGGAGCCCACGTATTATAACATGGCAAACAAAACATACTCCTCAATAGATCTTAGCATATCATCTCCTACTCTTCTACCTTACTTTAAATGGAAAGTTATTAAAAACCCATACGGGAGTGATCATTTCCCTGTAGTTCTAAGCACACCAATGACTAATGAATGCCTTCCACAATTACCTCGCTGGAGAACTGACTCGGCTGACTGGGAAACGTTCAAAAAGCTTGCTTGTTTATCCTGGGACGACATGTGTGCTTTAAGCATAGACGCTGCGGTTGAATATTTTACGGCTTTTCTCCTTGACACCTCCAAATGTATTCCTGTAACAAGTGGATTGTCCACAAAACGCCGTCTTCCATGGTGGAACGATAAGTGTCGAAAAGCGCGAAAGAAGCAAAACAAGGCATGGGGTTTACGTCGGGATTCTCCGACAGCAGAAAATCTAGTCAATTTCAAGCAGGTCAAATCCCAGGGTCGAAGAACGCGGCGACAAGCTAGAAGAGAGAGTTGGAGAAAGTATATATCAGGCATTAACTCCTACACTGACGAAACAAAGGTTTGGAATAGAGTTAATAGAATAAAGGGTTGACAGTCTTACTCTCTGCCTTTAGTGAATACTCAAGGCGACAGCATGGAAGTTCAGGCGAACTTTCTTGGCGCACATTTCGAACAGATATCCAGCTCGTCGTACTACTCTGAAACATTCCAAAAGTACAAAAGGCAAATAGAAGGACAACCATTAGAACGGAAAAGCACAAAATACGAGGCATACAATAGACCCTTTTGCATGGCAGAGCTTCAGGCAGCCCTAAACAGCTGCAACCAATCTGCCCCCGGATCTGACCGCATCCTATATGAAATGCTTAAACACCTGCCGCCTGAAACACAAAAAACTCTTCTTTGTCTCTACAATTCTATATGGTCGTCCGGCTGCATTCCCTCTGCTTGGAAAGAGGCCATCATAATTCCTGTTTTGAAACAGGATAAGGACCCTTCTTTGGCAAATAATTATAGGCCTATAGCATTGACGAGCTGCTTATGCAAAGTTTTTGAAAAGATGGTAAACAGTCGCCTGGTACATTATCTAGAAATTAACAAGAAATTAGATCCATATCAATGTGGCTTTAGAGAAGGCAGATCGACGACAGATCAGCTTGTACGCATGGAAATGTATATCAGGGAAGCGTTTGTCCACAAACAGCTTGTGTTGTCCGTGTTTTTTGACATGGAGAAGGCGTATGATACTACGTGGCGCTTCGGGATCCTTCGGGATCTTTCGGCAATGGGCATTCGCGGCAACCTGCTGAGAATAATTGAAAGCTATCTCTCTATGATGATGTATGGGGTTTCATGGCGCAAGGGCCAGGAATGGCCAAAGAGCGCCATGTCTGTGGTAGTGGGTGTGCAGTGTAACTATGATTACTATGAATTGGTGTGTCGTGGCTGTAAAGGGGCCTTAAAATATACGCTCTAAAATGCGTAAAATCTGTGTAATAAAATTATGGCGATGACATATGGCTCGTACTATGAACATTTAGATGCATATAAAAAAATGATATGATAGCTAAAATATATCAGGTTATGAGAAATGCCAGAGCACTACTGCCTCCTTAGAGCCCTTGAAACACAAGGGTCTGGAGGCATGTGCTATACCGTACAACTATCCCAGCGGCATCCTCTAAAGAGAGGAAGCGCTAGGAATGCATGGGGCTAATAACATGTAGGACCACATCTCTCAGAAAACCTAGGACTGTGTCTGTGTTAAAAAGCGCTTCTGGGCCGAGGAACATTACTGGATGAAGAGGGATGTGCTGTCTGTAAGCGAAGGAAAAATGTTTCATTCTTTCATATTCGGCTTCCCGACACTCCAGGAGGACGTGGAGTACGGTCAGCCTCTCCCCGCATCTACCACAAGTAGGAGGCTCACTTCCGGTGAGTAGAAAATTATGGGTGCCAAACGTGTGTCCTATTCTGAGGCGACAGAATAGGACATCTGTTCGGCGCGATTTTATAGTAGAGGGCCAGAATCCTAACTGCGGTTTTATCAGGTGCAGCTTATTATTTGTTTCCGCGTCCCATATGTGTTGCCAGTGGGCTCGCAGCTTCCTTCGCAAGAAAGGCCTCAGATCTGTGACAGGCACCTCAGCGGTAGGATTAGCGGCTCGCGATGCGATGGACGTGGCCATCTCGTCCGCCAGAACGTTACCCTCAATGCTCCTGTGGCCAGGCACCCAGCATATAATGATACGCTGGTTAGATATGTACGCTTTACACAAGACGGTGTAGAGTTCACTAAGTACAGGATTTTTGTGTGTATAGACTGACATCAAGGCCTTCACGACGCTTAGAGAGTCTGTATAGATCGCTGCTTTTGGAAGTTTTGATTTTCTTATATGCTTCACAGCAGAAAGTAATGCGTAGGCCTCAGCCGTAAATATGCTTGTTTCCAGATGCAGTACGTCGGATTCCGAAAACGATGGGCCGACGGCTGCATAGGATACCCCGGCATTTGACTTGGAAGCGTCTGTGTAGAACTCTGCGCAGGAGTGCTTGTGCTGGAGTTCTAGGAAATGCATTCGGATTTCAGCCTCAGGAGCGTGCTTTGTAACTTTTATAAAGGATATGTCACATTGTATCACCTGCCATTCCCAAGGAGGTAAGAGCTTGGTTAGGTGCATTAAGCGATGCTCGAGGAGCGGGACATGCATTTCATCGCTAAGCTGCTTCACACGCAGCGGGAAAGGCTGTCTTATGGAGGGACGATTGCTGAAAAGTGTAGCGCACGTCATATCGGTAACGTTATGAAAACATGGATGTTCAGGATTGGAGCGTGCTTTAAGGAAATATGTAAAGCTAATGTATGATCTCTGTAGGTGGAGAGACCATTCATTTGATTCCACATATAGACTTTGTATGGGACTCGTTCTGAAAGCGCCAGTGGCCAGTCGGATTCCCAGATGGTGGACTGGGTCTAGCATCTTTAGCGCGCTCGGGGCGGCAGAGTTATACACAACGGCACCATAATCCAATCGAGACCGAATTAGGCTCTTGTATATGTTCATTAAACACTTCCTATCACTACCCCATGTAGTCTGGGATAGAAGTTTCAATAAGTTCATTGTTTTCAGACACTTTTCTTTAAGATGTTTAATGTGTGGGACGAAAGTAAGTTTATTGTCGAGTATAACACCTAGAAATTTGTGCTCTTTGTTTACAGGTATCTGATGTCCACACATTTCCAAGCAAGGATCCGGGACCAGGCCTCTCTTCCTTGTGAACAGCACACAAGAACTCTTTTGAGGATTGATTTTAAAACCATTTTTCTCTGCCCACCCTGACACCTTGTTCAAACCATGCTGTACCTGTCTCTCGCATACTGCGAGGTTACAGGATTTGAAGCCTATTTGAATGTCATCCACATAGACGGAATACAAAATGGCCGGGGGTAAGGAAGCACGAAGCGTTGTCATCTTAACAATAAAAAGTGTGCAACTGAGCACGCCTCCCTGGGGTACACCAGTTTCTTGTGTAAAAGGACGTGACAGCACATTGCCAACTTTCACCCGGAAGGTACGATTGGACAAGTAGCTTTTTATTACGTTGAGCATATTATCATGAATGCCCATTTCCGATAAGTCTCGCAAGATGCCGTATCGCCACGTTGTGTCATACGCCTTTTCCATATCGAGAAATATCGAGAGGAAGAACTGTTTATGTATAAATGCGTCCCGGATATTTGTTTCTATACGTACAAGATGGTCGGTTGTGGAGCGCCCTTCTCGGAAGCCACACTGATAGGGATCAAGCATTTTGTTCTGTTCAAGCAAATGGATCAGTCGCCGATTTATCATTTTTTCAAACACCTTACACATGCAACTTGTGAGGGCTATCGGGCGGTAGCTTGCCACTGATGAAGGATCTTTGCCTTGTTTTAGAACAGGGATCACAATGGCTTCTTTCCATGCGGTCGGAAGGTACCCTGCGTCCCAGATAGTGTTGAAAAGTGTAAGTAGTGTCACTTGCGTGTCATTGTGTAAGTTTTTCAGCATTTCGTACATGATTCTATCAGATCCTGGTGCGGAGCTGTTGCATGCACTCAAGGCATCTCTCAATTCGGCAATACTGAAAGGACGGTTGTAAGGCTCATTCTCTCGGCTTTTTCTTGTTAAAGGCTTACGTTCTTCTATTTCTTTATATATGAGAAAAGATTGCGAATAATTGTTTGAACTTGACACGCTCTGAAAGTGCTCCGCAAGTGAGTCTGCCTGATCTTGCAGTGTATCGCCTTGTGTATTTACAAGGGGGAGTGAATATGTTTGTCGCCCTCTAATTCTATTTACCCTGTTCCAGACTTTGGCCTCGTCTGTAAACGAGTTAATGCTCGATAAATACATCTGCCAGCTTTCTCTTCTGGCCAGTCGGCGGGTTCTCCTGCCTTGGGATTTTACTTGCTTAAAGTTGACTAGATTTTCAGCAGTGGGAGAAGCGCGCAGCAACCCCCACGCTTTGTTTTGTTTCTTACGAGCTATCCTGCAGTCTTCGTTCCACCACGGGACCCGCCGTTTACATGCCAAGCCATGTGCTTCTGATATGCATTTAGATGCCATGTCTATAATGAAGCCTGTGAGATACTGCACAGCAGCATCGATTCCTAAACAAGACATGTCATTCCATGAGATATTAGTTAAGTTTCGGAACTTCTCCCAGTCGGCTGTATCGATCCTCCACCTAGGAGCCTGTGGTAGACATTCTTTTTCTTTATGTGTTTTTAGCAGTATGGGGAAGTGGTCGCTTCCGTACGGATTCTTGGTGACCTCCCATTCGAGTTCAGACAGCATACAAGGGGAAACTAGGCTGAGGTCAATTGAAGAAAATGTTCTGTTTGCGACAGAATAATATGTGGGTGTCTTCTTATTCAGCAGACACGCACCGGACGAAAAAAGGAACTGTTCAACGAGGCGACCTCGCGCATCGATACGAGAGTCTCCCCACAGGCTGCTGTGCGCATTGAAATCCCCAAGCACAACGTAAGGTTCAGGCAATTCGTCTATGAAGGACAGAAATTCATGTTTAGTTAATTTGTAATGGGGGGGTATGTAGAGCGAGCAGACAGTGATAAGTTTGTTGAGGAGAACAGCACGAACCGCCACTGCCTCAAGGGGCGTTTGTAGCTGCAAACGTTTACACGCTATGCCTTTCTGAATAACAATGGCAACACCGCCCGATGATGCGAGAGCATCATCGCGATCTCTGCGAAACGTAACATACTGTAGCAGGAAATTTGTGTGTTTAGATTTTAAGTGTGTTTCCTGTAGACACAGCACTTTTGGATTGTGTTTGTGGATGAGTTCCTGCACGTCATCAAGGTTTCTAAGAAGGCCTCTGACGTTCCATTGAATTATTTGTGTATCCATATTGGAGGTCAATAAGTGCTGTGTGTACAGAAGCAGAAGTAGAGATTATGGAAATTACAGAGATTAAATTACAGAGCCCTTTCGAGGCCCTGTAACGGGAGTTCTGCCCTTTCTGGAGCGTTCGAGGGAGCCTCGCCGCTCCTTAGGCGCTTGATGCGCCTTGAGGATAGGTGTAGTGTCCATTGCCTCTTGTGAGGCGCCGGACACGTGCTCTTGCGAGTGAGAAGTCACCAGGGAGAGTCCCGCCTTGGAGGGCAAGACCCCTGCGCCCACCAGCCCGGAGGTCGATGGGGCTCCCTGGGGGATTTCGCTGCGCCGGCTGTTGCCAGCGCTGGATGGGACCTGGGAGGTTGAGGCAGCCTCGGCTGCGCCCACCTTCGGGGTCGATGGTCCCTTCTCCTCGGTTGGCGGAGCAGCGCTAGCTGCAACCGCCGCGGGGGCAGACGGCGTAACTGGCGACTCACTGACTGTGGGTCGGACAGCCGCCGGAAGCCTTTGTGTCGCTGCCCCCTGACGCGTCACATCGGCAAAGCTTTTCTTGGGCAGGTATGAAACCCGCCTGCGTGCCTCTTTGAAAGATATGTTTTCTTTAACCTTGATTGTAACTATTTCTTTTTCTTTTTTCCATGATGGACAGGACCGCGAGTACGCGGCATGTTCCCCATCACAGTTCACGCAGTGGAGAGAGTTCTCACAAGCTTCAGAGGTGTGTTCGTGGGCACTGCATTTCGCACAGGTTTGGCGGCCTCGGCAGCTCTGCGAGCTGTGGCCGAAACGTTGGCATTTGAAGCATCTCAGGGGGTTTGGCACATATGGCCTAACACGAAGCTTGATGTACCCGGCCTCTACAGACTCGGGCAGATTACTTGAGCCGAAAGTCAATATAAGGTGTTTTGTGTTGATTTCTTTGCTGTCACGCCTGATCTTAATTCTTTTAACATTGATAACATTCTGGTCACTGAAGCCCTCCAAGAGTTCATCCTCAGTGAGCTCCAGCAAGTCATCGTCCGAGACAACACCGCGGCTGGTGTTCATCGTACGGTGCGGGGTTGCAATTACTTGGGTTTCCCCAAACGACACTAGTTTTGTCAATTTCTCATATTGTTTCTGATCGCGGAGCTCCAAGAGGAGATCACCGCTTGTCATCCTCGACGCCTTATAACCTGGACCAAAGACTTCAGTCAATGTCTTAGAAACAAGGAATGGTGAGATAGTTCGCACTGGTTTAGCTGGTTTTTCAGAGTGGATCACGTGAAAACGAGGGAAGGATTCTTTTTGCCGACCAAAAAACTGGAATACATCATCGGTGCGCCCTCTTTTCTGAGGGCGATCAGGAAGCGGAGGGAAAGAGGTTGCCATAAAGGGATTGAATTTTCGGCAATAACGCCAGCCACCCACCGGGGAGTCCTACAAGGGGACGCTACAGGGACTGTAAGAACAGGTCCTGCAAACGCCAGCTGTACGTTATCACTATAACCAAATATGAGATAACCTAGGTTGGTTATTCACACAAGGTTAACCCTTGCTGCCTGGAAAATTGGAAGTGAGAGGAAGATAGGAGAAGACAGGAAAGATGGAAAGTAAGAAAAAGACGAAGGTTGGAGGGAAAGCGAGAGACAGGAAAAGGCAACTACCGATTTCCCCCGGGTGGGTCAGTCCGGGGGTGCCGTCTACGTGAAGCAGAGGCCAAAGAGGTGTGTTGCCTCCGCCGGGGGGCCTTAAAGGTCCTAACACCCGGCATCGGCTCAACCTCCAGGATCCCCCTTTCCCCGGACACGGCTAAGCCGCGCACGGCTACACGCGGGAGGGTCCAAGCCTCATGTGCTCGGGTACGTGGTGTCGCAACACACCAAACGCCTGCTTACGCAGACGCCCCTGCGGGGAAAGCTATCTCTCTAACAGGACATTTCGTGTTAGAGTTGGCAACGTGCAATCTCGTCCATTCATACAGGAGACAGGTGTACCGCAGGGTGGAGTACTGAGCTGTACGTTATTTATTGTTAAAATGAATTCCCTCCACACCGTATTACCTCGCACACTCTTCTATTCCGTCTATGTGGACGACGTACAGATAGGGTTCAGGTCATGCAATCTTAGCATTTGTGAGAGACAGCTACAGCTTGGCTTGAATAGATTCTCAAAGTGGGCGGATGAGAATGGTTTTAGATTGAACCCCCAAAAAAGCACATGTGTCTTATTTTCAAACAGGAGAGGTGTACTACCACAACCAGACATTAACCTTAATGGAGAAAGACTAACTGTTAGCCCGGAACACAAATTCTTAGGTGTTATCCTGGACACAAAGCTTAACTTCATTCCCCACTTAAAATATCTTAAAGAAAAGTGCCTGAAGACCATGAACCTCCTCAAGCTGCTCTCTCGAACAACCTGGGGCAGTGACAGGAAGTGTCTGCTTAGCCTGTATAAGAGTCTCGTACATTCACGCCTCGACTACGGAGCCGTGGTGTACCATTCCGCAACAGAGAGCGCGCTAAAGATTCTCGACCCAGTCCACAACCTCGGTATACGACTGGCAACAGGTGCCTTTAGAACGAGCCCTGTTGAAAGTCTCTACGTTGAGTCCAACGAATGGTCCTTACATCTACGAAGAATATTTTTAAGTTTATCATACTATATTAGGGTAAAATCAGACACCGAACATCCATGCCATCCGATCGTTAGTGACCTGCGTGCTGCCAGACTTTACAGTAACCACCCGCGTATTAGAACTCCTTTGAGCCTACGCTTGGAAGCAATGAGAGAAAAAACAGACATACATCTCCCAGAAAATATCCTAATGCCTCCCACTCGCATTCCACCGCCTTGGGATTGGCAGACCATGGACTGCGATACCTCGTTTGTCGAAATAACAAAACATGCACCTGAGGCACACATACAGTCACACTTCCTCGAACTCCAAGCGAAGTACTGCTGTGCCGAATATTATACAGATGCTTCCAGATCATCTGCTGGTGTTGCGTATGCAGCTCTTGGGCCATGTTTTTCCACCTCGGACTCTCTAAATCCCAACACAAGTATTTTCACGGCTGAGGCGTACGCGATACTCTCTGCTGTAAAACATATCAGACAAACAAATCTCAATAAGGCCATCATTTTCACAGATTCATTAAGTGTAATAAGGGCCTTAATGAGTTTTCGAAAACATTGGAATCCTGTCTTTAATAAACTATACATAGAACTATGCTTAGCTTTAATATACAACCAAAACATCGTCCTATGTTGGGTACCTGGCCATAGGGGCATAAAAGGCAATGTAGCTGCTGACGAAAGTGCAACGTCAGTCGTCTTTAATGAAGCGGATGTTAATAAACCCATAGCAGCAACAGAACTTAAACCCTTCTTACGCCATAAACTTAGGAAGTACTGGCAACGTCAATGGGATAATGCAGTACAGAATAAGCTACACGTTATCAAACCAAAATTAGGGAACTGGATAACTGAAAGAACAGCAAGGCATAAGGAAATACTTATGTGTAGATTAAGAATAGGACATACGTACGCCACTCACTCTTACCTTCTGACGGGAAGCGAACCTCCGACATGTCCCAAATGTGGCAACAGGCTTACAGTTATTCATGTTCTTATCCAATGCACTGAAATAGAGGCAGAAAGGAAAAAGTACTTCCCCTCCGCTTATCTCCAACACATACCATTACACCCAGCATTCTTTCTGAGCAACGAACCCCTTTTTACTTTTGGAACAGTATTAAACTTTTTAACTGAAACTGACACCTTAAATGTAATTTGGCCAGGCTACCTGTAGCACGGCCTCCACCTGGAGGTCGTAGCTGCAATGAAACCATTTTTTAGAGCACGTGCCTCCCAGCCCTTGCTTTCAAGGCCTTGCTGAGGCACTAGTGCTACAGCCATTTGTTGTTTTACTGATCATCCATATCTCATGAAACATCTATTTTCATCGCAGACACCATCAATCACTGTCATGTTTTTATACTTGTATTTTACGCACTTCAGAGCGAATAAATTTTAGGCCCTTTTACAGCCATATTGCATCACATGTATATTTTCCACCTTTTAGCGAATATTTTTAGGCCACTATGCAGCCGTGTATCATATACTCCCCACAATCAACACTCACATATCATTGACAAGCACGGATCATCGACTTGGCGCTCTTTGGCCACATCTGGCCCTTGCGCCAATAAACTCTACAAATCAATCAATCAATCTTTATCACAATTTTTGAACTTGTCCCATGATGACAGGAGACGTGTGGTCATTGCTTGGCGGTACAAACGTTTTTTCTTATTATTAAGACGACGAAGACGATGCGTGAACCAAGGTGAATTTTTATGTCGGATGGTGATGATTGGCACATACTTATGAACAAGGTGAGACAGGGTTGTTTTGAATGACAGCCAGTTTGATTCGATTGAGCGTGATGAGTACTGAGCCAGGAAGTTTTCAGAGAAGGTGTTTAGTTCCGATATAGTTTTTTCCGTCCGTCCGTCCGTTTAGTTCCGAGTTAATGATCTCAAAACTCGCGCGATTGTAGCAATGAATTCGCTTAATCGTAGTTTTCTTTTCAGTAAATGGATGCGTGATGCACCCAGTGATAATGTCGTGATCAGATAAACCATTTAAATGCAGTATATCAGAAAGAACGTCCGAGTTATTTGTTAGGACAAGATCAAGGATATTTGCCGTGGTAGCGGAGCGACGGGTAGGACTAGTAATGAGTTGAGCAAAAGAAAAATTTAAGCAGGAATGAAGAAAGGTGTGGGCTTCCTTATCACAGGAATTAACACAGAGTGGGCCATTCAATGCTTGGAAAATTAAAATCGCCAAATACGAGGAAAATAGAGTTTGGAAAACGCACATATAAGTCGCTGAGTATTCTATGGAATTCACCCGAGAATCCATCAGACATATCGGGCGGCCGGTATAAAGCACCAATAATAACATCAGTAACTCCGAATTTACACCATATCAATACACATTCGAGGAAAGTATGAAAAGCGAGGGGAACAGCAGATTATTTCTTTGTGGCTATAAGGACACCTCCTCCTTTTCTATTTATTCTGTCGCACCGGAAAAAGGAAAATTCAGATTCACTCAGAAGAATGTAATCATCCGGAACGGTATCGTCCAGCCAATTTTCAGTCAATACTAGAAGTGAAACGCACGTAGAATCTATGAGCGAAGAAAGGGCGACAGTTTTGGAAAGATGCTACCCGGAACGGCTCAGAGTCCTACGAAGCCCCTCTGACGTCGGCTCCGGACCATTACACATGTGTGTGTGTGCGGCACGTGTATGTGAGCCCTCATCCTCCTCCAAGTCGACAGCCCTCATCCTCCTCCAAGTCGACAGCCCTCATCCTTCTCCAAGTCGACAGCCCTCATCCTTCTCCAAGTCGACAGCCCTCATCCTCCTCCAAAAGGGTGGGTCATCTTGAATGACGTCGAACTATGACGTCGAGCAGAGAGCTTATAAGCAGCTATTGTCGGCTGCTAGTGTGTGTGCTCGTTGTCGTGCTCGAAATGTACTAGTGAGCACTAGGGGAGTAAACACGGTAATAGAACAGGCCTTAATGCTAGCATTCCAGCACGGCCAAGGCCTTGCCAAAACCTTGAATGTTTGACTTTGTAGAAGTATAATACCCCTGACACACGGGCAAAACTAAAGTCCTTTCCAGTAAACCCGTTTTGCTACTCTGAAGGACCCTTTGCAGAAAGGAGTTGCGCCGATGACACACGGCACCGCACTAAACTACTTTAGGTAGTTCCCCAGATGAACGCCGCAAGAAAAATAGCGCTGGCTGTTAAAGCCGCAAGAGAGAAAACATTCTTTAAAAGCTGCGTATTTAATTACACTTAGCTACTGTAAAACCTGAAAATATTTTTTTTCATTGTTGATGGCTAATAATGCTTATAGTCGTTTATAATATTCGTGTTTTTGCGTTGTTAGCAGCCATTTAACTTGGTCCAGCAACTATGTGCAGCCGGTGTTTTGCTGTGCGTGCTGTTCATTCTGGTGATGCCCACGTTTCTGTCGTCCTTTTTCACGTCTTTGTCGTCCCTTACTTCGTGCGCGCAGACGTAACGCGTTTTATTCAATATCTTATTCCAACAACTGTGATCGCGTGACAGAACTGCGCAGTTGCAACATGGCTCAGCGAAGCGCTAGCGACGAAGCAAGAGTTGAGGTCGCTCTGATGCTTGTCGCTCTCGGATCCCTTAAAGATGAGATAAACGCCGCAAAGGCGAAAGTGGAAACCATCAAACGTCGACTCATCATGAACAGCTTCATGTTGACAGCTTCGGCACTGTCCCTTCGAGCCGCCAACCGCGAAAGGTGGACCTACGTGCGCAACGAACGATGGTTTGAAGACACAGCGCCCTGCCTTGGTGACGGCCACATTAAAGGGACACTAAAGGTTACCAGAAACTCAAGTTAAAGTGGTAGAGCAATGTTCTAGAACGTCTAAGGCGTCAATATAATCGCGAACATAGCTTTAGTAACCGAGAAATTGAGGTAAATGCATGACACGATTTGAGACCCCCCAGCGACATTCCGGTACTAGCCCGATGACGAAAGGACTCCTCATAATTTGTGTTACTAATACTCAACTACTTGTATTAAAAATATCATTTAATTCGATTATAAGACGGAAAAAAATGTTACTCGTCTACGTCTATTCGATTCTAAGAAAAAATAACATTTTGACGTTACCCTTCAGTAATATGGGTGTTCGAAAGGTTTCGTTTTCGCTCGACTCTGCGCCGCGCACGCTTTGGAGTTTCAGTAGTTTCGTTATCGCGTCGTGCTGTGAGGGTTCTGCTGGCTCGCGAAACTTTCATTTGGAACAATAATAATAATAATATTTGGGGTTTTACGTGCCAAAACCACTTTCTGATTATGAGGCACGCCGTAGTGGAGGACTCCGGAAATTTTGACCACCTGGGGTTCTTTAACGTGCACCTAAATCTAAGCACACGGGCATTTGGAACAAGCAGCGAGAATGCCACGTCCATGTGATGTCGTGGGAAGCCCTCGTTGCTTTCCCGCTCCGGAGAGCCGGTGTCGAGGCCGCCGTCGTAGTACGCAACGACGCCGGCAGTGCGAGCCCTCAGCAGCAGGTCGCGCTCGTCGGTGCTCAAATCGCTGAAGTTGAGCCCACCATCGCGAGCCAATCTGTCGGTGTCAGGGTCCATTGCGACGAGCGTCGAAGTTAGCGTCATAGAATGAAGTACCAGCTTATGGGCGTCTTGCGCTGGAGTTTGAGGTATAGTAGCGGCGCCTGGTGGCGGTGCGGGAAACGACATCTGGGTCGTGCCAGCTTGGGTCGTATTGAGCCCTGGCTGTGGCGAAGCACGTTTCTAGGCCGAGTTTTGCGTCTATTCGCACATTTTTATGCCCTGTTGCGAGTGCGAAAAGGCTCGTCGCTTCTCATAGACCACGCTAACCACGCTGCGAGCTCGCCGCAGCCTATAGTTTAACGATAACGGACTCTCCGTGTGCCGTGAGACGTAATGTGGGAAATAATTCGTTTCTCCTTCCGCTAGCCACCATACTCCCGCTTTCGCTCTGCTGTCGGCTCTGTCTTGGCTCTGTTTCGGGCCGCGCGTTCGCGTTTTGCGCAGAAAAGCCGTAGCGCCGTCTGCGGACGCCGTTCTACTCACCGATGGCGCAACGTCTATGAGACCATGATGTCAGTACTCCTCGATCGGAGGGCGGGAGATTTGAACTGCGCTAGAGGTACGCGGACGCTTCAGAACGCATTTTCTCTTAAAATAAGTCTCTCCTTGGCACGAAACAAGCGTTTCGAGGTTTCTGTGATGGTATTTCAACAGTCCACGTTGACTTAATAGTAACCTTTAGTGTCCCTTTAAGCAAAGTTTTCGAGTGAGCCCAGCCACCTTCCGTTATCTTGTGGACTGTCTGCGTCCTTCGCTGGAGAGGGTTACAACGAATATGCGCGAGTGCATTGCGGTGGAAAAAGTGGTGGCCATCGGCTTACTTAAACTGTGCTCCGTGGCGGAGGACCGAGTCGTGGCCACTGTCTTTGGCGTTGGACGATCAACGGTGAATGGCATTTATCGAGAGTTTTGCGAAGCCGTCATTTCCGTCATGGAAAAGGACTGGCTCAAGATGCTGCGTCCAGCGGACATGGACGAACACATTCGCGAATTCATGGCCGTCTGTGACTTTCCCCAAGCCGTAGGAGCCCTCGACGGCTGCCACTTTCCCGTATCGCCGCCAGAAGAACATGCCACTGACTATTATAACTATAAGGGATGGTAAGTTGATTTCGCCTGTTTGAATGAATGAATGAATGTTTGATGTTTTGTGGCGCAAGGGCCAAGTATGGCCAAAGAGCGCCATGTCCGTGTTAATGGGCTTGCAGTGAAATTATGAGTTCGATGAAGTTGGTGTGACGTGGCTGTAGAGGGGCCTTAAAAACGGTCGCGCTAAAGCGCGCAAAATCTGTATAATAAGATTATGGCGATGACTTATGACGTGTACTATGAACATTAAGATACATTTAAATAGAATGATACGATGCGTAAAAATATCTAAGGTTATAAGATATGCTCGAGCACTACTGCCTCCTTAGAGCCCTTGAAAAAACAAGGGCCTGGAGGCATGTGCTAGGCAAAACTGTTATCGCAGCGGCATCCTCTGGAGCGAGGATGCTCTACGAATTTCTTGGGCATATAACGTGTAGTACGACATCATTTAAGAAGCTCAGGACTGTCTTGTTGTCAAAAAGCGGTTCCTTACCAAGAAACATAACCGGGTGTAGAGGGATGTGATGTTCGTAAGCAAGCGGAAAATGTTTCTTTCTCTCCGTTTCGGCTTCCCGACACTCCAGGAGCACGTGGAGGACAGTAAGCACCTCACCGCATCTACCACAGATTGGAGGTTCACTTCCAGTAAGCAGATAATTATGGGTGCCAAATGTGTGTCCTATACTGAGGCGACAGAATAGGACATCTGTTCGCCGAGATTTTGTTGGGGAGGGCCAAAAACCTAACTGCGGCTTTATAACCTGCAGTTTATTATTTATCTCTGCGTCCCACATGCGTTGCCAGTGGTTTCGCAGTTTCTTTCGTATGTAAGGTTTCAGATCTGTGAGAGGCACCAAATCGGTATTATTAACAGCAGGGAGTGCAATTGACGTAGCCATCTGGTCTGCCAAGACGTTACCTTCGATTCCCCTGTGGCCGGGTACCCAGCATATGATGATTTGCTGGTTAGATAGATAAGTTTTGCATATGTCGGAATAGACCTCAGTAAGTACAGGATTTTTATGTTTGTAGGGTGACATTAAGGCCTTCACCACACTTAGGGAGTCTGTATATATTACGGCTTTTTGGAGTTTTGCTTTCTTTATATGCTTTACAGCCGACCATATAGCGTAGGCCTCTGCCGTAAAGATACTTGTTTCTGGATGTAGTACATCGCATTCCGAAAAAGAAGGACCAACGGCTGCATAAGATACTCCGGCATGTGACTTGGAAGCGTCTGTGTAGAACTCTGTGCACGAGTGTTTGTACTGAAGTTCTAGGAAATGCATTCGAATTTCTACATCTGGAGCACGCTTTGAAATTTTTAGAAAGGATACGTCACATTCTGTGACCTGCCAGTCCCAAGGAGGTATTAGCTTGGTTGGGCGCATTAGACGGTGCTCCAGGAGTGGGACATGCATTTCATCGCTAAGCTCCTTCACACGCAGCGAGAAAGGCTGTCTTATAGACGGACGGTTGCGGAAAAGTGTAGCATACGTCATATCGGTAATGGTATTAAGACATGGGTGTTCAGGAATGGAATGCACTTTAAGGAAATAAGTAAAGCTGACGTATGATCTCTGTAAGCGGAGCGGCCACTCATTCGATTCGGCATATAGGCTTTCGATCGGGCTTGTTCTGAAAGCACCAGTGGCTAGGCGGATACCTAGATGATGGACAGGATCCAGCATCCTTAGCGCGCTCGGGGCGGCAGAGTTATACACTACGGCCCCATAATCCAATCGTGACCGTATTAGGCTCTTGTAGAGATTCATTAGACACTTTCTGTCAGTTCCCCACGTAGTCTTGGATAGAAGTTTTATTAAGTTCATTGTTTTTAGACATTTTTCTTTGAGATATTTGATGTGTGGAATGAAAGTGAGTCTATCGTCAAGTATAATACCTAGAAATTTGTGCTCTTTGTTGATAGGAATTTGTTGTCCACACAGTTCTAAGCAAGGATCCGGGACCAGGCCTCTCTTTCGTTTAAAAAGTACACAAGAACTTTTGTGAGGATTGATTTTAAATCCGTTTTTCTCTGCCCATTTTGATACTTTGTTTAAACCATGCTGTACCTGTCTCTCGCACACTGCGAGGTTACAGGATTTAAAAGCTATTTGAATGTCGTCCACATAGATAGAGTAAAAAATGGCCGGAGGTAATGAAGCACGGAGCGTGTTCATCTTCACTATAAAGAGCGTGCAGCTAAGGACGCCTCCCTGGGGTACACCAGTTTCTTGTGTAAAAGGACGTGACAGTACATTGCCGACTTTTACACGGAATGTGCGATTGGACAAATAGCTTTCTATGAGGTTTAGGATATTACCATGAATGCCCATTTCTGACAGGTCTCTTAAGATTCCGTATCGCCACGTTGTGTCGTATGCCTTCTCCATATCGAGGAATACGGATAGGAAAAACTGTTTGTGTACAAATGCGTCACGGATGTTTGCTTCTATACGTACAAGGTGATCAGTTGTGGAGCGCCCTTCCCTGAAGCCAGACTGATAAGGATCAAGTATTTTGTTCTGTTCAAGGAAATGGATGAGGCGCCGATTTATCATTTTTCCAAATACCTTACACATGCAACTTGTGAGGGCTATCGGGCGGTAGCTTGCCACTGAGGAAGGATCTTTGCCTTGTTTTAAAACAGGGACCACGATGGCTTCTTTCCATGCAGTCGGAAGGTACCCTGCGTCCCAGATAGTGTTGAAAAGTGTAAGTAGTGTAACTTGCGTGTCATTGTGTAAGTTTTTCAGCATTTCATACATGATTCTGTCAGATCCCGGTGCAGAGCTCTTGCATGCCCTCAAGGCAGCTCTGAACTCTGCAATACTAAAAGGACGGTTGTATGGTTGATTTTGACGACATTTTCTGTTGAAAGGCTTACGTTCTTCTATTTGCTTGTATTTGAGGAAGGATTGTGAATAATTTGATGAACTTGACACGTTCTCAAAATACTCCCCAAGTGAGTCTGCCTGGTCTTGTAGTGTATCGCCCTGTGTGTTTACCAGGGGGAGTGAATGTGTTTGCCGCCCTTTAATCCTATTAACTCTGTTCCAGGCTTTGGCCTCATCCCTAAACGAGTTAATACTCGATAAAAACTTGTGCCAGCTTTCTCTTCTGGCCTGTCGGCGGGTTCGCCTGCCTTGGGACTTTATTTTTTTAAAGTTTATAAGATTCTCTGCAGTGGGAGAAGCGCGTAGCAACGCCCACGCCTTGTTCTGATTCTTACGGGCGATCCTACATTCGCTGTTCCACCACGGTACACGTCGTTTGCATGCCAGACCACTCACTTCGGATATGCATTTTGATGCGGCATCTATTATGAATGATGTTAGATACTCTACAGCAGCATCAATTTCTAGAGAAGACATGTCGGCCCATGAGATGTTAGTGAGAGTTCGAAATTTCTCCCAGTCTGCTGTGTCTACCTTCCACCTAGGAGCTTGCGGAGGATATTCGTTTTCTTTAGATGTTCTTATCAGTATGGGAAAGTGGTCGCTCCCGTAAGGATTCTTCGTAACTTCACATTCAAGTTCGAGCAGTATAGACGGGGAAACTATACTAAGATCTATTGAAGAAAATGTTCTGTTTGCTAGAGAGTAATATGTGGGTTCCTTTTTATTCAGCAAGCACGCACCGGAAGAAAAGAGGAACTGTTCAACAAGACGACCTCGCGCGTCTGTACGAGAGTCGCCCCACAGGGAGCTGTGCGCATTGAAATCGCCAAGAACAACATAAGGTTCTGGCAATTCGTCTATAAATGACTGTAATTCATGCTTGTTTAATTTGAAGTGTGGGGGTACATAAAGCGAGCAAATGGTGACGAGTTTATTTAAAAGAACAGCTCGAACCGCCACTGCTTCAAGGGGCGTTCGTAGCTGTAAACGTTGACAGGCTACACTTTTTTGAATTATAATTGCAACACCGCCCGATGATGCGACAGCATCATCGCGATCTTTCCGAAACGTAACATATTGTCGAAGAAAGTTTGTGTATTTTGATTTTATGTGTGTTTCCTGTAAACACAGCACTTTTGGATTGTGTGTATGAATGAATGTATGTGGTTTAGTGGCGCAAGGGCCAGATATGGCCAAAGAGCGCCAAGACAGTGTTAGTGATTTCGCGGTGGAATGATGAGTTCTGTGACGAAGATGTGACTTGGCTGTATAGTGGCCTAAAAACAGTCGCTGTAAAGTGCGTAAAATCTATGTGCTATAAAATTATGGCGATGATTAATGACGAGTACTATGAACATTAAAATCCATCGTAGAAGGATGATGCAAAATATAAAATATATAAGATGGTAAAATTTCTTGGAGCACTGCTGCCTCGCCAGAGCCCTTGAACCACAAGGGCCTAGAGGCATGTGCTATTCAAAATAGTTATCACAGCGCCATCCTCTGAAGAGAGGAGACGCTACGAACATGTGGGGCTAAAAACATGAAACACAACATCTTTCAGATAACTTAGGACCGCGTTGGTGTCAAATAGCGGTTCTGGGCCGAGTAACATTACTGGATGAAGGGGGATCTGCTGCCGGTATGCTATGGGAAAATGTTTCTTTCTTTCGTATTCGGCTTTCGGACACTCCAGAAGGACGTGGAGGACGGTGAGCCTCTCCCCGCATCTACCGCAGGTTGGAGGCTCGTTTCCGGTGAGTAAAAAGTTATGTGTGCCAAATGTGTGTCCTATTCTTAGACGACAGAATAGGACATCTGTCCGGCGTGATTTTGTTACGGAAGGCCAGAATCCTAACTGTGGCTTTATCCCATGAAGCTTATTATTTGTTTCCGCGTCCCATAGGCGTTGCCAGTGGTTCCGTAGTTTCCTCCGTAAGAAGGGCTTCAGGTCTGTGACAGGGACCGAAGCAGTAGGGTTAACTGCATGCAATGAAATTGATGTGGCCATCTGGTCGACTAGAACGTTTCCCTCGATGCCCCTATGACCTGGCACCCAGCATATGATGACATGTTGATTACCTATATGGGCTTTACACAGAGCAGAATAGAGTTCGTTAATTACCGGATTTTTGTGGTTAGAGAATGATATCAAGGCCTTTACAACACTAAGGGAGTCCGTATATATGACTGATTTCTGGAGTTTTGATTTCCTGATATGCTTCACAACCGACAAAAGTGCGTAGGCCTCAGCCGTAAAGATACTAGTTTCCGGGTGCAGTACGTCGGATTCCGAGAAGGATGGACCGACGGCTGCATAGGATACCCCGTCGCGTGACTTTGATGCGTCTGTGTAGAACTCCGTGCAGGAGTATTTGTACTGGAGTTCCCGGAAATGCATCTTGATTTCAATCTCTGGGGCATGCTTTGTGACTTCCACGAACGATATATCACATTGTATGAGCTGCCACTCCCAAGGAGGTAGGAGCTTGGCTGGATGCATTAGGCGAAGCTCGAGGAGTGGAACGTGCATTTCTTCGCTAAGCTCCCTCACACGCAGCGAGAAAGGCTGTCTTACGGACGGACGATTGCGAAAGAGTGTAGCACATGTCATGTCATTAATGGTACTAAAACAGGGATGTTGGGGGTTTGAGTGGACTTTCAGAAAATATGTATGGCTGATGTATGTTCTCTGCAGATGAAGTGACCACTCATTTGATTCTACATATAAACTTTGTATGGGACTCGTTCTGAAAGCGCCAGTGGCCAGTCGGATTCCTAGATGGTGCACAGGGTCTAGCATCTTTAGTGCGCTCGGGGCGGCAGAGTGATAAATCACGGCACCATAGTCTAGTCGCGATCGAATGAGGCTTTTATATAGATTCATTAAACACTTCCTGTCACTACCCCACGTAGTCTGGGACAGAAGTTTCATTATGTTCATTGTTTTCAGACATTTTTCTTTAAGATGTTTAATGTGGGGGACGAAAGTGAATCTGTAGTCAAGTATGACACCTAGGAATTTGTGTTCTTTGTTTACAGGTATCTGTTGTCCACGCAGTTCTATGCAAGGATCTGGGATAAGTCCTCTCTTTCTTGTAAAAAGAACACAAGAGCTTTTGTTAGGATTGATCTTAAACCCATTCTTGTCTGCCCACATTGACACTTTGTTCAGGCCATGCTGTACCTGTCTCTCGCAGACTGCGATGTTACAAGATTTGAAAGCTATTTGAATGTCGTCCACGTAGACAGAGTAAAAGATGGCGGGTGGTAGTGAAGCACGAAGCGTGTTCATCTTCACGATAAATAGCGTGCAGCTGAGCACGCCTCCTTGGGGTACACCCGTTTCTTGCTTAAAAGGACGTGAGAGTGCATTGCCGACTTTTACCCGGAAGGTACGATTTGACAGATAGCTTTTTATTATATTAAACATATTACCGTGGATGCCCATTTCTGACAGGTCTCTTAAGATTCCGTAACGCCACGTTGTGTCATACCCCTTTTCCATATCGAGAAATATCGATAGGAAGAACTGTTTATGTATAAATGCGTCCCGGATATTCCCTTCAACACGCACGAGATGATCGGTTGTGGAGCGCCCTTCTCGGAAGCCGCACTGATAAGGATCAAGCATTTTGCTCTGTTCAAGGAAATGAATGAGTCGCCGATTTATCATTTTTTCGAACACCTTACAAATGCAACTTGTGAGGGCTATCGGGCGGTAACTTGCCATTGAGGAAGGGTCTTTGCCTTGTTTCAAAACAGGGACTACAATGGCTTCCTTCCAGGCGGTTGGAAGGTACCCTGCATCCCAGATGGTGTTGAAAAGTGTGAGTAGTGTAAGTTGCGTGTCATGGTGTAAGTTTTTGAGCATTTCATACATGATTCTATCAGATCCTGGTGCGGAACTCTTGCATGCGCTCAAGGCAGCTTTCAACTCGGCAGCACTAAAAGGGCAATTGTACGGTTCATTCTGTCGGCATTTATTGATGAGTGGCTTGCATTCTTCTATTTGTTTATATTTTAGAAAGGATTGCGAATAATGATTTGAGCTTGATACACTCTCAAAGTGCTCCCCAAGTGAGTCCGCCTGATCTTGCAGTGAATCGCCTTGTGTGTTTACCAGGGGGACTGAGTATGTTTGCCTACCTCTAATCCTATTAACTCTGTTCCAGGCTTTGGCCTCATCCCTAAACGAGTTAATACTCGATAGATACTTTTGCCAGCTTTCTCTCCTGGCCTGTCGGCGGGTTCTCCTACCTTGGGATTTTACTTTTTTAAAGTTGACAAGATTTTCTGCAGTGGGCGAAGCGCGTAGCATCTCCCACGCTTTGTTCTGATTCCTACGTGCGATTCTGCATTTATGGTTCCACCACGGGACATGCCGTTTGCATGCCGAGCCGCTTATTTCACGTATGCATTTAGATGCACCATCTATTATAAAGGCTGTGAAGTACTCCACAGCCGCATCGATTTCTAAAGAAGACATGTCGTCCCATGATATACTAGTTAAGTTTCGGAACCTCTCCCAGTCTGCTGTGTCAATATTCCACCTAGGAGCGTGTGGTGGATATTCATTTTCTTTAGGTGATCTTAGCAGTATAGGGAAGTGGTCGCTGCCGTAAGGGTTGTCGGCAACTTCCCATTCAAGTTCAGGCAGTACAGACGGGGAGACTATGCTTAGGTCTATGGAAGAATAGGTTCTATTTGCAAGAGAGTAATATGTGTGTTCCTTTTTATTCAACAGACAAGCACCAGAAGAAAAGAGGAACTGTTCGAGAAGACGTCCTCGCGCATCTATACGAGGGTCGCCCCACAGGTAGTTATGTGCATTGAAATCGCCAAGAACAACGTAGGGTTCTGGCAATTCATCAATAAACGACTGAAATTCATGTTTGCTTAGTTTATAATGTGGGGGTATATAAAGTGAGCAAATAGTGATAAGCTTGTTTAGCAGAATGACTCGAACCGCCACTGCCTCAAGGGCCGTTCGTAGCTGCAAACGTTGACAGGCTATGCTTTTTTGAATTATAATTGCAACACCGCCCGATGATGCGAGAGCATCATCGCGATCTTTGCGAATAGTAACGTGTTGTCGAAGAAAATTTGTGTGTTTTGGTTTTAAGTGTGTTTCCTGTAAACACAGCACTTTCGGATTGTGTTTATGGATAAGTTCTTGCACATCATCGAGATTCCTAAGAAGACCTCTGACATTCCATTGAATGATTTGTGTATCCATATTTAAAGAAAAATTTGTGCTGTGTTTACGGAAATTGAGGTGATGCCGCTTAGGTTACAGAGCTCTTTCGAGGCCCTGTAACGGGGGTTCTGCCCTTTCTGGAGCGTTCGAGGGAGCCTCGCCGCTCCTTAGGCGCTTGGTGCGCCTTGAGAATAGGTGTAGTGTCCATTGCCTCTTGTGAGGCGCCGGACACCTGCTCTTGCGAGCGAGAAGTTTCCCGAGAGGGTCCCGCCTTGGAGGGCAAGACCCCTGCGCCCACCAGCCCGGAGGTCGATGGGGCACCCTGCGGGATTTGGCTGCGCCGGCTGTTGCCAGCGCTGGGAGGGGCCGGGGAGATTGGGGCACCCTCTGCTGCGCCCACCTTCGGGGTCGATGGTCCCCCCTGCTCTGTTGACGGAGCAGCGCTAGCTGCGACCGCCGCGGGGGCAGATGGCGTAACTGCCGACTCACTGCTTGTGGGTCGGACAGCCGCCGGAGGCCGTTGTGACGCTGCCCCCTTACGCGCCACATCGGCAAAGCTGCTCTTAGACAGGTATGACACCCGCCTCCGTGCCTCTTTGAAAGTGATATTTTCTTTTACTTTTATGGTCACAATTTCTTTTTCTTTTTTCCAGGACGGGCAGGCGCGCGAGTATGCGGCATGCTCGCCATCACAGTTGACACAGTGTGGGGTGTTCTGGCACGTTTCGGAGGAATGTTCATTGTCACTGCACTTGGCACAAGTCAGCCGGCCTCGACAGTTCTGTGAACTGTGGCCGAAACGTTGGCACTTAAAGCATCTGAGAGGATTGGGAACGTATGGTCGAACACGAAGTTTGATATAACCAGCCTCGATGGACTCGGGAAGGACACTTGAGCCGAAAGTGAGTATCAGGTGTTTCGTCTTTATCTCTTTTCCATCTCGCCTCATCTTAATTCGTTTAACATTTATAACATTCTGGTCACTGAAGCCCTCCAAGAGTTCAGCCTCAGTGAGCTCCATCAAGTCATCGTCAGAGACAACACCACGGGTGGTGTTCATCGTGCGGTGCGGGGTTATAATTATCTGGGTTTCCCCAAATGACACTAGTGTTGACAATTTTTCATATTGTTTTTGATCGCGGAGCTCCAAGAGGAGATCCCCGCTTGCCATCCTCGACGCCTTATAGCCAGGACCAAAGGCTTCAGTCAATGACTTCGAAACAAGGAAGGGTGAGATAGTTCTTACTGGTTTATCTGGTTTTGCAGAATGGATAACATGGAAACGCGGGAACGATTCTTTTTGGCGGCCAAAAAATTGAAAGACTTCATCGGTGCGCCCTCTTTTCTGAGGGCGATCAGGTAGTGAAGGGAAGGAAGTAGCCATGTGTGGACGTGTAGTTTTCGGCAGCAACGCCAGCCACCCACCATGGAGTCCAACAAGGGGACGCTGCAGGGCCTGAAAAACAGGGCCTGCAAACGCCAGCTGTACGTTGCCACTATAACCCAATATGACATAACCAAGGTTGGCTACTCACACAAGGTTAACCCTTGCTGCCAAGAAGGTCTGAAGTGATAAAGAAATGAGAAGGAGACAGGAAAGGCGGAAAGTAAGGGAAAGACGAAGGTAATAGGGAGAGAGAGACAGGAAAAGGCAACTACCGATTTCCCCCGGGTGGGTCAGTCCGGGGGTGCCGTCTACGTGAAGCAGAGGCCAAAGGGGTGTGTTGCCTCCGCCGGGGGGCCTTAAAGGTCCGAACACCCAGCATCGGCTCAACCCCCAGGATCCCCTTTTCCCCGGACACGGCTGAGCCGCGCACGGCTACACGCGGGAGGGTCCAACCCTCGTGTGCTCGGGTACGTGGTGTCGCAACACACCAAACGCCTGCTGACGCAGACGCCCCTGCGGGGGGATTGTGTGTATGGATGAGTTCTTGCACATCATCAAGATTCCTAAGAAGACCTCTGACATTCCATTGAATGATTTGTGTATCCATATTTAAAGAAATATAGGTGCTGTGTTTACGGAAACGGAAGAGATGTCTTACATTACAGAGCCCTTTCGAGGCCCTGTAATAGGTGTTTTGTTCTTTTTGAAGCGTTCGAGCGAGTCTCGACGCTCCTTAGGCGTTTGGTGCGCCTTGGGGACAGGTGTAGTGTCCATTGCCTCCTGTGAGACGCCGGACAGGCGCTCTTGCGAGCGAGAGGTTTTCAGAGGGAGTCCCGCCTTCGAGGGCAAAACCCCTGCGCCCACCAGCCCGGAGGTCGATGGGGCTCCCTGAGGGATTTGGCTGCACTGGCCGTTGCCAGCGCTGGAGGGGGCCTCGGAAGTTGGGGCAGCCTCGGCTGCGCCCACCTTCGGGGTCGATGGCTCCGTCTGCTCGGTTGGCGGAGCAGCCCTAGCTGCAACCACCATCGGGGGAAAAGGCGTAACTGTCGACTCACTGACTGTGGGCCGGACAGCCGCCGGAGGCCGTTGTGACGCTGCCCCCTGACGCGCCACATCGGCAAAGGTTTTCCTGGGCAGGTACGATACCCGCCTACGTGCCTCCTTGAAACTTATATTTTCCTTTACTTTTATTGTTACAATTTCCTTTTCTTTTTTCCACGATGGGCACGACCGCGAGTACGCGGCGTGCTCCCCATCACAGTTTACACAGTGGAGAGTGTTCGCACAAGCTTCAGTGGCGTGTTCAAGGGCACTGCATTTGGCGCATGTTTGGCGGCCTCGGCAGCTCTGCGAGCTGTGGCCAAAACGCTGGCATTTGAAGCATCTTAGGGGATTTGGCACATATGGTCTGACACGGAGCTTTATGTACCCGGCCTCTACAGACTCGGGCAGAATACTTGAACCGAATGTGAGTATCAGGTGCTTTGTTTGAATTTCTTTTCCATCCCTTCTTATCTTAATTCTTCTCACATTGACAACATTCTGATCACTGAAGCCCTCCAGGAGCTCAGCCTCTGTCAGCTGGAGCAAATCGTCATCCGAGACAACGCCGCGGGTGGTGTTGAGCGTGCGGTGTGGAGTCACTGTTAATGGAACATCTCCGAATGATACTAGACTGGGCAACTTATCGTACTGTTTCTGATCATGGAGCTCTAGCAGGAGATCACCACTTGCCAGCCTTGATACCTTGTAGCCTGGACCAAGGACATCAGTTAAGGACTTAGAAACTAGAAAAGGGGAAATGTTTCGTACTTGTTTGTCGGATTTTTCTGAGTGGATTACATGGTATTGTGGGAAGTTTGGTCTTTGTCGTCCAAGGAACTGAAAAACTTCATCGGTGCGCCCTCTTTTGTGAGGGCGATCAGGAAGCGGAGGGAAGGAGCTAGCCATAAAGGAATTGAATTTTCGGCAACAACGCCAGCCACCCACCATGGAGCCCTACAAGGGGACGTTACAGGGACTGTAAAAACAGGTCCTGCAAGCGCCAGCTTTACGTTATCGCTATAACCAAATATGAGATAACCTAGGTTGGTTATTCACACAAGGTTAACCCTTGCTGCCTGGAAAAATTGGAAGTAAGCGGAAGCTAGGAGAAGACAGGAAAGATGAAAAGTAAGAGAAAGACGAAGATTAGAGGAAGAGAGAGACAGGAAAAGGCAACTACCGATTTCCCCCTGGTGGGTCAGTCCGGGGGTGCCGTCTACGTGAAGCCGAGGCCAAAGGGGTGTGTTGCCGCCGCCGAGGGGCCGTAAAGGTCCAAACACCCGGCATTGGCTCAACCCCCAGGATCCCCTTTTCCCCGGACACGGCTAAGCCGCGCATGGCTACACGCGGGAGGGTCCAGCCCTCGTGTGCTCGGGTACGTGGTGTCGCAAGGCACCAAACGCCTGCTTGCGCAGACGCCCCTGCGGGGGACTTCGCCTGTTTGAGTAATGAACCTTCGTGCCTAAGACATTGTACTCGATGCACCTTACAAATACGCTTAATGTGCCTTTTAGCATGGGCGGGTTACAAATTAGAAGCGCATTTTAACAGCACCGCATTTAGCTTGAATAACCACCGTAATTGTCCTCACAAATGGAGTCCGGCAACTTGTTTTCCTAGGATGTACAACCGCGCGTATTTTTTGCAATTACAGCGATGCAAAAGAAAATCCTCGCTACAAGCTTACCAAAAACAAAGCCTACCGAGAAAATAGGTTTAATATTAAAGTGTTTACGTAACTATAGCATACGAGAAGGAGAAGTATGTTGCAATTCACTTTCGAGGCCTTGAAGCAGCTAAAGGCATTATCACGACAGAAAATTTCCCTTGAAAAAATTGGCAGTGGTAGCTTGCAGGAGCCGTCGAATGCTACGAAGCGTCGTGGCAACCAAGACGAACATAGCTTCAAATTTATTTGCTTGACGTGACACACAGTGAAGATATATGTTCAGGAGAGCTTTAGGAGATTGTACATATAGGGCTAATGTTAGGAAATTACTTGAATATGAGGCCGATGTCAATGTTCTGAGGTGACAGGAGCATAGACACAAATAAGAGATATATTATGTGTATTGTCTAGTGCCTTTCACCTCATAATATGCCAATCCAACATGTCCAGTTTTCCATCCCAACGTCTTGTCAACGCGTTCATGAATTGTTCTTAATCGATTAACATCAAAATTGAAACCGCTTTTAAATAAGATGTTCTTATTGACTCAACTATTGTGTATATGTTCATTTTTTGCAGGCACAGCATTATTCTTCTGGCTCTCGTGGACCACAAGTACCGTTTCAGGTATATAAACGTGGGTGCCCCTGGAAGAAGCCACGACTCTCATGTTTACCGAATGTCGAGCCTCTCTCAGATGGTTGCAAGTCCGCTTTTTAAGGCTCCGGTGGCAGCAATAGGAGGAGTTGCCGTCGCACCTCTGATATTGTGCGACCAAGCATTCCCACTAACACCAAATCTCATTAAGCCATTTGGACACAACGGTCCACTGAATGAAGACCAGAGAACATTCAATTGCCACATCAGCCGAGCGAGACGTATAGTAGAAAACGCTTTTGGAAGACTTAAAGCAAGATTTCGCTTCACGTCGAAGAGAAAGGAATGTGATGTTGACAATGCCCGCCTGGTGATTCGCGCATGTGAACATTTGTGAGCATTTCAATGATGCAGTTCAGTTTCAGTGGCTCCAGGAAGTACAACAGTAACAACCAACTGCCCCAACCAGTGCGTAGCAGCGATTCTGAAATTGGAAATGCAGCCAGTGTGCGTTCTGCACTCGTGGACTACTTCAGACAGAGGGTGTAGACCTTGGTAGCTCACTTCTAGAAATTGGGCCCCAACATGCAAGTGCTTTGTGCTCACACTCGTGAATAAAACAAAGTGAGCATTTTTTCTACCTCAAGTTTTATTTAAAAAACGAACAACTGCATTCACGAGCTTTTCTTGCAGCTGCAGGTGTTTGCTTCGCAGCTCGAATTCAGTTTGTTGTGCCCGTTCAAGTTGCTCTCGCAGCATTCTCTGTTCGGCAAGTATGGCACCTTGAATTTCCGTCGCTGTCGTCACGGTCCGCCGTCGCTTCCTCGTTATGCGCGTTGCTGTGCTCGCTTCGGGGCTCAGAGCAGACTGCACGGTGGGTGAAGGTGGTGGTGGCTCTTCTGCCGGCGTTCCTGGCGCCGATGTGCCTTCACTGTCGGTCATGTCTGATGTGTGACCGCTCTCCATGTCAGAGATCAGCTGGAAACATTAAAGGAAAAGCTGCTACACAGATTGCAAGCAAAATATTTCACTAGAGGCAGCGCATAGCAGCCTCTTAAGTATAACAGACACGGCCGCTTCGTTATAGCCACAATCACACCTGTTGATAATTACATTGAAGGAATGAACTGCACAAATGGGGATAGAATTTTTTATGATGCAGTACAATATTGCACCAAACACGAAAGCCTTTCTGGGAATCTAGGGGCATCCCTCAAAAAAAAAAAGCTTAAAGTAACAAAAGCACCTTTATCATTGTCACAGAGTGCATGCCCGCGCCCCTCTCAAGATGGCCGCCATTGCCCCCGCAGCAGCAACGCCGCTTGCATGGCGATGGGGAAGAGAGCTTCCCATTGTCCCTGAGCTCGCCGGACCGGTTGGTGACGTAGGTCGCCTGAGCGCGACGGAGGGACGAGGCGGCTCGGCGAGCCGGGAGAGCGGCTTGGAAGACGGAGCAGGTTGGTCGGGCACCGGGGGACAGCTGAAGATGTGGTCGGCAGGCTGAGATCTCCAGGCCGAAGTCTTCGCCGGCCGAGCGACAGACGGTGCAAGTCCGTCAGGATCTTCGGCAGCGAGGTCGCAGCAGCCCGACGCTCTTCAGATCGGGACCTCGGCAAGCACGCCCCAGATAAGCCTCGTGTTCCAGCCCGCTCTCAGAACTTTCCGCCGGACTCTCTTTTCTGATCGCGTTTAATCGTTCATTTGTTTATCCATCGCGTGTTAATTTTTGTATGTTCTGTTAGTGTAGTGCTTGCCGTATTTATTGTCGCGTATATTTTTCATTTGTGTCGCGAATTTTTTTTGTTATTTCGCGAGTGTTAATGGTTCCCACGTGGTGGGCTTAGTGTCGCGCGAGTGGCGTCAGGGCGTGTGTTGTGTGACCCGCACGCCTTCCGCGAGCTAGGACTCAGTACTGGAAGTTGTATGTTCTTTTTCTTTCATTATGTCTCGCGCATAATTTTATCTTATTAAATTGAATGTGTGTGTTGTACGTCGCGTCCCGTCTCATGCCTCTGGTTCACGGTCGATCAGGCGTGGACCTTATCGCCGGTCAGCAGTCGAACCTTCAATAACGCACGCGGGGTGGGTTTGTTGTCACCCCATCCCCTCCTGTTCGGAGAGTGCGAATTACCCCACCATCAATCTTTGACAATCATGCAAAGCAAAGGTCTCTTCAATTCGGCAGTGCAGAAAGCGACTTCACTTGTGAAGAAAGCGCAGCCAAATCGAGGAGACAAAGTTTCACAACTCTCTCAAAAGAAATGTGAACTTCTGTGAGTCAAATTGTGGTAAAACATAAGCGTAAATGCTCATGCATTTACATAAGTAAATGCATGAGCATTTACTGATTGCAGGGAAGTTGCAAAATGGTGCTTTATTCATTGCATACCTTTTCGACAGTGTCACTGCTGCTGTTGCAGCAGCTCTCCTCCATGAGTGATGAGTCGTTTATGGGTAAACAACCAATAAATCTTAATTTCGTTGAAGTACGGCCACGTCGGTGGCTAAGACCCAGTTGTTAGCTCTCGTTCATGTTTTCTAAAACAAAGAACATCACAGTCGATTTCAGTTGTGAAGCACCAAAAGCAAGGACATTGCAATGAGCAGCGTAGAAATACATAGAAAAAACTATGCTAGCTTATCAGAATTTTATTGCTGCCTGAAAGCAAGTTCACCTGTGTGACAAACTAAACGAGTACTTTTGACCACGGCAGCTTTTTTGGTAATGAATCAAAATAAATAAAAGTCGTGCCAATTAAATGCTAGGCGGAAACATCCCTAGCTAATGTTTGCACAGGAGGTAACAACGTGCCTTTTCATTGACGGCACAATTTTTCACCTCACGAGGCTTGAATCTTTTTTTTCGTGTAGACTAAAGCGTATTTAAGGTTACAGTTCCCAAGACATCAGACACGTGGAAATTGTAAACCTCGAGTACACCCGGCTGACCTAAAGATAAGCACCACGAGACACATGGTACGAAGCCGCCGCGTTCGCGGCACCATTGCGGCCGTGCACTTCATATGCGAATATAACTGTTCTGACACTACTGCACGTTGTCTGTCGTCGGCACGCTTTCGCTCACAGCTGATTCAATAATGCAACATGGCTCTACCATACACCACGCAGGGCACCCATCTCGGAACTTTGACTTTAGCGATAAAATATCAAGTTCTCTGTCAAGCACAAACACACGCTAAACATACAAGCACAGCGCTCGCGACCATACACAGCGAGAAGAACAATAAATCGACGTCTTACCTGTATGTCTGAGTCAAGTTATCTATTTTGCTGTGGACTTGTGCCCGCTTGCGGGGAAGGCCCATGCTGCTGAGGCTTTCGGCAATCTTGTCATACACCCCGCCGTTGTGTTTCTGACCTCGTAAAGCGTCCAGGTGGTCCTCCCACAGCTTTATGAGCGTCCAGGTCGCCTTTTCGGACCACTGGACGCGTGGTTTTTTCTGGTTAGTTAGTTAATTCGGGTTTAATCGCGCAAAAGCAACTAAGGCCATGCTGCGCCAGCCACAAGATATTAAGAGTTCAAATGTTAAAGCAGTGGAAGCTGCGTTATTTTAGTCTGTGTAAAAAACCGGTTTCTTCTAGAAAGCTGAACAAGTCAGCGAAAGGCACTAGCGGTTCATCTCCGAGTATTGAGGCGGGGTGTAAAGGTATGTGTAACTTATAGAGATTCTGTAAAAGCTTTTGTCTCTGTGTTTCAATATTTTGACATGTCATAATAATGTGCATTACGGTGAGTGGTTCATGGCACTTCTCGCAAGTTGGCGGGTTTTCGTTTTGAAGTAGGAAATTGTGTGTCAGGTGTGTATGCCCGATTCGGAGTCTACATAGGATCACCTCATAGAAGCGTTGCTGGTGACAGCACGACTTCCATTCTCTAAGCACGGGTTTTATTGTGTGTAACTTGTTATTTGTGCATGAGTCCCATTCTAGTTGCCACTTTAATGTCAAGGCCTTATGAATAAGCTCGGATACTGTCTTTGTATGGAAGTGTTGCTTGCGGTATACCTTTGTGTGCTGCCATGAACGCGCATCTATCTGCTGCTTCATCCCCTGGTATCCAGACATGGCTTGGGACCCAGCAGAATCGTATGGTTCTTCCATATTCGTTATAAGCCAACATGTTTAGGATGTCACCAAGTAGGGGTTCGGACGCGGAGTTAAGGTTTAGAGCCCTGAGTGCGCTTAACGAATCGGTATATATGATAGTATTCGTCTGCTTGTCACTGGTGATTTTTTTTACTGCCGTCCATATTGCGAAAACTTCGGCGGTAAACACTGAAGAAAAATTATTTATCCGAATGCTACTTTGCCAATTTTTCGTAATTATTCCTACACCTACGTATTCTTGTGTTTTGGAGCCGTCGGTGTAAAATTCCGTGTAATGTTTATATTTTTCTTGTATAGCTCGAAACTCTTGTATTATGTGTTCTTGTGGAATGTCTTTCTTCTTTAGATGTGTTAGTGTCCAGTCGCATAGCTGTGAAAAGTTGTACCATGGTGGCAATCTTGGTGGCCTTTCAGCAACCTGCAGGGCCTCGTGAGGAACATCATAAGCCTGACAGTATTCTTCGTATCGTAAGATTAGTGGCCGAATCATGTTCGGTTTGCTTGTGTAGTGTATCCTTGATTTGCACTGTGTAACGATGTTGTAGCATATATGTTGTGGTGATGACCGAACTCGTAGTACATAGGAAAGTGTAAGCAGTGCTCTGCGTTGCTGTAAGGACGGCTCATTGCAGTCAAGATATAAACTTTGGACAGGCGATGTTCTGTAGGCACCGCTTGCCAGTCGTAGGCCGAGATTATGAACTGGATCGAGTCGCTTGATGTATGACTGCCTAGCTGCACCATAAGCTACACTACCGTAGTCGAGGATGCTACGTACGAGGGACCGGTATATACGTAGTAGACAAGTTCGGTCAGATCCCCAGTGCTTGTGTGATAGCACCTTGAGGATATTTAATGCTTTATTTGCTTTAATTTTAGTTGTGTTAATGTGGGCCAGGAAGTTCAGCTTTGTGTCAAACATTACGCCTAGAAATTTAGTGTTCTTTGACAGGCAAGGTTGTACCATACAATGTGAGAACTGGGTTGAAGTGTAACCCTCGTTTCTGGGAGAACTGCAACAGTTTTGTCTGTTGAAAAACGGAATCCATTTTTGTCAGCCCATTGTGTAAGGTTATTTATGGTTATTTGTAGTTGTCTTTCGCAAGTGGATAGACCTGAGGCGCGGCAAGCCACTTGCAGATCGTCAACATACATGGAGTGTATAACAGAGGATGGTATGATCTTATTAACAGAGTTCATTTTGATTATCAAGAGTGTCGTGCTCAGAATACAACCCTGTGGAACGCCATTTTCCCGTGTAAATGTGCGTGAAAGTATTGTGCCGAGACGCACCTGAAATGTTCTATTTGCCATAAAATCAGATGGACAGTTTAGCATTCTGCTGATTGTGCAGTCTCCATCTCGCGACGCGAACACACCTCACGCGCGCAGCAAACGACGACGACACTGCCGGAATTCAACATGGCGGCACTAGCGACGTTATGCGAGCGTTTGAGAGTATAGCTAGAGGAAATCTCCACTATTCGACAAATTGTATTACCGCTAACAATTAAAACATTTTCGCATGGTAAAATACATATGGGCACCGTAGTTGTGTGGCAGGTTTCCTTCTATTGACGAGTTGTGCACGCTGTGTGCGAGAGTAACTCCTTTTCCGCTCGAAAAGTAGTTGCACGATCTCCTTTCCCGAAAAGGAACTTTGCCGTAAAGGAAAAACCTTTGTCGTGTGTCACTGCACTTGAACGCCTTTCCGGTAGATGTCCCCTTACCTAAAGGACTTTAGAGTGCCCGTGTGTCAGGGGTATTAATGCATTTATCAAACATCATTTTTCCTTTACGTCATTTTTGGCTCAGGTATTCCTGAGGGACTGGACCGAGTTAGAAGGGACCTTTGCAGAACTTTTAAATGAGCTGCCACTTAATGAGAGGGTGTTTGTAGTGGCAGAGGTCATTCCTGCAGCCCATCCTGGTCCTTTCCTATCAGGTGCCTTACTTTTACCTATCATCCTTTGTAGCTTTTACAGAACCACTTAGGCTCAGTACTGTCTGCGCATACGTCACACTGACTTTGTGTATAAATGCATTGTTGAGAGGATAATACTATGTAGGTCTTTATTCTGAGTAAATGTCTGCTTTCATGTAGTAAACTACATGTTCAGTACATCTGCTATGAGTAAAATTTTCATGTGGAGCATGTTTTTGTCTGGTTTCCTTTTACCTATTAGGCATATCCGAGCTTGATGCCCCATCGAACGCCACGAATACTTTCAACACTACCAACATGAGCCAGCCTACAGTGGACACCAGCAGCTTCCCGATAGCCTTAGAGAGGCCCTTGGAAATCACGTGCCCCTCCTTCCAAGGGAGAGAAGTGACTTGGTGAGGCGGGTGGCTGCTCACTTGTTGAATCGGTGCTGGAGACCGAAGATACGCAGCCCAGCTGCACAAAGTGTAGCTCCGTATCCGCTCTCTCTTGAAGATAGGAAGTCAGATGACGGGCTGCCGGGAAGGGGCTACGACTCTTTCCAGCAGCTGGAAAACAGGATAGAAAATTGCAATTCTGAAGCATAACTGAAGCAGTTATGCTTCAGAAAATTTAAATTGCGGCAAGCGATCTGCCTCTCCTACGGCAGGAGCTTCGGGCTCTAAAGCAAGAAGGTTGGCGTATGGCTGTGCCAACTGGCAGCCAGTCCGCAGATTTGAGCCCCTAAGTGACACACCAGAATAAAAGAATGTGAAGGTATGCAGTTGCACCAGTTCTTGCAAAGTAGCAGGGGCTTAGACTAAAATAAAATATTGTGAAGCAGTATCATGCATGTTTCTTCAACTACAGAATGTTCCTCTTCAGTGTTTAGGAGCAATTTATTGAAACAAAAATAATGATATCCCAAAAGCTATTTGAATTTCTCTGAAGTTGAGAAATTGGCTGCCACATGTCAACTTTCGTAAGCTGGTTCCTAGTTTGAAAGCTAATCACGTGTAAATGAGTTGACAAACCTTTTCAGTTTAATCACACGCACAGTAGCCCTGCCAGTGCAGTGATGCCAGTAGTCATCGCCCCTTTCTTACTGCACTAAGCTCAAGGCAACCTTGAGAGCAACGCCCAAGGTGAACAACAATAAATTTTGCAGAGAATTACCGGAACAGTTAGGAAATGTGTTTTCTCACTTTGCTTACGATAGTAGAAGGCTACAGTGCGAGAACCGACGGAGACAAAGGAGGCACACAAAGTACAGACACAGCGCTGACTGAACAAAAATGTGTATTTTGCCGCTGCGCAGCTAGTTTTAAAGCGAACACTTGGCAAAAATAAACAAGATCACACATGCGCACAGAACCTGCCTGTATCACTACCGCACCCTGGCATTTGAATCAAGGTAGGTCAGCTATTTTTCACACAAGGCTATCGAGGGACAGACAACTGACGCAGTTATTTCCCCCGCGTGAAATTGCGACAGCCTCGATAATTTCTCTAGCAAGGCTTGATTTTCTCCTAGATATAGTATTGCCTTTGTCGAGGGTAGGTTTGCACCCACAGTTTCGACGCTGCACGCCTTGATGACCTTGAATGCTATGCTACCTGGGACAAAGGAAATTACCTGCAGAAGGAGGGCGTCTGTATTCGTTGCTCGATTGCGCCTGAGCTCAGTAAGTTATATTACCCAAATGCGATAGGAATATCTTCAGATATATTGACAATTCTTTAGTTCCTAACGTTTCAAATAACGGTGGATTCACTGTAGCAATGTGCTTGGTGTTTTTTTATAGATGTTTTATGTCTCCTAACTGATGCATGAGCTTTCTCAAGAAAATAACGTTCGGCTTTTAGACCTGCGCCTTCAGTTTTAGACACAGAATGTGTGCTGGATGCTTGATCCAAGGGTGAACAAGCCTTTACTTCCATTTGGGTCTGCACATTCTAAACTCGTGAAGAGAAGTATTGTTGTCTCTCGCCTTTCAAATGCCTTGAAGAAATCTTGTGTGCACAAGGCGGAAGAAAGCTTTCGGTCGCAGGTATCCTGCCTCAGTGCAAATGGATATACCTTGTGTTTGCAGGTTAGTGTCGCGGAAGGCTTACTTAAATAAGTTGGGAAAGCTGGTCGCGCAAGGACGCTGTTCACAGAAGCACAAAGTAGTGACAACGTAAAGAAGGCAGGTGTTTCATATTTTCATGGAATCTCCCACAATCCTAAGAAGGTTGGCAAGAGTGCAAATGGTTCATGTTCTTTTTTCCGAGCCTAGAAAACTGGTGCCACTAAGAAAGCAGACTTGTGCTGTCTCCCAAGAAAAGGCCCAGTGTAAAACTAATCGCGGACAGTGCTTCACACAATGTGCCCAGTGTGTCGTATATGAGATATCGGGCAAACTGGCTGATCGGGCATCGGGAAAACTGGCTGATGCATTAACGATTGGCTTAAGGGACACCACAACAATTTTAGAAACACTATTCAAGGTCATCTAGGCGTGCACTGTCGCGACTGCGCGTGCAAACCTATCTTCGAAAAATGCAAGTTTATATCTAAGAGACAATCAAGTCTTACTAGAGGAATTATCGAGGCTGTTCCAATTTCACGCATCGGAAATAACTGCGTCAGTTGTCCCTTGATAGCGTTGTGTGAAGAATAGATGACCCACCTTGTTTCGAATGTCCGGATGCGATAGCAATACAGGCAGGCTCTGTGCGCATGTGTGGCCTTGTTTATTTTTGCCAAGTGTTCGCTTTAAAACTAGCTGCGCAGCGGCAAAATACACAATCTTGTTGAGTCACCGCTATGTCTGTGTTCCTTGTGTGTCTCCTTTGTCGCCGTCGGTTCTCGCGCTTTAGCCTTCCACTATGTTCAAACAAGCCCAACTAGTTACTCTGCTTACGACAGTTGTCGAATTCATGAAGTCGTTCTGTGATACTGTCTCGCATTTATGTTTTCAATAAGTAGACCTGGTTGTAACAGCCATTCATCTGTAATATTTTGTCAACATTATGACAGGCCACGTTTTCGTGAAAAAAATGCTGGGGTGCGCACCACAGCTGATGAGTCTAATGGAGTTGACTTCAAGGAAGGAAACGATTCATCTGGTTGTCCACGTGCAAGACCGTAAAAAAAGGAAATGAAGGTATGAAATACTTAATTTCATACCCCCTGATGAATAATTACTATAATGCAAAATGAAATTAAGTATAGCACGCAGGGGATCAGAGAATGCCCGCATGCATAATACATTATACAGTTGCATGCCCACAGGCAAGTGATGAATAACCTCAATGTGTAGAAGCTCGAATGTTTGATATAGCGGTATCTATCTTCGTGTCATATTCAGTCTGTGTGTGTTCCAATTATTTTTATCACCTTACATTACCCGCCGCAGGAGGCTATCTCTGGGGACGCTGCGTATCCCTTGACGACGTGGTTGCTGCCGCCCTACCGCCAGACTACGGTGAACTGGCAGCCATGGATGAGTGCATGCAACAACGCGCACAGTAAACAGCGAGTGGTCATTGAGGGGGGCCTTCGGGATCCTCAAAGCTCGGTTGCAGCGGCTGCTATATATTGATGTCGGCAGCATCAAGCAGGTTGTACTTGCAGCCTCTGTGCTGCACAACAAGGCTCGGCGATGCGGCGACACCGTGGAGTACCTCGAAGCGAGTGACAGCGGTACTGATGTCTCGTCTGCTGAACCTGCCTAAGGCATCAGCCCTGCCGGCAGCATCCTTCCGTGATAGCATTGCCCAGAGCCTCTAAATGCAAGGGTTATTTACATTTGTGGCTTGACTGTGTGTGATATCCTCTTATTGTGTGTTTTGTTTTTTCAGTATCCGTCCGCTTGCGTGTATTTTCTTTTTTTACTTTGCTTTTTATACTTACGTAATAATCAATCGAAACCAATCTAATTTTAATATACGGCCCTGTTTTATATACCTGCACTAGTTGTTTAATATTCACGTGTCTTATAATTGTGCTGAAATGTAACTATATATACTTTCAGCTTCGTTTCTTCATTGTAAGCTTATTTTTTTTAATACCGAGTGCACGTCTATGTGAATGTATTTTTTGTTGCTTGTTCACTTCATCCTCAAGATAGATAACTCTTTTGATATAGTCAACTTAAGATCCCTTAATTGTTTGTATACATTTTAGTATTCTCACGTGATTACTTTGCCATTGTGTTACACAATTGTGCGCACCCTTTTGATAACTAATTCACAATTTGATTAACTATTCATCCGTGCCAACACTATGCCTGCAACCTGGGGTTGTTTACGGCATGCTACATCTCGCAGTACATACATGTGATGCTCCCTTTTTGAAATGCAGTTTACTTGAGCTGACTGAAGCGAATCTCCTGGAGGGTTTCAGTGAGCAGAATGGCAAAGAGATTCATACGAAACACCTAATAATTACCTTTGGTTCAAATTTCCTGCCCGAGTCAATCGAGGCCGGGTACATCAAGCTCCGTGTCAGGCCAGACGTGCCAAATCCCCTCCGATGTTTCAAATGCCAGCGTTTCGGCCACAGTTCGCAGAGCTGCCGAGGCCGCCAAACATGTGCGAAATGCAGTGCTCATGAACACAGATCTGAAGCTTGCGAGAAGTCTTTGCATTGTGTCACCGATAGCCCTGCCTCGATATTTTATACCTCGATACCAAGCCCTGTTGAACGAACGACGGCGATGCTGTCGAGACTCCCTAACATGGTAGATAGCCACACACAAGCATAATCAGAGAGTCGATCCTATATATTTCTTAAACAATTAAATAGTTATGTTTACACGGATATATAACGTATATGTGTATATGTATATGGATATATGTCGTAGTAAGCATTCGCCGGTGTTGTCTTTGTTGTACAACATTCCTATGACTGCGGCTTTTTGTCTTTGTCCTTGGTTCGTTTGTGTTCTACTGTAGGTGTGCTTGCATACTTTGCTTCTATAACTGTTGAAGCTTGTTCCAAACGAGCTTCAACAGCCAAACAGGAAGTATAAGGAGTTTCTTTGGAATTCGAAAGTTGAAGTGCTGGTTCGCGCGAAACATCGTGCAAAGACATCAGCCGCTACCGACGGTGATGCCCCATCTGCAGAACACCGCTCTGCGCACTCTGCGGAACATCTACGAACGTGCTCACATGTAGAAACGCCACGTGAGAACGGTGCAAGCAATGCTTTTGCATGTGCGCCGTTGCTCCTTCCTGACACACCGCAGACTGAAAGCGTCCCTCCTTTGGAAACTGATTCATGTGAACTGCATTTGAACACACACACACCCTCCAGACTCGCTGCAGTAATGATGGCTTCGACAGCTCCAGTGAAAGTGAATTAGAGGAAGCAGCAGAAGGCAAAAAAGCAGATAGCGCACCGTTGGAGACGAACGCTGACCTGGTAATATTTTAGTACATTTTATAACTAACGGTAACTGCACGGATAGCCTATGTTTTGCTTTGGAAAATTAAACCCCATCGGTTATATTATATAACTCCATGTAGGGTACTTTACAGGAACATTACGTTCCCGAAATACCGTGTCGGAATTACCTGACTTAAGTTAACACTGAAGATTGAACGAAGCATAAGCATTATAATCTGGACTCACGAAAAAAATCCCAAAGTAAGAAGAGAAGCTTCAAGCTCATTTTTAACGATTAGCTGAACTTTCGGCGGTAATAAGTCACTTTATTTGCTGTAGGTAGCAAATAGTCGGTCACTGTTTACAGCGGTCAGTTGGTTATAGGTTGTAGTAGCCTCACATACATATCCATGTCTGGAAGGAACTGTTATAAGTTAGAGAACGGAGAACTGCCGGTCAGCCAGGCGCCTGTCCAGCGTATTAAATAAAATGAAAAATTGCCAGTCAGTCAGGCAAATCACCAGCGTTTTGTGTACAGGGCCGGTGCTGGCTGCTTGCAGGGAAGAACCTCCGCACCGCGTTCGACCTCTTGGTCCTTTCGTACCCTGTCAATAAACTCCTTGACAAGGGATATAAAATTATCAGGAAACAGTGTATTTAAGACCTATTACAGTTGGTTTCCACAACCCTGTTTATGCAGGCTATTCAGTTTTGATTTAAGCAGTGTGTGAGTCAGATTGAGAATGTTCTTCACATGAATCTTTTTCTGCACCTCGCAGAAGGTGAAAAGGCATAAAAGCGCGCCACCGGGGGAGCCTCTGTCTTTTGGACGCCGGACACCCGCGCCGCCCGGACGAGATCACCTGCCGTAACACGTCAGTGACCTCGTTTGCCTGACCCACCCAGGCAGAGAGGCAAGCCTATTTATTACTATTATAGAGAGCACGTCCCTCTGCGAGTGTTCATTGCTGGTAGCAATAAACGTTATTACAGTTGACGCCGCTGGTTGCCTTATTCGTTCGAACTTGACGTAGCGATTCGCGCTACGGGTTGGGGAGTACTACAAAGAGACTTCGTGAGGCTAGATCCGGAGCTCGCCTTCATCCCTAGCCGCATGCAGAGTGGACACTGATAACATGCTGACACCAAATACAAATATTTCTTTCCATGTAAAATGCAATGTCTCTCATAGCCAAGTACTGAGGGAATGTTTAGTGTTTAGTAAAGCATCATACACAACTTCACGTGTTGAATTTGCCGACATCCTTTTTACGCAGAACTTATGGTCAGGCGTGGCGCATGTGTGCATTGCAAAACGAGTAGAAAACTTCAACGCTACATAGCTTGCGATATTCAAGCAGCAAATTTTCTCGACCCGCGCGCTTTTGAAGAAGGAACAGCAGAAAGAAGACGACATATCCATGAATAAGTACGGCACAAGTCACCCATACCCCAAGAAAACACGAAGGGAAAGAGCGCGCGCGGCAGCCGCGCGAGCTGGAGCAAGAGCGAACGGTGTCCTGACCGTGATGTCACTCGCGAGAGGGCGCCACTCCAAGTTCTTGCCTCTAATAGGGAAACAAAGAAATGACACTGACTTTAGCCCACGCTGCTAAACCTGCAAAATTTCCGAAAGATGCGTAAAAATTGCCACATATCTGCATAATAAATTTAGACTATTAAAGATACATAAATATCCTACATGCGACGTGCGTGTCTGCCATAAGAGGGGGTAGCCGTGCGAAGGTTGATTGCTCGACGTCATGGTTACTCCTTTGTAGGCGTCGCACACCTTCCTGCAAGCTTCCTGCTTTGCCTGAAGATGGATGCTTTTAGCTACTTTTCAGAGAGCGACATGTCGACACAGCCGGAGACTTCTCAAATCTCGCAAGCTTGGAAAAACTGTCATGGAGGAATTAATTTTGCTTGTTCGGTCGCAGCCTCCCTTGTACTTCATGATGCATGTTGATTATAAAGACCAGCTGAAGCAGACTCATTTGTGACGCCATTGGAAAGAGCCTTTGCTTCACGGGTAAGCATCGAAATCTGACCAGTTATAAGTGCAGTGTTATAACGAAGGCATGTGCATGCCTTTTGTCGAGCTCGTTTATTAGCGCGATTTCATTTTCTTAAGCGCGCATTCGTGAGAGCCTCGCGTGCAGCGATGCACGCAAGGCTCACGTGTGTGAGAGCTGGACGTTTAGGCCTCACATTACGAAAAACGAAATTCAGATAAATATAGAGGAATGTTTAGATGAATGAATGTTAATGTACTGGCGCTTTGAATGCGTTTGCTTGAAAAGTGGTACGTCACGCAGAATTTGTTTTCGCAGCGGGCGACGTAATGGTGTGCGGCGTGGATCATTCGGTTGTCGTAATAAGTTTCTCTGACAGCACACAATAGTAACAAAGAGGTACGGGCATGTCCGCGCCTAGCGCAAATCTGATACGTTGAAGTTGGCGGCAGCGCTGCGGCACGGTTACCATCGTACACAACAGCGAGTGACTGGCGTAAGAAAGAGCGCGAAGGCCCTGCAGTGGGCGTAACTAGGCTGATGATGATTATTATGATTATTACTGTGAGATTAACAACACATCTTTTTGGTAAAATACTTTGTCGCTCTTAACTGATGTGGTGTTTCTCTTTATCGCGTTCCTTCAAGAGTGCACGTTCTTGCGCTTCATGCAATGTTAATTGTGAGCCACTATGCACGTATCAATAAGATTGCCAGTTTTCATGGCCCATTCACGTTGTCACAAATGTTTTGCTTACTTGGTAGATAATTTGCCTTCTCCTGCAGGAGGGCTCAATATGACTGCAGGACTGCTACTTCCAATATCGCAGCTGTTGCAGAGGCAACCGCATATGCCAAAGAGACTACAGCGGGTAAATGCATGATGCATTTCCTGTTACCCGTCTGAATTTTCGCGAATTGGAAAACAAATTGTGTGCCACTCAATCATGCTGTGCAGGCATCCTCAACAACATCACTGAGGGCTGCACTGAGCAGCAAAGTGACGTGGAAGTTGACCAGCATTCTGTAGAGCGGCCCAGCAGTCCGGGCGACGATGTTGTGTATGGTCTCGGTTATGACCGTGATTTGTTGTTAGAGTATACTAGTGAGGGGCGGGAGGATTCGCCTCCCTCTTCTCAAATGGTAAGCCCGTCTTTACAAATATACGTAATTTACTTATGGTTTCATCCTATATGAATATTTACTTATTCAAATGGTTATCTGTAAACAATTCGCCCACAGGTCAGCCCACAACGCTCGCATCTCACGAGGGCCAGAAAAAGGCAGCCCAGTGTGGGGGCCACGCTGCCCCACAAGTTCCAGCAGGAGACGGCAGCACACAGAACTTCCTGCCAACAAGGCCCACGTCCTGTTGGCAGTGTGTGCAACACAGCGGACCCAGAGAAAGACATCGCGGTGCCCTCCAGGAGCTCTCCAGGAGTGAATCGCTACTCCTCGGTTTTGGTCACCTGTCTGAAACATACCAAGACAGAGGCACAATACCACATTAGCTGAAGTAGCTAACATTTTGGTGAGGCGGCAGAACCAGAATTACTTGCAGCAGCCAGTAGAGAAAATGTTAGCTCAGCAATGCTGTGTGGCATTAACGAATTTCAGTGTCATCCCTCATTATGGTAGCACCTAAGCGTTACGATGCAATAGCAACTGCCAGCCATTGCTCGGGCTGATTACTCCTCCAATTCTCAATCTTGTCTGTGTTCTGCAGCCTCTCATTGGCTCACTGCCTGTGCCAGCATCCGTGTATCCACAGGCTCATTGCATGTCGTTGCACAGGTGTTGTCACAGCCCAGTCGCAAACATGTCATGTCCCGACAAAGTTGCCGAGCCGCACCACTGCTGTGTAAACAGCTCGCCTCTGTCGGTGTGTCTTCTGGTCAGGAACTCGACAGGCCCCCCTCGTTATGGCGGGAGCCCGGCACTAGGATGCGATAGCTGTTACCCTTAGCTCGGGTGCCTCGCTCCCCGAATTCCCAACGGTGTCGGTGTTCTGCAGCCTCTGACCGGGCCACTGCATTTTCCAGCATCCGTGTATCCACAGGCTCATTGCATGGGGTTGCACAGGTTTTGGTACATCCCGGTCGCAAATATTTTGTTCCAGGGTCAGGCTGCAGAAATATTTCATGCTGCAAAAAAGAAGTTCCTCCATTGCATGACGCTTGCATTAATGTTTCATGTGTGTTAGCAATTCTTTGTTTATGTTTGATCTTTCCTTGCTTGTTTGTGTTTTGCTTTCTTTATGTTGGAGCCTCAAGTAAACGGAATCCTGGAGTTGCTACTCAGATAACCAATTATTAGCTTTACAACTATTGTGTTGGTGCTGTCTTACTCGCATGTACTTCCTTCGATCAAACGGCTGGAAAACCAGGGGTGCGATCGCGCAAACAGCTCGCTTTTCCGTTCTCTCGCTTGCCCTCTCGTGATTCGTTGGCGCCCGCGCGTTTCGTCACGGCCGCCATTGCGCCGGGGTGGGACCACAAAATGCGCTTACGTCACACTCCTGTCAATCATTCCAAAAGCGAGGGGAAACTGCCGCTTTCGTGGAACGGTCGACAAGGGCATTCGTTTCGAAGAATGAATGGCCGTTGCCATAGCAGCGCTAGTAGCAGACGATGCGCCTGTCGTCTGCTCATAATGTCGTCGCTCGCCGAATATGGCTGGCCCTGGCGGGGGTCGAGTTTTTCGAGATTAAAACGCGATCCGCCATCGCCGAACGTTAGCGATGTTAATTATGGAAAACAACTGTGATCACAGTGAAATTAAATGTTGCGCCTGCGCTGTGATAAATATAAATAGTGCTGTTTTAATTTTGATTGATCCGAGTGCATTTGTCGAGAATGCTCGCCGTTTCACGTTGTGCTCAGAGAATCGCGTTCATTGTTCGACGGTTTGTTTGGCGTTCACGAGTCGCGATGGCCGCTCCTATCGTCGCGCTTTTGGAGTCGCTCGGGCAGCCTCGGCAACGCATCTTTCGGGACGCATTTGACGAGCTTACCGAGGAAGAGTTCCGCGACCACTTCAGGCTCTCGAAGCGCACTGTGCGCTGGCTCTGCGAGCAACTGGAAGACGCCATCGGTGGCTTTCGGACCGGTGGCATCACGACGCAAGACAGGGTGCTTTGTGCTCTCCGTTTCTTCGCGACGGGGAGCTTCCAAAGATCCATCGGCAGCGAAGAATTCGTATCCATGGGGGCAAGCTTCCGTGAGCGAAAGCATTCACGCAGTTGCGGAAGCAATAACCGTGGTGGGCCGGCAACAGGGCTGGGTGAGCTTCCCGTTGACAACGGCCGGCAAGGCTAGTGCAAAGGCGGCCTTTGCGGATCGGGGCCGCATTCCCGGTGTTGTGGCCTGTGTCGACGGGACGTTCATAGCGATCAAACAGCCCGAAGGACTCAGCCCGGGCGAGACCGCGGGCTTCATGTCAAGAAAAGGCTTCTACGCCTTGAATACCATGATCGTAAGTACTCACGATCTGACATTTTTTTTGCACGCTGTCATCTTTTATTAGGTTATCGGTTTTATGTAATGCCGTCGTAGTCTGTACAATACGGGTACCACGTAAAGCAATATCGATCGTGATCGAGCCCGTTCGGAATTTAATTTCTCGGTCCAGATTGACTCATTTGCTTAAGCTGCGGGAGGCAGGTAATCGCGGTTGATAATTTCGAACCGAATCAAATCGATCGATAGTGCCCTTGCAGTACGGGTATAAGAGTACGCATTGAACAACCAAGGCGGCTATGATGAGCGTTAATTCACAATTCTCTCGTGAATGTAGCTTTTCGCACATTTCTTGCAATAATTAAAGAAGACTATTTCGGAGATTGCTTTTTACTAATGTGAGAAAGAATGCAGCTGTGTCTGGGAAAGAATTATGAAATCATGTTGGTGCAAAAACATTTCATTCAGACCATTTATCTGTCCGCATGACGTGAAATATGAAAATATTCCAGCTCAAATTGCTTATTCTGAACCATTTTCCGCCCGTTTGTTCTGCCCTCCAGGTGTGTGATGCCCACATGCGCATCGTGGACATCGATCCCCGTTTCCCCGGATCGTGCCACGACTCCTACGTGTGGAGGCACTCTCCACTGTTAGGCCGCCTCACACGTAACCTGCGACGTGGAGAATGGGTGCTTGGTGAGTGCTGCAGACATGTTGCAATCAGTGAAGTATATTACACAGTTATGTTTCCAACATGCAGGAGACTCAGGCTACCCTCTTGAGCCATGGCTGCTGACACCTGTGCCAGGCCATCCAGGCATTGACACTCCGGAGGGGCGCTACAACCAGGCCCATGCCTCCATGAGGAACGTTGTGGAGAGGGGTATTGGCGTCTTGAAGGCAAGGTTCCGGTGCCTTCAAAGGTACCGGACACTCCTTTATGAGCCCAAGGATGCAGCCACAATCGTGGCAGCCTGCGCCGCTCTCCACAACATTGCTTTGAAGGCAGGGGAGCCGGAGCTGCAGGACAGTGATGAGGAGGCCGATGACAACCAGCCACCGCTGCAACAGGGCTTGCCTGTGTCTCAAGGGCACCACATCTGCCGGCAAGAAACGCCCAGAGAGCTGCTGATGAGAGCAAAGCAGATGAGGAGCCAGGTTGTCAACCTGTTCTCTGCGGCCCCTAGCTGGCGTACCACTCACCTGCGTGTGCTGCATCGTCGGCTGAGGCAGCAACAGCAGGCTCATCGCGCGGCTCAACCGTAAAGCCAGGTGAGTTCTCCAACATAGGCGTGAAAAGGCAAACCTCATAATGCCATTGAAAAATTGAAATGGTCGCCCTTGATAAAAAGGATGCAAGGCATTTTCAAAAATATTTGTTTTGATTAATACTGAAATCTCTATTGCGGATTTTCACAGGGTGTGTCACAGTAACAAAAGGTTCAGAAACAGTGGAAGAGAGACGTTAAAAAAGTGTTGCTGGGCAACTTAGTTCCTGATGGGAACGCAAATTCAAGGAGAATACAAAAAACAGCACAAGCACCTGAGCGGGTGTGCTGCTGCATCTCTTTTCCGGGTTCTTTTTTCTTTTGTAATTTTATTCTTGAAATAACTAGAAACACAAAATACAAAATGACACTGTTATAACAGGGAATTTTGAAAACAAAACAGACAGAGGTAGGTTTTGCACAAAGACATGTCGTGCCATTTCGACATTTTTGTCCACCCCTGTAGCCAGCTGGGTAGCTAGATTGAAACGTCACAAGAACATTTCATTTCACACTGCAACGGGCACATTGTTCATGTAGTATATTCAGCCAGCATGGAGTAAAGCCAAGACATGGTGTAGCTCAAGGAAATGGAATTACTTTAATGTACTCCATGGTTCCAACTTTGTAAACATCCTCGTGTCACAAAAAAATACAGATAAATGTCAGCCGCTACATGTTCAGCATTCAGATACACCCCATATAATACAACATATCTGAAGTAGTAACAGTGACGAAATATGTCACAATGAGCTGGACTAACGTGCTGCTGTAGCAGGAAGCCTGCAGGACGTGTGTATGTCACATATCACAGCACCTTGAACTACTCTTCAGTATCAGGTACAGTAATGCACTCCATAGCTGTAGCTTAGCATATATAAAGTTACATGGAAGTAGTAGCAAAAAAATATCACAGCAGGAGCCTATGTGGCTAGCCAGAAGTGCTTCATGTAACACTTATTATCCTCTCATTATAAAAGTGGTAAGCATACAAATAAAAAGCATCATGCAAGCCTGACTAGCATTCTGTACTTCGATATAAATGGCAGGAATAACATGACCTAGTTGAAAACAATATGACTAATACTGTTTTTCTCCGCGTACAAGGCATCAGCTGTTAGCTGGAGAATCCCCATCAGGCGCCAAATCAAGAGTTAGCTTCACTATATGTAATGTGTAACGCAATTCTAAAGCAGCCATCTAGTGATTTCAGGTAGACACTGGATATGGAACCTTGCAAGAAAAAAAATTGGACCTCAGTGCAACAACACAGAGTACAGAAAGAGCAACGCTAGCAGGACTGCCACCTAACTCATATGATTGAAACACCCTAAACATATTAATGATACTTGCTAAAAAATACTAAAACATACTAACGATAAAGTTACAAAAATAGTATGCAATTTCTTGTGCACATAACGGAAATAAGGTAACTATTTAATTTCTGCTACCTTCGAGTAACATCTCAAAGTTTAGAGATCACTAAAAAAATATTTAAATGTGCAAAACAAGGTCAAAGTTATAATGAACGAATAATAATGAATAATAGAAAAATACAAGTAATAAATAATAAAACTTCAAATTGTCTATTGCCTCCTTGCAGCCACTACCTCCTGCATTAGCTGGCCCAAGAGCTGCGAAAGCTGCCCTACTGGCCGCAGTGCCTCCGCTACTTGGTCAGCCTGCCGCTCCACAGCAGCCACGACCCGCTCAGTAGCTGCAGCCAGCCGGTCTACGCCCTGGCGGATACCACGAAGGAGCTAGAAAGAAATCATTACGTCAGCATCCATTCCCGCACAATCGGTCAAGCACCTCTACAGCAAAGTGACCTGCATAACGAAAGAGTAATTATGTTCGGTCGGTTCCTAGTGTGAGGCGTGCTGTGCACAATGTTTACAAAGTGAGCTGTAAAACGGATGATTTTGGTGGTCCCAAGCACTTTAGGTATAAAGGCGCTCAACTGCATGTATGCTCATTCAGATTACCATATGTTCATCAGTTATGGGGACAAGGACAAACACTTTCTATGTTATTGTCTGTCTGCACCATTGTATCTGTTTTTTGTTGTTGCTTTTCATGTAGTTGTGCAAAGAAATATCAATACCATATGTACTTTTATGCTGTCGAGCCGCCGGAAAGTTAACAGATGGCATATCAATAAGTTTGGGATTGCAAATGAGCAAGCGACCATGACATGTATCACTGTAGCAAAGAATGCTAGGCCCTATGTTGCATTTTGTTGCAAAAGCATGTATTGGACCTTGTATATAAATTGTTATTCAAGCATTGCAAGCTGTCGCACTGCCATTATATGTGATGTTTCCCAGCCTTCCAGAACAAGTTAGCAACTTCAAACTTTGTGGAAATAGCCACAGTCCTGAGTGCATTGTGTGGCAAAGTTTTCCTCTTACTGCCTTAATTACAACCATTGCAACTCATTAATCAACAGTGTTCTTTTTTATGTTTCAATAGTTTATTGAGGTTTGTGTTCTCCATCGTCCTCAATGAACTATGCAAGCTATAGTGTTTCTAAGTGCGGCAAAATAAAGGAAACTTTACGGCGATGTGCAGGCTAAATTTGAACTGTGAGTTAGCTACCGCCTTTGCAAATAATTATGAAGATGAAGGGCCCAGAGCATTTTAGGTGTTTTACATATGCCACTCAATTTACCCCGCTGCCTTGGGAAAAATGTTTCAGACATGAATATTTTTGTGTGATGGGGGAGAACTATCACAATCAGCATGCGCAATCCGATGTGTGTGGTGCGATTACAGCATATGCGGAAAAATTCATTAGCTAATACTTGAAAGTGGGCGGCCAAGGTTTGAAACGAGTAAGTCATATGAGGCAGTGTTTTAAAACGAGTGATTTAATTACAGGCAACTTGCCATGTTTATGAAACTGCTCAAAAGAAAGAGCTTTAGTGGAAATAGGAATGTATGAAGCTGTTATTGTGTGATTGATTGCAAGTGTCCCTGTTGTCTAGTCCACCCAGTTATTGCCTGTTGCAGAAATGCTAATGGCAGTGATTATTTGGTTAAAACACGGTGGCGGGCTAGTTGGTTAGAATCCATGGTAGAGTGTATAAGCGCGACTGGACGAGGACGAAGAAAGAAACAGATACACAGACACAGCGCTTCACTTTCAACTATATATCAACCATATATAGTTGAAAGTGAAGCGCTGTGTCTGTGTATCTGTTTCTTTCTTCGTCCTCGTCCAGTCGCGCTTATACACTCTACCATGGCAGTGATTACTGTGTTTGAAGCTGTTACATTGTGTTGATGATTGCAAGTGACCGTGTTTATGACCATGTATGTAATGTATGATGATGTTCTCGTCCGTCTCCCTTAGTTCGTCTCCCTTAGTCTTTTTTTTCAGTTCAGCTATTGAAACACGTGTTAGCCATGTATGTGAGTTAGTGACCTGTGCAGCTCATCAAATTGCTAAAAAAATGTTACACCTGTCTACTGTCATTCTATTACGCTCCACCATATAAAGCAGGCAAGGGCACACGCACTTCGTTTGTCTCGTCGTTCTGTACGACGGTTCTGGCGTAGTCGTCCGCGAGCCGTTCAACCAAGGCCTCCCGGTGGGATACCCGACGACGGCCTCGAGACCGGCGCTGCACCCGGGGTTGGTAGCCTGGAAAAAGTACTACTTTTTAATGAACTTAACGCACACCTACGTTACGTCCAGTGCATTCAAGCTGTGACATTGCAGGATATTTCCTGTTCACTTACTGGTTCTCACTCCGCCAGGGCCAGCTGCAGGCTGTGCAGTGGCTGGAGGGCTTCGGGGCAGTGGCTCAACAGGGACCACTCCTGGCTGCTGCAGCGCTCCTATATTGGTTATAGAGGGTACATTCACTCAATGGTTAGAGTAGAAATAGTTTGCGTTCCTTATATACGAAACAGATTCCACAAACAAGAAGGCAACAGGGAAGAGCAAAAGCTTACCTTCACGTGAAAGGCCGCTTGTTCCAGCGGTGGTGCCCACAGACTGCGTTTGCACGGTCACCCCCATGGCGGGCTGCATTATGTATAAGATGCGAAGAAGCAGTTTTGTCAAGTTTGCGTAATCTGCTCCTCCCAATATGCAACTAACGTAGAGTTATGATAGCAGAAAAAAATCTCTTGAAATCCCAGTAGTAAACCATCTTGTGCATGCCAGCAGCAAACACATGCACATAAAGGAAGAAAAACTATATCTGTTATACCAGTGTCACGCAGGCACTTTTGATCTGAATCGATCCCGATCGGGGCAAAATTTCTCTATTTCTATTGCCTCCCTTCGCGGAATGAAGAAAGGAGCCAGTGGGTGTCGAGAAATTCTATCTAAACTGGGCGCGATCGCGAATGAAGCGGCCTGCGTGACTGGGGTATAACATTGCTTACGCGATGCAGTATACACGGCGCAACTACTGTAAATTACTGCCGCGTCCTCCCTTTTTTGGTGCGTTTGTCAATGGCTTACCTCGTCGAGCGGTTGGTAGAAGGGCTCGCACACTCCGGTCACCGTGGAGGTGCCCACTAAGGCGATGACACGGCCACGAAGGCCGGGCAGACGGCCTCCACCCGTGCCGCTGCAATTACGGACAGCATTGTAAATATCGCGAGCAACAGAACCGCTCCTCGCACTCACCTTTGACTTGCGGAAGCAGCGGCGGCATCTCGGCGGGAGAGAAATACTTCCTTCCGCCAAAACACCTGCCACTGTTCGGCTGTCTTGGCGGCCGGGCCCTCTGTGTTCAGCAGGGCGGCGAGCTCACTCCAAAGCTGCCGCCTACGCTCCACCGTGCACTCCTGTGCGAGTGCGCACGATGTCCGCACAAGGTACGGATGGCCCTCCATGAACGCCACCAACAGTTCACGTTGGTGTGGCGACACGTGAGGGCCAAGCCTGACGTTCTTGTGGGACGACATTTCGAAACTGACGAACAGCGATTTTGCAATTGAACTGCGCGCTCCCGTCAATTTCTTTTGGCGTGTGCGATACCACCTAGCGGACTAAACCAAAATATATGCCGCTTAAATTAGTTTTCTTCTCTCGCATGACATTTCCGAGGTAGATTATATGTTGCATCAGTAAGAAATTTTTTCTTATATTACGTGTTTAATTATTAAAGCATCACAAACATTCTGCACTTAATGTATCGTCCCCGATCGAAGCCCAAACTGGTGACGCAAACTTCCTGGGCTGGGCTCGCTCGTTTATTGGCTGTGCTCTCCCTCCCGTTCTCACAAATCTTGCGGACGGCCTACTTTGTGACGTCGCAGCCAGACCGAGAGAACGGAAAAGCGAGCTGTTTGCGCGATCGCACCCCAGACCACTGCAGTGGAACTCCCGGCAGCACCATGCCTAGGATCACTGGACAGAGAGCGTGGTCCCCAGGTGACGGTTGGGGAACCTGCTGTTGCGCTTTACAACAACGGCAGCGGTGCTTGCACCTCGCGGACCAACAGGCCTTTCTTTTTTTCCTGGATTCCTTTGGGTAGCCCAGCTGAACTTTGGGCTGCAGAACCAGCGTATATTGTGGAGCTGAATAAACCTGCTACAGTCGTGTTCCCTAACCTTGTGTTCTGTTGCTTGTGACATTGCCATTGCGATGCGGCTACTACGCACCTCGCGAAAACCATTTAAATTGTCTGCACTACGCTAATGACGTCTTGCCTGCACTTTTTGATCTCTCCGCTACATATTTCTATTTGATGACTGTAGTTATCCAAGTAATAATTGTGACGAGTACCTGCGATTGCACAGAATATTACATGACATAGGCTAGCAACGATAACTGCCAGTTGTGGTTGCCGCTTGCTCCTTAGGGCATCTCTACACCTTGCCAACTGGTATGTAGCCTTCTGCACCTTAGCTACATCCGTCTCAACTTATTTTGCTGTGCATTGTTTTGCTGAAAGCTATTTACATCGGTGACTTTTTCTGTTTGATCTATTTACCATGCCGAGACATTCAAAAAAGCAACGGGGAACTCATGTGGCACCTTTTTTTTTCTGCAGAAATGCTGCAGCACACGAAACACGTGTTGTATCAGCCCACCTGATTTTTTTTCTGGTTTGTTTTTTGTGCTGTGATAAATTGCTGCATGGCCCGAATGTTTGCCAGGGGTATCTGAAACTGGTACTCACACAAAAGACATTTTTAAGAACAAACCACAGTTGATGTGAAATGCAAATCTTGATACCAGGCTCTGCTATGCCAAGAACTTTTTTTTATTGCGCTCAGGGCAATGTTTTAGCAACATGACAATGCAATGTCAGATAAGAATATGCCTTATATTGCATCTCTGACAGTGAAATGTTTAGTTTGCGGAATACACTTGGCTGTACTCTGCCATGTCGAGGAGCAAAGCAAATTTCACATTCTTGCTTGGTACTCTGCATTTGGAAATTTTAGCAGCGTGTACTGGATATGAAGCTTTGTAAAAAAGTCAAGGTTTGTGGAAGTGGCAGCGGAGCCGTTGGATAGATGTTTCGCTGTGGGAGGGATATATCTCTTGGTTTCCTATAATTTGTGGCTTATATCAGGCAGTGGCGATGTGCTTAATTCTTTTGTTCTTACTTTAGGGTGTAGGGCTGTTTGATTCGTCTGCACCACTCCGAACCAGTTCACGGTAGTGCACGAGATGGTCGGACAATGTGCACTTTTCTAGCGCCTTTTAAACAAACGGTTTGGTGCAACGGGCACCATTGCAGCACAAGCTGCATTAGCACTATCCCTGAGTAATGGACACTGCAAAAATGTTACTGAGCATTCGCGAGGAAGGGGGATGTTTTTCCAACCAAATAGCCTCGACCAGATGCTAGCAAAACTTCTTTCCATTCAGCTCTCGTCCCTGCCTTTCCTTTATTTCGTTTCTCCCTTTCTCTTTGCACAATGTGGATCTTACAATAGGGTGGCACATTCCCACAGAATTCTTTTTGAAAAGCCTTTGTGGTGTCCGTGCACCGCCGCTGCAATGTGCAGGGCTTTAGGCACCTACAACGAGGAAAGCAGTATGTGAACGAGAGTACTTGTTGAAACAATGTTTGCAGGAAAGTCAACTCGCTGATTATGCGAACTGCCCAATCATTGCCATCGTCATGAACGATGCTTCTCGTGGCCTCCGCCAGTTCGCGACAGAGAGAGAGCGAGATCCAAAAAGGTGTCCTGCAGACGTGTGGCCATCCACTGCAGCAAGCGCATGATGGCCGTCGCGTGTTCTTCGTCTATGGCTAATCGAGACTTACTCCGCGGCTGCCTCATTGACGATAGCCAACTCAAATTTGTAAATGATTCGCGTTTATACTTGGCACTACGTTGTGCCAGGTGCACATTTAGTTTTGGGGGTGTTCGCGCACCACGTTCTATCAAGGTGCTAGAGCGGCTAAGACCAGGTCAGGATTTTATCGCCGTCTGCGTCGGCGGCAATAATGCTGCAACGCCTGAAGCGGCAGACGAAATGGCGGACAACATCAAGGTAAGTCAATGCTTCGCATATCATTTGTTGCACTAGCTGTACGTCATATGTCGGGCGAATGAAATCTCTTGTTTAAACTGCGTGCATAGTGTGGCGTGTAGAATGCACGTGTGCGGTGCCTTTATTGACTGTCTTGTTAAGAATGTATTGACTATGTAAAGGTCAGCGTATAAAGAAACGCCGCCTTGCAATCTAGATTAGCTGCAGCTAGGCGTCAACGCGACGTACGACATCGGCACTGCCGCTGTCAGCGTTCGCGCATTGTTCGATGCGCAGCGTGGCCCCACGAAGGTGTGCGCGCACTTCCGTGATTTTTTATGGGGGAAAAGCAAATTTATGGGCGAAATGCAAATTCAAAGCACTGTTCGAGCCAATGCACGTGTGGCACGCGTTCATGTTTCGTTGTGCGGTGGGAGCCATGTCCCATTTCCGCATACAGCACCTTTATAAAACCTTGTTTTCAGCGCAGTACCTTTTTACCGCACATACATTTTGAACACGAACATGCCAAGATGAATGTGCAATGCTGATGCCATCATGGTTTACGACATTTCGTTTTTTTATTATTATTCAGCATCTATTGGAATGTGCGGCCGGCTTAGCCAGAAATGTTTTCTGGTATTTTCCCCCTCTCTTATTTTCTTCCTTATTTTTCCGCTATAACATCGAATCTACATATCGTCGCCAGGAGCGTCCACAAGGCAACTTTGGACGCAGCGAGGAGCCCCAGGAAACGGAAATGGAGACCGGCTTTTCGGCCATTCTGGATGAATAAACCGGCGTTTGAGTGTTTTGCGTCCGAGGGCCTTCTTAAGGGGAGGAGGATGTCTTAAGAGAAACGTCTTCCCGGGGGCCGGCTGTACGCGGTTTGTAGCGAAACCAGATATGACGTGGGGCCAGTGGTGTACTCCCTGCCCCAAGATAAGTACTTGTAGGCCCAGGGAAAGACGCTGCTTGGTGCTGCTGCTAAATCCCTGTGGTTTCTCCCGGCTCCCCTAGGTCGACATTCACATGGTCTTCTTACCCCACGCTGGATCGTGTTCAATCATGCCGTCCTTGCGCGGTGTCATTGTCGGCGACAGTCAGGTTAAATTCCTAAATAGGTCGCGCCTGCGCCTTCTTGAGTCTATTAAAACCTGCACCTTCAGTTTTACTGGCTACAATGCAGTGCGGCTGGCGAGAGCGGTCTCCACGATGCGCTTCGAGCGTGTCGATTTCGCCGTTCTTTATGTTGGCGGAAACGACCTTGAAAGCAACGTGGATCCACAAGAAATATGCGACATCAAGGTAAGTCTACTGAAATCACAAAATTCTAAACATTAAGCGCTGATACTTGTGTTTTCTTTTAAACTTTAGGCCTTGATTGTTCAACTTCAACGAGACGTGGCCCCCGTCGTGCTTGTTTTCAAGGTGCTCCCTCGCTGCCTAGACGATGCTGATGCGGAGCAGAAAATGCAAAAGCGTCGCTTGCTTAACCGCAAATTGACGGCTACGCTGTAGCGCATGCCGTGTCTGCAGATTTTGAACCCCGAGGTATGGACCCCCTTTTTCCAACGGCATGCCGTTGCATACCGTCCGTAACATGCTTGGCTTATTTTTCACACGGTTGAAAATGTTTTACTTTTTGTCTATGCTCGCTGCGGTAGAAATGCGGACCGTTTGTCGTAGTTGTGTCTCCATTACAGAATCGCATTACTGTGGTGAACAAAGCAAGTATTGATGTACATACTGTGCTCACTTCACCCTTTGTTGGACGGTCGGAAATTTTGGTCCCACTTTTCAGGGCAACTTCGCTACTCTGTAGCGGTGAACTGTAATTTCAACAGTTGAACATTCCTGTGTGGACATGTTTCTGAACCACTTTAAGCATATTTTTCGCCCATTTCTTTGTCAAACAACGCGATAGAGCGATTGCGCTGATTGTTTACATTTCTTTGTACAATGTTTAGTTTATTCTATCGCCTTCCTTCAAACCACCACAGCGGCAAATGGACTCCTTTGATCGAAATTCCGTGTTTTCATAATAGCTGGATTTTGGTGCGGTTAGGTGCCTAAATTTTTCGTGCACACAGCTACCAAAACAGGCGATCGCATTATTAGCATCGCGAACAAATCACATTGCTACATATAAGAACTGCACATATGAGCCCTCAAAGATTTTCAAGAAGCATCTTTTTTCAAAGAACCCTTGCGATATTGGAAAGCCCTGAATGAGGATTCTCATACAAAACATGCTGGATAAGTGTAATAAAAACGTGCACAAACTTCATGTATAATGTACTCTGCTTGCGTCCATGAAAGGGTTAAGATGCACAGACTATTCACAGGTAAAACCACGTACATAGTTTTTAAAGCGAAACCCTCTTTGCCTCTTCCTTGATCAGTGGGTGGCGGCTGCTGCAGTCCTGTCAATATTGGTCACTGTGTGTCTGGCACTGGATATGTGCTACTTGGCATGCGTCCAAATAGCAACTTGAGCTGCACTTAACCGGTAATCCAACATGTACCGCTGGGTAGACAAGTAGAACAAGAGGAAAGAAATTAGGTATACAACAGAAAGTTTAAGAAGTCAGCCACAGATAAGTCGGAAAGCCAGCCTTAAAAGCAGCCGAGTGTGAACAAAAATGAACTAAACCGGACCAGGCCATGCATTGAGTGTAGAGCTATAGATGTGAACGAGTGATTACATTTTACTGAACATTACCAAGGCTTCACTTATTACCGATTTTCACATATGCATGGAATCTGCTAACTTTTTTGTGCAAACGCTACTGGAAAGGATATATTGCATCGATGGGTGTTAATATATTTTCTAGCATATTTTCTTGTTTTCAGCCGACACACACATCCGCGTTAAATCAAATAGATCACTGTAGATGGATGCCACAAGCATATTACAAGAACTGTGAATTGGAAGCTGTTAGCCACCTGCGGCACGAAGTCATACAAGGGTACGTATAGTCTCTGTGTGCACATTGGCTTCATATGTTTCACTAATTTGACTGGCTCCTATTACACTCAGACTGAATAGCAATAACACACAGGCCACTTTACGTTCGAGCTAGTTGAAAGACTGCGAAAGCTGAAGTTACATTCATAAATGTTCATAAGTCCATGGCATTGGTGAAAAAAATTGAAAGCTTTTTTGGTGCAGCCATGCGCTGTCAGAAGTGTCTCAATGCATTGCATTGGTTGAACAGGCACATATTGGCTGTACCACTTGGATTTCAGCGTGCATGCGTAAGCTGGATAAAAAAAAATTCTACCATATTTTTCATCCAAACTTTTGCTCGCAAGTGGAAAACGCTGTTTCTGTTGCAAATAGATGTGGCTTGCACACAAGGCATGTGAATGCTAAATTTCTGGGTAAAAAAAAAGCAAAGCTATGCTGCATGAACAGAAGGTGGTGCAGCCACATAACCTGACCTTTGATCTTCATTGCGCTCAGATCGAAGGGATGGAACAAAGCGAATGTCTATTAAATACTTGATTTCAGCCAGTTAAATTTGCCAACACGGGGATTCAAACCATGGGTGTCCATCTGCTGTTGGGCGCGACTGTCTATTTAGTGACAACACTAACTACTGCGTTCATTGGTTCTGACAGATATCAAGTCAGTTTTACCTCAGCACACTGCATTCCGTTATAAACCAATATGCTTGAGAACCACTTGAGATCCTTCGATGTCAGCATCCTCATAATCACTGGGCACCCCATAAGAAAAATAGACAAGGTCAATTTTGGATGGTATCCTTGCAAGTGCCGAAAGTTCTTTGATGATGATGATTTGTGGTGTTTAATGGCGCAAGGGCCAGGTGTGGCCAAAGAGCGCCATGACAAGTGGTGATGTTGACGATGTATTATGGAGATGTGGCTTGGCTGTAAAGTGGCCTAAAAATAGTCGCTGTAAAGTGCGTAAAATCTATGTGCTATAAAATTATGGCGATGATTAATGACGAGTACTATGAACATTAAAATCGATCGTAGAAGGATGATGCAAATTATAAAATATATAAGATGGTAAAATTACTTGGAGCACTGCTGCCTCGCCAGAGCCCTTGAACCACAAGGGCCTAGAGGCATGTGCTATTCAAAAATAATTATAGCGCCATCCTCTGAAGAGAGGAGACGCTACGAACATGTGGGGCTAAAAACATGAAACACAACATCTTTCAGATAACTTAGAACTGCGACGGTGTCAAATAGCGGTTCTGGGCCGAGTAACATTACTGGATGAAGGGGGATCTGCTGCTGGTATGCTATGGGAAAATGTTTCTTTCTTTCATATTCGGCTTTCCGACACTCCAGAAGGACGTGGAGGACGGTGAGCCTCTCCCCGCATCTACCGCAGGTTGGAGGCTCGTTTCCGGTGAGTAAATAGTTATGTGTGCCGAATGTGTGTCCTATTCTTATACGACAGAATAGGACATCTGTCCGGCGTGATTTTGTTACGGAAGGCCAGAATCCTAACTGTGGCTTTATCACGTGGAGCTTATTATTTATTTCTTCGTCCCACATGCGTTGCCAGTGGTTTCGTAGTTTCCTTCTTAAGAAAGGCTTCAGGTCTTTGACAGGGACCGAAGCAGTAGGACTAACTGCATGTAATGAAATTGATGTGGCCATCTGGTCCACTAGAACGTTACCCTGGATGCCCCTATGGCCAGGCACCCAGCATATAATCACATGCTGGTTAGATACATATGCTTTACATAACACGGAATAGAGTTCAATTAAAACAGGATTTTTGCGCTTACAGAACGATATCAAAGCCTTCACAACACTTAGGGAGTCCGTAAAAATAACTGATTTGTTTTGTTTTCCTTATATGCTTCACGGTCGACAATATTGCGTAGGCCTCAGCCGTAAAGATACTAGTTTTCGGATGCAGTACGTCGGATTCCGACTTTCTATTTAGTGACAACACTAACTACTGCGTTCATTGGTTCTGACAGATATCAAGTCAGTTTTACCTCAGCACACTGCATTCCGTTATAAACCAATATGCTTGAGAACCACTTGAGATCCTTCGATGTCAGCATCCTCATAATCACTGGGCACCCCATAAGAAAAATAGACAAGGTCAATTTTTGATGGTATCCTTGCAAGTGCCGAAAGTTCTTGAGCTATGGATCAGGTGACACGAACAAGTGTGAGAAGGCTAGGCCACAGAAACTCCCGTTTCTGATTTGTACACTATTTGTTCAGCCACGTTAAAATGTGTGGAGCTTTAAAATGTGGGGTGGCCAGAAGTCTAAAAGACGAGGAGCAAGCAAATGGAATGCAGCCACCAAGCAAAAAATGTGCAAGTGTAAGCTGTTGATTTTCCCTCTCAAGGCACGTTCACACCGAAGCAGGCAAAGCTCCTCGCCAGGCGGATAAAAGCAGGCGGAAAATGAGGCGGCGAGTCCGATCGCTCGCGGACCGATTTTTTCCCGCCTGCTGGAGCTTTCCGCTTTGCCACAGCCAATCAGAACACCAGACGACGCTGGTGCGCCCACGAAGATGGACGACCAGTGCCACGAGATGGCGAGGCGTGCTCCACAAAAACGTTAGATGCTCCGCCTCGTCGGCGGTGCGGGCAGCTAGGCAAGCCGACAGGTCGGAACATGCCCATGCGCTCACCGCCTCACCGAGTTGAAAATCCGCTCGGCCGCTTGGACGTTCCGCTTTCGGGGTGAATGTGCCTTTAAGCAAACACCAGGGAGAAGAATCGGTATCCAATGAGAATAATTATTTGACAGTCTGGGCAGGAACTAAAATATCAGTATTTAGAACGCAGAAATGTATATATAGCAAAGCGTTGCAAACATTTGCACATGCGAATGCTTGTTACCTACTTGCACCACCTGCAATGTCCAGGTTTGTGCTCCAGACTGTACATATCGCAGCGATATAACACATTACAAACATTTGTACCAATTGCACTGCTTTTTTTTCCCCTCCAGCATCGATTTCTCAATGCATCCAAGAAGCCGAGGCGCCCCATGTTTGTAGACGACGGGTACCATGTGCACAGGGGCCGAGGAATTGACCAGTTGGCAAAGATCATTGTTAGTGCTCTTGCTCAGCGCTTTGGCCATGGTGCCAAGTCACCTGCACGTACTGAACCAGGCGCTGTCTACAAGGCAGTCAAGTGCTGCTTCTGCAACACCAAGGGCCACAAATCATATGAATGCATGAAGTTTGGTAAGCCAGCTTCTCGGCAGATGTCAAAACAACCCTAAATGTTGTGTTGACATCCCAACCATATCATACACAACTTCACGTGTTGAATTTGCAGGTATTCTTTTTACGCAAAACTTATCGACAGGCGCATTGCAAAACCAGTAGACCCCTTCAACGCTACATAGCTTGCGATATTCAAGCCCCAAATTTTCTCGACTAGCGCGCTTTTGAAGAACGAACTGTGGTTGAGGCATGGCAGTAGAAAGAAGCACCACCGCCCCGTTGCAAAGAGGATGCTCATAACATCTATCCATCCATCCAAGCCGACATATCCATCAATGAGTACGGCTGAACACACCCATACCCGAAGCATACACGAAGAAAACGAGCGCGCGCGGCAGCCGCACGAGCTTGAACAAGAGCGAGGGGGGTCCTGGCCGTGACAACACTCGTGAGAGAGAGGACACCACTCCAAGTTCTTGCCGCTAATAGGGAAACAAAGAAATGACACTGACTTTAGCCACGCTGCTAAACCCGCAAAATTTCCGAAAGATGCGTAAAAATTGGCACATATCTGAATAATTAATTTATACTAATGAAAAAACAAATATTCTACATGCGACATGCGTGTCTGCTATGAGAGGGGGTAGCCGTGCGAAGGTTCATTGCTCGACTTCATGGTTACTCCTCTGTAGGCGTCGCACACCTTCCTGCAACCTTCCTGCTTTGCCTGAATATGGATGCTTTTAGCTACTTTTCAGAGAGAGACATGTCGACACAGCCGGAGACTTCTCACATCTCGCAAGCTTGGAATAACTTTGTCATAGATAAAATAATTTTGCTTGTTCGGTCGCAGCCTCACTTGTACGACATGATGCATGTTGATTATAAAGACCAGCTGAAGCGGACACTCACGTGGGACGCCATTGGAAAGAGCCTTGGCTTCAGTGTTATAACGAAGGAATGTGCGTGCCTTTTGTCGAGCTCATTTATTACTGCGATTTAATTATCTTAAGCGCGCATTCGTGAGAGCCTTGTGTGCAGCGATGCACGCAAGGCTCACGTGTGTGATAGCCGGACGTTTAGGCCTGACATTACGAAAAACGAAATTCAGATAAATATATAATAGAGGAATGTTTCCATGAAGCAATGTTAATGTACTGGCGCTTTGAATACGCTTGCTTGAACAAGTGGTACGTCGCGCTGAATTTTTCGCAGAGGGCGACGTAATTGTGTGCGGCGTGGCTCACTCGGTTGTCGTAATAAGTTTCTCTGGCAGCACGCAATAGTAACAAAAAGGCAGCCTTTAAACGTACGTGCATGTCCGCGCCCAGCACAAGTCTGATACGGTGAAATTCGCGCTCTCTCTTACGTCAATGACTCGCTGTTGTGTACGATGGTAGCCGTGCCGCAGCGCTGGCGCCAAGGCTAGAGTACGAAATAATAACATTTATTTGCACATATAAGAACAGAATAACCGGAGACCACGAGCGAAACTGAAGAAGGGTGAAAGCCCGTCTGCAAGTGCGCCTACGAGCTCATCAACCAAGGCGGCCATGCAGTGGCACAGTTTCATACATGATTTGTTTGCCAGTGGCGCTTCTGTATTAATGGGCAGCACGAGTGAACTGTCACAACACTGCATGCTGTAGCCATGTATCAAAATTGAACCGGCGTCAACACGCAGAACATTCATGCGTTCATGTACACGCGTGATGATTGCACAGTTTCCTCGATCACTGTATCACATGGCACTTTGCATATGACCGTGCGCCGGCACGTTTATTTTTGGCGTATTTCCTCTCCGGCAGACATTGCACGACACTCACGTCATTTCTGCATGACCAGAAACACAGGTTGAAGGCTGTGGTATGCTCTTATCCGCTGATCATTTTCCATCTTTTTCTCTCCTTCAAGGTGCCGAATGCAAAGAAAAATGGCAGTTCCGCAAGGAACTAAACAAGGTGGAAAAGAGTGGCGCAGCCGCGACGAAGACAAGGCTGAGGCTTTTTTATGACGTATTGTCATTTCTGCGTTGCTATGTGTCGGGTCGCAGGTAAGTCCATAGATAAGAACATAAGAGCACGAAAAACGTTACACCAACTGAAACGATCACAGCACAATCACAGCAGTAACAGTCACAGCAGTCATTACAGTCACAGCAGTCATCACAGTCACAGCAGCCATCGTTGCCTCGTATATAATTGTCTCTGTCTGCACATGAAATACGGGTGGCAAAGCAACCTTTCAGTTGCCGTAACGTCACGGATGTTGAGGGCGTCTGCTAGGACCCATTACTGCTTTGCCGTTAAAGATTGTCCTGACTGTGGTTCTAACGGGCCAAACACTAAATGTTGCAAGTTTTGTGAAATTTTAGTGATCGAGCGCCACCTAAATACGAATGCTGTGGAAGCCGTGACGTAACAGCATCGGCGTTCGGTTTTCGTCGCGAAATTAAAAAAAAAAACATTAGGTGACCTTCATTTTCTTTGGGATATCCGACCTATTGTAAGAATGGCTTGTTGGGCTCTTTGGAACGTCGTATTGCGTAAATCTATTACTGAGAGATTAACAACACATTTTTTTATATACTACTTTGTCACTCTTAGCTAATGTGGTGTTTCTCTTTATGTAAGCCTGATGTGTAGTGCAGCTAGGAGGTGAGACGCGGTGCAGTATTGTACTGTCGTGTCTAATTGAAGCAGGAAGGAGGGCTCATGTATTAAAAAGTCATGACATGTGGTGTCACATGATTAAACCGTCCGTTCTTGCCTGTGGTGTGCAGCCATACGTCACAGCTGGCCTGTTTGTGTCTTAGAAAACGACAGTTGCCTCCATGCCTATAGAACGAGCCGCTGGTATGTGTTCTGTGAAAATAGGCACAGACCTAGAGTTCATCTCTGCTCTGCTGAATGGCATGTGTGAATGAATGCTCGCGCCGCTCGGCTGACTAATTGATGTCGCTCTTGGAGGACTCCGCTAACTTTTTCTGCGCGTTAACAAAGGTCGACGGTGTCGGCCGTGCACGCAGGAGCCTCGAACGAAAGGACTTCACTCACGGGGATACGTTTCGAAACTGGATTATCTACAAAAGACAGATCGAAGAAAGGAGAAAGGAAAGAGAGAAGAAACACAATGTCCACGTTCTCTGCTGGCCGCACCGACGCCTTCGTCCCTGTCGGGGGCACCGGCGTCTCACACTCAGTAGGTGGTTCGCCGAAAATCCCGTGGAACGGATCAGCTTGGGAGGAGGCGCCGGGTGGGACGTGGTGCAGTGGGGCCCCCTCGTCTGTTCGCCGGCACCCTCTTCCTCTTGCATCGTCGGGCCCCTAACCACGGGTGCAACAATGTTTGTCGGTCGTTTGCGACTTTCAACAACATGTGTTTTAGAGTTTGAGAGGTGCATCCAAGCTTGTCATATGGGCTCCTGGTAGGTATGTCTGTACAGTGTAAATAGATCTCAGGAAGTACATTGGATGGTGTGTAATGTTTCAGTGTGCAAAAGCATCTAAGTTGCTATGCGACTTAAAATTTGTGGAAACACTGCGCTAACGCAGTGGTTATGGTGTTGCGCTACTGAGCTCGACCTCGCAGGTTCAATCCCGGTGGAGACGGCTGCATTTCAGTGGAGGTAAAATGCAAAGTGCGCTTGTGTACTCAGATTTAGGTGCACCATACACAATCATTGGTAGTCAAAATATTCCGTAGTCATTGCCGCGTCACCTGATTTTCTGTACTGCCTATTTAAAATAACGTTTACTTTTCAAATACCAAAAAATATGAAGGTGCCTGCTGCGATTTTGTATGAGAATCACCTCCCCCCAATCCTGCTGTTCCTGGTTTGGCTAGAAACCAGATATGACGGGAGATGAGAGGTATTCATTGCGCCTGGATAGGTCTAGTGGGCATATATAAAGATGCCGCGAGGCGCTCCTGCTTGATCTCTGCGATTTCTGCAGGCTTGCAGTATTCCATAGGTGTTCATTCACCAGATCTCGTTGGCCCTCGCCGGATTACATGGTGTACAGAATTGATGATGATGATGATGATGATGATGTGTGGAGTTTTATGGCGCAAGGGCCAGGTGTGGCCAAAGAGCGCCATGTCTGTGGTAATGAGTTTGCGGTGTAATTATGATTGCTATGAAGTTGGTGTGAGGTGGCTGTAAAGAGGCCTTAAGATATACGCGCTAAAGTGCGTAAAATCTGTATGATAAAATTATGGCGATGACGTATGACTTGTTCTATGAAAATTTAGATGCATATAAAAAGAATGATACGATAAGTAAAATATATCACGATTATAAGAAATGCCAGAGCACTACTGCCTCCTTGGAGCCCTTGAAACACAAGGGTCTGGAGGCATGTGCTATACCGTACAACTATCCCAGCGGCGTCTTCTAAAGAGAGGAAGCGCTAGGAATGCATGGGGCTAATAACATGTAGGACCACATCTCTCAGAAAACCTAGGACTGTGTCTGTGTTAAAAAGCGGTTCTGGACCGAGGAACATTACTGGATGGAGAGGGATGTGCTCTCTGTAAGCTAAGGAAAAATGTTTCGTTCTTTCAGATTCGGCTTCGCGACATTCCAGAAGGACGTGGAGCACGGTCAGCCTCTCCCCGCATCTACCACAGGTTGGAGGCACACTTCCGGTTAGTAGAAAATTATGGGTGCCAAACGTGTGTCCTATTCTGAGCCGACAGAATAGGACATCTGTTCGGCGCGATTTTGTAGTAGAGGGCCAGAATCCTAACTGTGGTTTTATCAGGTGGAGCTTATTATTCGTTTCCGCGTCCCACATGCGTTGCCAGTGGTCCCGCAATCTCCTTCGCAAGAAAGGCCTCAGATCTGTGACAGGCACCGCAGCGGTAGGGTTAACAGTTTGCGATGCGATTGACGTGGCCATCTCGTCCGCCAGAACGTTACCCTCAATGCTCCTGTGGCCAGGCACCCAGCATATAATGATACGCTGGTTAGATATGTACGCTTTACACAAGACGGTGTAGAGTTCACTAAGTACAGGATTTTTGTGTGTATAGACTGACATCAAGGCCTTCACGACGCTTAGGGAGTCTGTATAGATCGCTGCTTTTGAAAGTTTTGATCTTCTTATATGTTTCACGGCAGAGAGTAATGCGTAGGCCTCGGCCGTAAAGATGCTTGTTTCGGGATGCAGTACGTCGGATTGCGAGAAGGATGGGCCGACTGCTGCATAGGATACCCCGGCATTTGACTTCGAAGCATCTGTGTAGAAATCTGCACAGGAGTGCTTGTGCTGTAGTTCTAGGAAATGCATTCTGATTTCAGCCTCAGGAGCGTGCTTTGTAACTTTTATAAAGGATATGTCACATTGTATCACCTGCCACTCCCAGGGAGGTAAGAGCTTGATTGTGTGCATTAGGCGATGCTCGAGGAGTGGGACATGCATTTCATTGCTAAGCTCCTTCACACGCAGCGAAAAAGGGTGTCTTATGGAGGGACGGTTGCTGAAAAGTGTAGCGCACGTCATATCGGTAACGGTATCAAAACATGGATGTTCAGGATTAGAGCGTACTTTGAGGAAATATATAAAGCTGTTGTATGATCTCTGTAGGTGGAGAGACCATTCATTCGATTCGGCATATAAGCTTTCAATTGGGCTTGTTCTGAAAGCGCCCGTGGCTAAACGGATGCCTAGATGGTGAACCGGGTCTAGCATCTTTAGCGCGCTTGGGGCGGCAGAGTTATATACCACGGCACCATAATCTAATCGTGACCGGATGAGGCTCTTATACAGATTCATTAGGCACTTCCTGTCACTACCCCACGTAGTCTGGGATAGAAGTTTCATTAGGTTCATTGTTTTCAGACACTTTTCTTTGAGTTGTTTAATGTGTGGGACGAAAGTGAGTCTGTAGTCAAGTATGACACCTAGAAATTTGTGTTCTTTGTTTACAGGTATCTGTTGTCCACGCAGTTCTATGCAAGGATCTGGGATAAGTCCTCTCTTTCTTGTAAAAAGAACACAAGAGCTTTTGTTAGGATTGACCTTAAACCCATTCTTGTCTGCCCACATTGACACTTTGTTCAGGCCATGCTGTACCTGTCTCTCGCAGACTGCGAGGTTACAGGATTTGAAAGCTATTTGAATGTCGTCCACGTAGACAGAGTAAAAGATGGCGGGTGGTAGTGAAGCACGAAGCGTGTTCATCTTCACGATAAATAGCGTGCAGCTGAGCACGCCTCCTTGGGGTACACCCGTTTCTTGCGTAAAAGGACGTGAGAGTGCATTGCCGACTTTTACCCGGAAGGTACGATTTGACAGATAGCTTTTTATTATATTAAACATATTACCGTGGATGCCCATTTCTGACAGGTCTCTTAAGATTCCGTAACGCCACGTGGTGTCATACGCCTTTTCCATATCGAGAAATATCGATAGGAAGAACTGTTTATGTATAAATGCGTCCCGGATATTCCCTTCAACACGCACGAGATGATCGGTTGTGGAGCGCCCTTCTCGGAAGCCGCACTGATAAGGATCAAGCATTTTGCTCTGTTCAAGGAAATGAATGAGTCGCCGATTTATCATTTTTTCGAACACCTTACAAATGCAACTTGTGAGGGCTATCGGGCGGTAACTTGCCACTGAGGAAGGGTCTTTGCCTTGTTTCAAAACAGGGACTACAATGGCTTCCTTCCAGGCGGTTGGAAGGTACCCTGCATCCCAGATGGTGTTGAAAAGTGTGAGTAGTGTAAGTTGCGTGTCATTGTGTAAGTTTTTGAGCATTTCATACATGATTCTATCAGATCCTGGTGCGGAACTCTTGCACGCGCTCAAGGCAGCTTTCAACTCGGCAGTACTAAAAGGGCAATTGTACGGTTCATTCTGTCGGCATTTATTGATGAGTGGCTTGCATTCTTCTATTTGTTTGTATTTTAGGAAGGATTGCGAATAATGATTTGAGCTTGATACACTCTCAAAGTGCTCCCCAAGTGAGTTGGCCTGGTCTTGCAGTGTATCGCCCTGTGTGTTTACCAGGGGGACTGAGTATGTTTGCCTACCTCTAATCCTATTAACTCTGTTCCAGGCTTTGGCCTCATCCCTAAACGAGTTAATACTCGATAGATACTTTTGCCAGCTTTCCCTTCTGGCCTGTCGGCGGGTTCTCCTACCTTGGGATTTTACTTTTTTAAAGTTGGCAAGATTTTCTGCAGTCGGCGAAGCGCGTAGCTTCTCCCACGCTTTGTTCTGATTCCTACGTGCAATTCTGCATTCACTGTTCCACCACGGGACATGCCGTTTGCATGCCGAGCCGCTTAATTCACGTATGCATTTAGATGCGGCATCTATTATAAAGGCTGTGAAGTACTCCACAGCAGCATCGATTTCTAAAGAAGACATGTCGTCCCATGATATACTAGTTAAGTTTCGGAACCTCTCCCAGTCTGCTGTGTCAATATTCCACCTAGGACCATGTGGTGGATATTCATTTTCTTTAGGTGATCTTAGCAGTATAGGAAAGTGGTCGCTGCCGCAAGGGTTGTCGGCAACTTCCCATTCAAGTTCAGGCAGTACAGACGGGGAGACTATACTCAGATCTATTGACGAAAAGGATCGGTTTGCAAGAGAGTAATACGTGGGTTCTTTCTTGTTGAGAAGGCACGCTCCGGAAGAAAAAAGGAACTGTTCAATAAGGCGACCTCGCGCATCAATACGAGAGTCGCCCCACAGGGAGCTGTGCGCATTGAAATCGCCAAGAACAGCATAAGGTTCTGGCAATTGATCGATCAAGGAGTGAAATTCATGTTTGTTCAGTTGGTAATGCGGGGGTATGTAAAGGGAGCAAATGGTGATGAGTTTGTTTAGTAGGACAACTCGAACCGCCACTGCTTCAAGGGGCGTTCGTAGCTGTAAAGGTTGACACGCAATACTTCTATGAGTAAGAATCGCAACACCACCCGATGATGCGACGGCATCATCGCGATCTTTGCGAAGCGTAACATAAGTACGGAGAAAGTTTGTGTGTTTAGATTTTAAGTGTGTTTCCTGTAAACATAGCACTTTTGGATTATGTTTGTGGATGAGTTCTTGCAAATCATCAAGGTTTCTAAGGAGACCTCTGATGTTCCATTGAATTATTTGTGTATCCATGTTTAAGGTAAATTGGTGCTGTGTTTACGGAAACGGAGTGGATGCCTTATATTACAGAGCCCTTTCGAGGCCCTGTAATAGGTGTTTTGTTCTTTCTGAAGCGTTCGAGCGATTCTCGACGCTCCTTAGGCGTTTGGTGCGCCTTGGGGACAGGTGTAGTGTCCATTGCCTCGTGTGAGGCGCCGGACAAGCGCTCTTGCGAGCGAGAGGTTTTCAGAGGGATGATGATGATGTGTGGAGTTTTATGGCGCAAGGGCCAGGTGTGGCCAAAGAGCGCCATGTCTGTGGTAATGAGTTTGCGGTGTAATTATGATTGCTATGAAGTTGGTGTGAGGTGGCTGTAAAGAGGCCTTAAAATATACGCGCTAAAGTGCGTAAAATCTGTATGATAAAATTATGGCGATGACGTATGACTTGTTCTATGAAAATTTAGATGCATATAAAAAGAATGATACGATAAGTAAAATATATCACGATTATAAGAAATGCCAGAGCACTACTGCCTCCTTGGAGCCCTTGAAACACAAGGGTCTGGAGGCATGTGCTATACCGTACAACTATCCCAGCGGCGTCCTCTAAAGAGAGGAAGCGCTAGGAATGCATGGGGCTAATAACATGTAGGACCACATCTCTCAGAAAACCTAGGACTGTGTCTGTGTTAAAAAGCGGTTCTGGACCGAGGAACATTACTGGATGGAGAGGGATGTGCTGTCTGTAAGCTAAGGAAAAATGTTTCGTTCTTTCAGATTCGGCTTCGCGACATTCCAGAAGGACGTGGAGCACGGTCAGCCTCTCCCCGCATCTACCACAGGTTGGAGGCACACTTCCGGTTAGTAGAAAATTATGGGTGCCAAACGTGTGTCCTATTCTGAGCCGACAGAATAGGACATCTGTTCGGCGCGATTTTGTAGTAGAGGGCCAGAATCCTAACTGTGGTTTTATCAGGTGGAGCTTATTATTCGTTTCCGCGTCCCACATGCGTTGCCAGTGGTCCCGCAATCTCCTTCGCAAGAAAGGCCTCAGATCTGTGACAGGCACCGCAGCGGTAGGGTTAACAGTTTGCGATGCGATTGACGTGGCCATCTCGTCCGCCAGAACGTTACCCTCAATGCTCCTGTGGCCAGGCACCCAGCATATAATGATACGCTGGTTAGATATGTACGCTTTACACAAGACGGTGTAGAGTTCACTAAGTACAGGATTTTTGTGTGTATAGACTGACATCAAGGCCTTCACGACGCTTAGGGAGTCTGTATAGATCGCTGCTTTTGAAAGTTTTGATCTTCTTATATGTTTCACGGCAGAGAGTAATGCGTAGGCCTCGGCCGTAAAGATGCTTGTTTCGGGATGCAGTACGTCGGATTGCGAGAAGGATGGGCCGACTGCTGCATAGGATACCCCGGCATTTGACTTCGAAGCATCTGTGTAGAAATCTGCACAGGAGTGCTTGTGCTGTAGTTCTAGGAAATGCATTCTGATTTCAGCCTCAGGAGCGTGCTTTGTAACTTTTATAAAGGATATGTCACATTGTATCACCTGCCACTCCCAGGGAGGTAAGAGCTTGATTGTGTGCATTAGGCGATGCTCGAGGAGTGGGACATGCATTTCATTGCTAAGCTCCTTCACACGCAGCGAAAAAGGGTGTCTTATGGAGGGACGGTTGCTGAAAAGTGTAGCGCACGTCATATCGGTAACGGTATCAAAACATGGATGTTCAGGATTAGAGCGTACTTTGAGGAAATATATAAAGCTGTTGTATGATCTCTGTAGGTGGAGAGACCATTCATTCGATTCGGCATATAAGCTTTCAATTGGGCTTGTTCTGAAAGCGCCCGTGGCTAAACGGATGCCTAGATGGTGAACCGGGTCTAGCATCTTTAGCGCGCTTGGGGCGGCAGAGTTATATACCACGGCACCATAATCTAATCGTGACCGGATGAGGCTCTTATACAGATTCATTAGGCACTTCCTGTCACTACCCCACGTAGTCTGGGATAGAAGTTTCATTAGGTTCATTGTTTTCAGACACTTTTCTTTGAGTTGTTTAATGTGTGGGACGAAAGTGAGTCTGTAGTCAAGTATGACACCTAGAAATTTGTGTTCTTTGTTTACAGGTATCTGTTGTCCACGCAGTTCTATGCAAGGATCTGGGATAAGTCCTCTCTTTCTTGTAAAAAGAACACAAGAGCTTTTGTTAGGATTGACCTTAAACCCATTCTTGTCTGCCCACATTGACACTTTGTTCAGGCCATGCTGTACCTGTCTCTCGCAGACTGCGAGGTTACAGGATTTGAAAGCTATTTGAATGTCGTCCACGTAGACAGAGTAAAAGATGGCGGGTGGTAGTGAAGCACGAAGCGTGTTCATCTTCACGATAAATAGCGTGCAGCTGAGCACGCCTCCTTGGGGTACACCCGTTTCTTGCGTAAAAGGACGTGAGAGTGCATTGCCGACTTTTACCCGGAAGGTACGATTTGACAGATAGCTTTTTATTATATTAAACATATTACCGTGGATGCCCATTTCTGACAGGTCTCTTAAGATTCCGTAACGCCACGTGGTGTCATACGCCTTTTCCATATCGAGAAATATCGATAGGAAGAACTGTTTATGTATAAATGCGTCCCGGATATTCCCTTCAACACGCACGAGATGATCGGTTGTGGAGCGCCCTTCTCGGAAGCCGCACTGATAAGGATCAAGCATTTTGCTCTGTTCAAGGAAATGAATGAGTCGCCGATTTATCATTTTTTCGAACACCTTACAAATGCAACTTGTGAGGGCTATCGGGCGGTAACTTGCCACTGAGGAAGGGTCTTTGCCTTGTTTCAAAACAGGGACTACAATGGCTTCCTTCCAGGCGGTTGGAAGGTACCCTGCATCCCAGATGGTGTTGAAAAGTGTGAGTAGTGTAAGTTGCGTGTCATTGTGTAAGTTTTTGAGCATTTCATACATGATTCTATCAGATCCTGGTGCGGAACTCTTGCACGCGCTCAAGGCAGCTTTCAACTCGGCAGTACTAAAAGGGCAATTGTACGGTTCATTCTGTCGGCATTTATTGATGAGTGGCTTGCATTCTTCTATTTGTTTGTATTTTAGGAAGGATTGCGAATAATGATTTGAGCTTGATACACTCTCAAAGTGCTCCCCAAGTGAGTTGGCCTGGTCTTGCAGTGTATCGCCCTGTGTGTTTACCAGGGGGACTGAGTATGTTTGCCTACCTCTAATCCTATTAACTCTGTTCCAGGCTTTGGCCTCATCCCTAAACGAGTTAATACTCGATAGATACTTTTGCCAGCTTTCCCTTCTGGCCTGTCGGCGGGTTCTCCTACCTTGGGATTTTACTTTTTTAAAGTTGGCAAGATTTTCTGCAGTCGGCGAAGCGCGTAGCTTCTCCCACGCTTTGTTCTGATTCCTACGTGCAATTCTGCATTCACTGTTCCACCACGGGACATGCCGTTTGCATGCCGAGCCGCTTAATTCACGTATGCATTTAGATGCGGCATCTATTATAAAGGCTGTGAAGTACTCCACAGCAGCATCGATTTCTAAAGAAGACATGTCGTCCCATGATATACTAGTTAAGTTTCGGAACCTCTCCCAGTCTGCTGTGTCAATATTCCACCTAGGACCATGTGGTGGATATTCATTTTCTTTAGGTGATCTTAGCAGTATAGGAAAGTGGTCGCTGCCGCAAGGGTTGTCGGCAACTTCCCATTCAAGTTCAGGCAGTACAGACGGGGAGACTATACTCAGATCTATTGACGAAAAGGATCGGTTTGCAAGAGAGTAATACGTGGGTTCTTTCTTGTTGAGAAGGCACGCTCCGGAAGAAAAAAGGAACTGTTCAATAAGGCGACCTCGCGCATCAATACGAGAGTCGCCCCACAGGGAGCTGTGCGCATTGAAATCGCCAAGAACAGCATAAGGTTCTGGCAATTGATCGATCAAGGAGTGAAATTCATGTTTGTTCAGTTGGTAATGCGGGGGTATGTAAAGGGAGCAAATGGTGATGAGTTTGTTTAGTAGGACAACTCGAACCGCCACTGCTTCAAGGGGCGTTCGTAGCTGTAAAGGTTGACACGCAATACTTCTATGAGTAAGAATCGCAACACCACCCGATGATGCGACGGCATCATCGCGATCTTTGCGAAGCGTAACATAAGTACGGAGAAAGTTTGTGTGTTTAGATTTTAAGTGTGTTTCCTGTAAACATAGCACTTTTGGATTATGTTTGTGGATGAGTTCTTGCAAATCATCAAGGTTTCTAAGGAGACCTCTGATGTTCCATTGAATTATTTGTGTATCCATGTTTAAGGTAAATTGGTGCTGTGTTTACGGAAACGGAGTGGATGCCTTATATTACAGAGCCCTTTCGAGGCCCTGTAATAGGTGTTTTGTTCTTTCTGAAGCGTTCGAGCGATTCTCGACGCTCCTTAGGCGTTTGGTGCGCCTTGGGGACAGGTGTAGTGTCCATTGCCTCGTGTGAGGCGCCGGACAAGCGCTCTTGCGAGCGAGAGGTTTTCAGAGGGATGATGATGATGTGTGGAGTTTTATGGCGCAAGGGCCAGGTGTGGCCAAAGAGCGCCATGTCTGTGGTAATGAGTTTGCGGTGTAATTATGATTGCTATGAAGTTGGTGTGAGGTGGCTGTAAAGAGGCCTTAAAATATACGCGCTAAAGTGCGTAAAATCTGTATGATAAAATTATGGCGATGACGTATGACTTGTTCTATGAAAATTTAGATGCATATAAAAAGAATGATACGATAAGTAAAATATATCACGATTATAAGAAATGCCAGAGCACTACTGCCTCCTTGGAGCCCTTGAAACACAAGGGTCTGGAGGCATGTGCTATACCGTACAACTATCCCAGCGGCGTCCTCTAAAGAGAGGAAGCGCTAGGAATGCATGGGGCTAATAACATGTAGGACCACATCTCTCAGAAAACCTAGGACTGTGTCTGTGTTAAAAAGCGGTTCTGGACCGAGGAACATTACTGGATGGAGAGGGATGTGCTGTCTGTAAGCTAAGGAAAAATGTTTCGTTCTTTCAGATTCGGCTTCGCGACATTCCAGAAGGACGTGGAGCACGGTCAGCCTCTCCCCGCATCTACCACAGGTTGGAGGCACACTTCCGGTTAGTAGAAAATTATGGGTGCCAAACGTGTGTCCTATGCTGAGCCGACAGAATAGGACATCTGTTCGGCGCGATTTCGTAGTAGAGGGCCAGAATCCTAACTGTGGTTTTATCAGGTGGAGCTTATTATTCGTTTCCGCGTCCCACATGCGTTGCCAGTGGTCCCGCAATCTCCTTCGCAAGAAAGGCCTCAGATCTGTGACAGGCACCGCAGCGGTAGGGTTAACAGTTTGCGATGCGATTGACGTGGCCATCTCGTCCGCCAGAACGTTACCCTCAATGATCCTGTGGCCAGGCACCCAGCATATAATGATACGCTGGTTAGATATGTACGCTTTACACAAGACGGTGTAGAGTTCACTAAGTACAGGATTTTTGTGTGTATAGACTGACATCAAGGCCTTCACGACGCTTAGGGAGTCTGTATAGATCGCTGCTTTTGAAAGTTTTGATCTTCTTATATGTTTCACGGCAGAGAGTAATGCGTAGGCCTCGGCCGTAAAGATGCTTGTTTCGGGATGCAGTACGTCGGATTGCGAGAAGGATGGGCCGACTGCTGCATAGGATACCCCGGCATTTGACTTCGAAGCGTCTGTGTAGAAATCTGCACAGGAGTGCTTGTGCTGTAGTTCTAGGAAATGCATTCTGATTTCAGCCTCAGGAGCGTGCTTTGTAACTTTTATAAAGGATATGTCACATTGTATCACCTGCCACTCCCAGGGAGGTAAGAGCTTGATTGTGTGCATTAGGCGATGCTCGAGGAGTGGGACATGCATTTCATTGCTAAGCTCCTTCACACGCAGCGAAAAAGGGTGTCTTATGGAGGGACGGTTGCTGAAAAGTGTAGCGCACGTCATATCGGTAACGGTATCAAAACATGGATGTTCAGGATTAGAGCGTACTTTGAGGAAATATATAAAGCTGTTGTATGATCTCTGTAGGTGGAGAGACCATTCATTCGATTCGGCATATAAGCTTTCAATTGGGCTTGTTCTGAAAGCGCCCGTGGCTAAACGGATGCCTAGATGGTGAACCGGGTCTAGCATCTTTAGCGCGCTTGGGGCGGCAGAGTTATATACCACGGCACCATAATCTAATCGTGACCGGATGAGGCTCTTATACAGATTCATTAGGCACTTCCTGTCACTACCCCACGTAGTCTGGGATAGAAGTTTCATTAGGTTCATTGTTTTCAGACACTTTTCTTTGAGTTGTTTAATGTGTGGGACGAAAGTGAGTCTATTGTCGAGTATAATACCTAGAAATTTGTGCTCTTTGTTTACAGGAATCTGTTGTCCACACATTTGTAAGCAAGGATCCGGAACTAGGCCTCTCTTCCTTGTAAACAGCACACAAGAACTTTTTTGAGGATTGATTTTAAAACCATTTTTCTCTGCCCACCCTGACACCTTGTTCAAGCCATGCTGTACCTGTCTCTCGCATACTGCGAGGTTACAGGATTTGAAGCCTATTTGAATGTCGTCCACATAGACGGAATACAAGATGGCTGGTGGTAAGGACGCACGAAGCGTTGTCATTTTAACAATAAAAAGTGTGCAACTGAGCACGCCTCCCTGGGGTACACCAGTTTCTTGTATAAAAGGACGTGACAGCACATTGCCGACTTTCACCCGGAAGGTACGACTGGACAAGTAGCTTTTTATTACGTTTAGCATTTTACCATGAATGCCCATTTCTGACAAATCTCTCAAGATTCCGTAGCGCCAGGTCGTATCGTACGCCTTCTCCATATCGAGGAATATCGATACGAAGAACTGTTTGTGTACAAGCGCGTCACGAATATGTCCTTCAATACGTACAAGATGGTCGGTTGTGCAGCGCCCTTCTCGGAAGCCACACTGAAAGGGATCAAGCATTTTGTTTTGTTCAAGAAAATGGATGAGTCGCCGATTTATCATTTTTTCAAATACCTTACACATGCAGCTTGTGAGGGCTATCGGGCGGTAACTTGCCACTGAAGAAGGGTCTTTCCCTTCTTTCAAAACAGGGACCACAATGGCTTCTTTCCATGCCGTTGGAAGGTACCCTGCGTCCCAGATAGTGTTGAAAAGTGTAAGTAGTGTTACTTGCGTGTCATTGTGTAAGTTTTTGAGCATTTCATACATGATTCTATCGGATCCCGGTGCAGAGCTCTTGCATGCGCTCAAGGCAGCTTTCAACTCAGCAGCACTAAAAGGGCAATTGTACGGTTCATTCTGTCGGCATTTATTGACGAGTGGCTTGCATTCTTCTATTTGTTTATATTTTAGGAAGGATTGCGAATAATGTTTTGAGCTTGATACACTCTCAAAGTGCTCCCCAAGTGAGTCGGCCTGATCTTTCAGTGTACCGCCCTGTGTATTTACTAGAGGGAGTGAATAAGTTTGTCGTCCTTTTATCCTGTTAACCCTGTTCCAGACTTTCCCCTCCTCAGTATAAGAGTTGATACCCGATAAAAACTTCTGCCAGCTCTCTCTTCTGGCCTGTCGGCGCGTTCTCCTTCCTTCAGATTTTGCTTTTTTAAAGTTAATAAGATTCTCCGCAGTGGGAGAGGTGCGTAGCAACCCCCACGCTTTGTTTTGTTTCTTACGGGCGGTCCTACACTCGTCGTTCCACCACGAGACGCGCCGTTTGCATGCGAAACCACTTACTCCAGATATGCATTTAGACGCGGCACCTATAATGAAGGCTGTAAAATACTGAACGGCAGCATCAATTTCTAAAGAGGACATGTCATCCCATGAGATCCTGGTGAGAGTTCGGAATTTCTCCCAGTCGGCTGTATCGATTTTCCACCTGGGAGCGTGTGGTAGACATTCGCGTTCTTTATATTTTCTTAGAAGTATAGGGAAGTGGTCGCTTCCGTAAGGATTGTCGTTTACTTCCCATTCAAGTTCAGACAGTAGTGACGGGGAGACTAGGCTAAGATCTATTGAAGAAAATGTTTTGTTTGCGAGAGAATAGTATGTCGCTTCCTTCTTATTCAGAAGACAAGCACCAGAAGAGAAAAGGAACTGTTCAACGAGACGACCTCGCGCGTCTGTACGAGAGTCGCCCCACAGGCAGCTGTGCGCATTGAAATCGCCAAGAACAACATAAGGTTCTGGCAATTCGTCTATAAAAGACTGGAATTCATGTTTGTTTAATTTGTAGTGTGGGGGTACGTAAAGCGAGCTAATGGTGATGAGTTTGTTTAGGAGGACAGCTCGGACTGCCACTGCTTCAAGAGGCGTTTGGAGCTGTAAATGTTGACACGCAATGCTTTTGTGGATAACTATAGCTACACCTCCCGATGATGCGATAGCATCATCGCGATCTTTGCGAAAAGTTATATACTGTCGGAGAAAGTTTGTGTGTTTTGATTTTAGGTGTGTTTCCTGTAAACACAGCACTTTTGGATTGTGTTTGTGTATGAGCTCTTGTACGTCATCAAGGTTTCTAAGGAGACCTCTGACGTTCCATTGTATGATTTGTGTATCCATATTTAATGTAAATTAGTGCTGTGTCTACGGAAACGGAAAGATGCCTTAGATTACAGAGCCCTTTCGAGGCCCTGTAATAGGTGTTTTGTTCTTTTTGAAGCGTTCGAGCGATTCTCGACGCTCCTTAGGCGCCTGGTGCGCCTTGAGGATAGGTGTGGTGTCCATTGCCTCTTGTGAGGCGCCGGACACGTGCTCTTGCGAGCGGGAAGTTTTCAGAGGGAGTCCCGCCTTGGAGGGCAAGACCCCTGCGCCCACCAGCCCGGAGGTCGATGGGGCTCCCAGAGGGATTTGGCTGCGCTGGCCGTTGCCAGCGCTGGAAGGGGCCTCGGAGGCTGGGGCAGCCTCGGCTGCGTCCACCTTCGGGGTCGATGGCCCCGTCTGCTGGGTAGACGGAGCAGCGCTAGCTGCAACCGCCGCGGGGGCAGATGGCGTAACTGCCGACTCACTGCCTGTGGGTCGGGCAGCCGCTGGAGGCCGTTGTGGCGCTGCCCCCTTACGCGCCACATCGGCAAAGCTACTCTTTGACAGGTATGACACCCGCCTACGTGCCTCCTTGAAAGATATGTTTTCTTTGACTTTGATTGTCACAATCTCTTTTTCTCTTTTCCAGGACGGGCAGGCGCGCGAGTATGCGGCGTGCTCGCCATCACAGTTGACACAGTGTGGAGTCTTCTGGCATGTTTCAGAGGAATGTTCAGTGTCACTACACTTGGCACATGTCAGCCGGCCTCGACAGTTCTGTGAACTGTGGCCGAACCTTTGGCACTTAAAACATCTGAGGGGATTGGGCACGTACGGCCTAACACGAAGTTTGATGTAACCGGCCTCGATGGACTCGGGGAGGACACTTGAGCTAAAAGTGAGTATCAGGTGTTTTGTTTGGATTTCTTTTCCATCTCGCCTAATCTTGATTCTTTTGACATTTATGACATTTTGTTCGCTGAAGCCCTCCAAGAGTTCAGCCTCAGTGAGCTCCAGCAAATCATCGTCCGAGACAACGCCTCGGCTGGTATTCATCGTGCGGTGCGGGGTTACTACTACATGGGTCTCTCCAAATGATACTAGTTTAGGCAGTTTCTCAAATTGTTTCTGATCGCGGAGCTCCAAGAGGAGGTCACCGCTGGCCATCCTCGACGCCTTATAACCTGGGCCAAAAACTTCGGTAAGGGTCTTAGATACCAGGAACGGGGAGATCGTTCGGACTTGTTTCGCTGGTTTTTCTGTGTGGATCACATGAAAACGAGGGAAGGATTCTTTTTGTCGACCAAAAAACTGGAATAAATCATCGGTGCGCCCTCTTTTCTGAGGGCGATCAGGAAGTGGAGGGAAGGATGTTGCCATAAAGGAATTGAATTTTCGGCAATAACGCCAGCCACCCACCATGGAGTCCTACAAGGGGACGCTACAGAGACTGTAAGAACAGGTCCTGTAAACGCCAGCTGTACGTCATCACTATAACCAAATATGAAATAACCTAGGTTGGTTAATCACACAAGGTTAACCCTTGCTGCCTGGAAACTATGGAAGTAAGCGGAAGGAAGGAGAAGACAGGAAAGATGAAAAGTGAGAGAAAGACGAAGGCTGGAGGGAGAGAGAGACAGGAAAAGGCAACTACCGATTTCCCCCGGGTGGGTCAGTCCGGGGGGGCCGTCTATGTGAAGCAGAGGCCAAAGGGGTGTGTTGCGTCCGCCGGGGGGCCTTAAAGGTCCAGACACCCAGCATCGGCTCAACCCCCAGGATCCCCCTTTCCCCAGACACGGCTAAGCCGCGCACGGCTACACGCGGGAGGGTCCAACCCTCGTGTGCTCGGGTACGTGGTGTCACAACACACCAAACGCCTGCTGACGCAGACGCCCCTGCGGGGGTTTTCAGAGGGAGTCCCGCCTTGGAGGGCAAGACCCCTGCGCCCACCAGCCCAGAGGTCGATGGGGCTCCCTGAGGGATTTGGCTGCGCTGGCCGTTGCCAGCGCTGGAAGGGGCCTCAGAGGTTGGGGCAGCCTCGGCTGCACCCACCTTCGGGGTGGATGGTCCCTTCTCCTCGGTTGGCGGAGCAGCGCTAGCTGCAACCGCCGCGGGGGCAGATGGCGTAACTGCCGACTCACTGCCTGTGGGTCGGACAGCCGCCGGAGGCCGTTGTGACGCTGCCCCCTTACGCGCCACATCGGCAAAGCTGCTCTTAGACAGGTATGACACCCGCCTACGTGCCTCCTTGAAAGATATATTTTCTTTGACTTTGATTGTGACAATCTCTTTTTCTCTTTTCCAGGACGGGCAGGACCGCGAGTATGCGGCATGCTCGCCCTCACAGTTGACACAATGTGGAGTGTTCTGGCACGTTTCGGAGGAATGTTCTTTGTCACTGCACTTGGCACATGTCAGCCGGCCTCGACAGTTCTGTGAACTGTGGCCGAACCTTTGGCACTTAAAGCATCTGAGAGGATTGGGCACGTATGGCCTAACACGAAGTTTGATATAACCGGCCTCGACGGACTCGGGGAGGACACTTGAACCGAAAGTGAGTATCAGGTGTTTCGTATTGATCTCTTTACCGTCTCTCCTGATCTTAATTCGCTTTACATTTATGACATTCTGTTCACTGAAACCCTCCAAGAGTTCAGCTTCAGTGAGCTCTAGCATGTCATCGTCCGAGACAACGCCGCGTGTGGTGTTCATGGTTCGGTGCGGAGTAACTGTTATTTCGGTCTCCCCAAATGAGACAAGTTTCGGCAGTTTCTCGTACTGATTCTTATCGTGGAGCTCCAAGAGAAGATCACCACTTGTCATTCTCGACGCCTTATATCCTGTTCCAAAAACTTCAGTTAAAGACTTCGAAACAAGGAACGGTGAAATGTTACGCACTAGTTTCGCTGGGTTTTCTGAGTGGATTACATGATATCTGGGAAGTTCTGGACTTGTCGTCCGAAAAACTGAAAGAGATCTTCGGTGCGCCCTCGTTTGTGAGGGCGATCAGGGAGTTTAGGAAAAGCGTTTTCCATGAGTACACTAGGGTTTTCGGCCGCGATGCCGACCACCCACCATGGAGCCCAACAGGGGGACGTGACAGGAGTTCCTGCTAGAGAAACCCTGCCAACGCCAGCCGTACATCGCTGCTATAACCAAATACAGCATAACCAAGGCTGGCTAGCTACACAAGGTTAACCCTTGCCGCCGGGAGACTAGGAAGTTAGCAGAAGTGAAGAGAAGACAGGAAAGATGAAAAAGGCGAGAGAGAAAGACGAAGATTGGAGAGGAGGACAGGAAAAGGCGACTGCCGGTTTCCCCCGGGTGGGTCAGTCCGGGGGTGCCGTCTACGTGAAGCAGAGGCCAAAGAGGTGTGTTGCCTCCGCCGGGGGGCCTGAACGGTCCAAACACCCGGCCTCAGCTCAACCCCCAGGATCCCCTTTTCCCCGCACACGGCTAAGCCGCGCACGGCTACACGCGGGAGGGTCCAACCCTCGTGTGCTCGGGTACGTGGTGTCGCAACACACCAAACGCCTGCTGACGCAGACGCCCCTGCGGGGATGGTGTACAGAATTGTTTTCTCGTATGGTCAAGTTAGAATCCGAGAGCTATCTTATGTGAAGGATGTGTGTATGTCGTAGTGTACCATTTTTAATTTTTTACACAATTTTTTTCCATTGCGTTTTACCCGCTTAGAATGTTCGTGATGATGAAGTTATGTTCGAATACCAAGGTGTTCGCTCGAAGATGGCTAGAGTTTTTGGCTACCCCGCAGATCTTCCAGACCAGGCTCTCCTAAGCGAGCTGAAGTTCTTTGGCAGGATCCAAAAGGATCACCCGAAGAGTGCGTGCCGGGGTATTCTGGCATTGGTACAGTCAACCGGTGCATCCGTATGCAGATTACGCGGCGTAGGTGAGCGGGTTGTTTATTTCGAGTACGAGGGACTCGTTCGTTTGTGCCGTAGGTGTAACTTTGAAGGTCACCACGCTATGTATGAGTCCGCCCATTACCTAAAACTCGGTAACATGAAAGTAATGTTTCCATCGATGGTGTTAAGCAACATGTGTATTTGGTAACTGAGGCTTTCATTGCTTTTAATGTTCAGCTTTGTAGAAAGAATGGATATGTTGTTCGATGCCTTGAACAGCGTGATGTGATGTTTGTGATTTCGAGTACTGCTGATCCCTTCTACGTGGTCCCCTCCCGGAATGTTTGGATAGGTTACGGTGCGGATTCTTGAGGACTCCAACCCGCTGTTCATCAATTTGGTAAGGTGCCCTGGTGGCTCTTTCTTTTCCTGTTTTTTCCAGTGTTTAGCTGAGGTTTTTAGATTCCTACATTGCTGTAGTGTTAGCTTAACTTCGGCTAGGCGCAGGCGCCACGTGTTTATCACCGCGATGGTGGCCCCTTCACGGCTTTGTCCGCTCACCTTCTGTGGTCGTGTTCCGGAAGGCACGACCAATGTCGACGTTTGTAAGGCGTTTGTGCAGCGCTTCAAGTTGAACGATTTAAAGTCAGTGCAGGATTTCGGCGCGGGCCATTTCAAAGTCACGTTTAAGAGTAAGGCTGCGGTTGATCGCTTCTCAGCTGATCCCGCCTTCAAGGATCGAGATGTCGAGGTTCGATTTGAATATCGAGGAGTTCGTGTGAAGATGGTCGGGATTTTTGGCTACCCTGCGGATCTTCCAGACCAGGCTCTTGTTTCGAGCTAGAGGTCTTTGGAAAGGTCCACGGGAACTACGAAGAGTGCGTGCCCGGGTTCCCTGCCATTGGCACAGGGAACCGGCGCATTCGGATAGAGATGGCGCGGCCCGTTCCTAACCTTCTTCGTGTAGGTGAGCGTGTCGTCCAGTGCGAGTACGAGGGAGTCGTTAGGTTGTGCCGTATGTGTAACCCGGCAGGTCACCACGCCACCGCGTGCGACAAGCCGAAGTGCGCGCGCTGCGAGCAGTTCGGCCACTAGGCCTTCGACGCGGCTTGTCTACGATGTGACGGAGACCACGCGGTCTCTGCGTGTAGTGTCCGCACCTACTCGTCAGTAACCGCGAGGCCAGACCAGCAGGAACCTGCAGCTGATGACGCGGTTGCTTTGCGGGCAGCTAGCACGGTAGCTGCCTCGCAGGACGAGGACAGTCGGGCTTCATTGAGCGTGGTCGGCGCCAGCGAATGCGTCAATGATTCCGTGGATGCCACCGCGGTCGCTCTCCCGTCTGTGACGGCAACGTGCGAGGGGGTTGACGCGAACGTCGTTCCCGCCTCCGCGGCTGTTAGCGGCCTCTGGCGGGTCGGAGCCGCTGAATGCCACGACCGGCGCTGTTCGTCGGTCAAGCAATAAGCGTGAAAAACAGCGCGGTCACCGCGGTGGCTCTGCTTCCAGGGAGACGGCCGCGGAGCGTGCGTCTAGCTCGGATGACGGTGGGTCCCAGGGCTCGGAGCTTGGCGCTCCTCAATCTAAGCGCATTGCCATGGAACCTTCAGATTCTGATAATGAGGTCCCTTCGGACACGGAGGATTCCACTCCTTGTCGGCACTGCGAAGGGGTTCGGTGCGACTGCTCCGAACTATCACAGATCCTAGAATTCTACTAGTGAGGGGTCTCCAAGTTCGGAGTCTCTCATAAGTAGTTCTAGCTTATATGTCTTCAGCGGCTAGTGTTAAATTAATACTAGCCTGCGCTTTAGCTTTTTCTTGTTTCTATTGATTTAACTAGCTTTCTGCTAAATTTTCTCTCCCTTAATATGGTTCCTTCTCTTACTATAGCTACTTTCAATTGTTGAGGTTTGTCCCAAGCTTATAAACAGTTCGAGGTTGTCAACTTGGCTAAATCCAAAATGGTAGATATTCTCGAACACCAAGAAACTTATATCCATTGGCTAGGCCTGATCAGCCACTTCGACAGGATTTTTCGCACCAGGTCTTTCTAGAGTTATGGCAGGTCCGGCAGCCGGGGTACGGCTATCCTTTTGATGCCGAATTCCGACGGCCTTGTTATTCGTCATGCCAGGGATGCCGAGGGCCGTATCTCGTCGGTGGATCTTGATTGTCGCATTCGAATTGTTAATGTCTATGTTCCAACCCGGTCTAGAGATCAGTTTTTAGCTACATTAGAACCCTATTGGGTAGGTCCCTCTCGACTAATTCTTGTAGGCGACTTCAACTGTGTGTTAGAACAGGTTGATCGCGTCTCACGTAGAGGGACTCCAAAATTTTAAGATAAGCGTGGAAATGTTGTACTGCGAGAGCTCGTCGACGGGCTGGGACTGGTTGATGCTTGGCGCGTGCTTGACCCTGGACAGTAAAGAATGACTTGGACAGGGAGGGGCCTGCAGAGCCGCATCGATCGTTTTTACATCTCGTCGTCACTGGCGTCCAGTATGCATTCTTCTTGGTTGATTCCTTCTGCTCTTAGCGACCACGGCTTCCTAATTCTTCAGTTCGCCGATTCTAGCATAGTATCGCAAGAAAAGAGACCATGGCACTTAAATCCACGTCTCCTAAAAGACAGGCAGGCTACCGCACAGGTATCACCCATTCCGTTTCGATCGCTTCACAAAAACCTAATCTAAGTGGCACAGAATGGCATGACGTGAAGGTCAGAGTGCTTCAGGTCTTGGGGCAAGCGTCAAGCGCGCGAGGAGATTAAAATCGTCTCCGACGCGATCCTCCTGCTCTCGAAGCCCCTGTCCGGCGGGCCTGGTGTTGCCCCCGCGCTGGCCTCACTCCGAAAGAAACTTCGGATCCTCTTGCAGCGACGCTGGGATGGCTTGAGCGCCACAACCCGAGCAGAGCTGTGGGAGATGGAAGCGTGGTGCAGCAGAAACTTCCTACGTAGGCATCTTTCAAGGAAGAACACAAGTCTCTCTTCCCTAGTAGATCCAAGTAATGGTAGCATAGTCGATTCACCAGATGGAGTTCTTGCACTGGCGAGGCAGTTTTACATGACCTTGTATGCCGAACCAGTTGCCTCTCCAGCTGTCTTTCCTTTTGCTTCACCACATGAGCCGCCGCAAGTATGTGACTCAGCCATAGATGAGGACGAGCTATTTTCGGCTTTGAAGTCTATGAAGCGTAATCGCAGTCCAGGATCCGATGGTCTGACAGTCAAATTTTATGCTAAATTTTGGACACTGTTAGGGAAGCCGTTCACATCGTTGGTGAACAGGCTACTCAGTGAAGGGACTCAGCGTCTCAACCACAGGGGCTAATGACTCCTTTCTAAGGACAAGTCGAGGAGCTCCGATCTTAGAGCATGGTGTCCAATCACGCTTCTGAACTGCCATTATAAGCTCATAGCAAAGTGCCTGTGTATGCGACTCACGCCAGTACTCAACACTGGATTGGGTCCATACCAGGCATGCTGTGTCCGGGGGCGCTCCGCTCAGCTTCACGGTTTAGCAGTGAGGGACTTCTCCTGTGGGCAAATACCAGGAAGCTTCCAGGTATTTTTTGCTCCTTCGATCAGGAGAAGGCTTTCGACATCATTAGCAATAGGCACCTTTTCCGTGTTCCGAAAGAGGCTGGATTTAGTGTCGGTTTACCACAGATGGTTGAAGCTTTCTCTTCTCGACTGACTGCTGCTGTTCTCATACGGGACCGCGTCTCGGAGGCGTTCATTGTGGCACGTGGTGTACAACAGGGGGCCCTCTCTCACCTGCCCTCTACGTACTCGCTTTTGAACCGCTTCTGCAGAGGCTGTCATGTGACAGCAGAATTGGCAGGGTCCTCCTCCCACCAGGTTCCCCTCCGTTTGCTCTCTTTGTCTATGCTTATCACCTGTCCATTGTCGTTCCGGACGACGCATCAGCTTGAATCGTCTTCGATGTCATTGGCGGTTACTGCGAGGCAAGCGGTGCAAAGTTGAATAGATCGAAAAGTGCAGCCATGTACGTGAACTCCACTCCGTCCAATCCGCAGCCCGTTCATAGTCTCCCCGTGAAAACGCGGTTGCGCATTCTAGGTTTCCATTTCGAACCAGATGGGGCTTTCACCTGAGAACTGGCAGCAGACTAAGGAGAAGCTTGAAACCACGATTCAGTAATTCAGCGCGTTGTCATGCCCATTGACTGCGCGATCGTGAATTCTTCGCTCACTTCTGTTTTCCTTCCTAACGTATGCGACGTGTGTCTCCTGTTCCAACCCGAACCAAGCTTATCTTGGAGAGGGACCTCTTTCGCTTCCACCGAAGGGCCAACTCGTTGTGTAGCTCGGCAGGTGCTCAAGTTGCCCAAGGATAAGGGAGGACTTGGAATTCCCGACCTGGGCATCGTGGCTACTGCACTTTACGTCAGGTGGACCCAGGTCGCTCTTCACTCGTATATGCTCTTGACTCGAGGCGTTACTTCCTTTTTTCTTGGCACCCGACTCCGCTTGTTTTCATAGAGCGCATTTTCCAACTGCGTGCCTCGCTCAGGTTCACCGTCCACCATTTATGCGACGGCTGGCAATTCTCTGGTATGCCTCCGCAAGGTTCACCCCCGCATCGACGTAGTTTCTACTCCAATCCAACAACTAGTCGATATCCTCACCCCAGGTCTCCGCCGCATTGCCAAAGGTACGATCTGTCCATCCACAGGTCAACCTGGAAGCTCATTACGGCCGCTTTCCTCGATTCTAGGCGTGCTACGTTCATATACCGCCTGGGGCGAAGGTACCTGCCGTTGAGTTACAGGCCCTTCACTGCCGACCCGGCTCGTAGAGTGTGCGCTTTTTGTGGCGGTCATGAGAACTCGGTTCATATCTTTACGCAGTGTTTTGCTTCCTGCACCTCTTCTCCAAAGGATTGCTACTCTCTTTAAACTCCCAGGTGGTCCATGTCAGATTGTTCGACTTTTGCCCCCTTTGCCTAAACAGGCGATCAACCAGTTCGTGCTTCTTCTCGTCGAGTGATCATACCAAGTTTTCTTGGCACGCTGTGATGCTGTTTTCAGGGGATGGGCGCAGGGCCTTTACGAAGTACTTGCGAAAGCACGGAAGGAGGTCTAGTTCCATTTCACCCGGAAGCGGCATCGCTTGGGCGACAAGAAGTTTCTCGAAGTGTGGGCTCGTCCTGCCGTGATTTTTGATGAATTAGGTGGAAAGCTGTCTATTAAGTTATGATGCATGCTCCTAAGGTCATTCGACTAGGCCTTATGTACCAGTCGATCCACGGTGTTTTATTTGGCTCAGTGGAACTCAGATCCGGAACAGGGCGCGGCGCACCCTCGTAAGGTCGCACTGCAGCGCGGATGGCTTTGGTGGTCTCCATGGTTGTATGCCTTGAGCTATTTTGTGTGGAGGCAGTCCGGGGGTCAGTCAGGCTTGTGTCCTGTAAGACCGACATGGCTGTTTGCGTGTTGAGTGCAGTAACTCAGTTGTGCTTCACCACAGCAGCCCCCGTGTCCAGGAGGGACCATTCGCCTGAACCAAAGCCCCCCCCTCCACCCCCCCTGTCAGCCCGGATAGAGGGAGCGCGGGGGTCAATGTACCGAATGGTGCTGGGTTGGTGAGCACATGATAGCTCTGGGAAGCAGCACCTCCGGGTGCCAAGTCTTCTTCCCATCTGACAACGGCGCTACGATAGTGTGCTCCGATAGTTGGAGCGGTTTTGTAATCTCAACCATGTGCCTTTTTTTAATATACAGTGGATTCTCGTTAAACGGAACCTCAAGGCACCGGGAAAATATGTTCCGTTTATCAGGAGTTTCGTTTAGAGAGAAGGTTCAGGATTTCGCAATCCGTTCCAGACTGCTTGGTCCCGACGAGGCAGGCGATCTTCGTGGTTGGCCACCCGCAGTCGTTTTCGTTGAGGGCCAAAGCGTGACGTCTCGAAAGCCTGCCGCAGCTTATCCTTGTCCTGAAGTATCCTCGTGAGGCTGGTCTTGGGGACGGCGTGCTTTGTCGCAAGCGCTGTTTTTCTGAAGCGACCACTCTCGAAGTCGTTGATTATCTCTATCTTCCTTTCCAACGTAAGGGCATTGTGAGGTCGCTTCTGCGCTGCCATCAGGTGCTGACTTTGCGACAAAAAGTCGCAGACGACGCTAAACAGTGGATGTAAGGCTTAAGCCTAACAGCAAGCGCACCGTGACAGAAAGCAAGCTATGCGGGCTCTGCGTGAACGTCAAGTTGCGGTCTCGAGACTATTTTCGGTTCCGTTTATACGGTGGTCAGTTCCGATTAACGGGTTTTTTATTACATTGCCTTAATACAAAACCAACCAACTGCGAGGCGTTTGTTCCGTTTAAGCGTTGATTCCGTTTAACCGATTTCCGTTTATCAAGATTCTACTGTATGTCCTTTTCTTCATTCTCGTTCGAACGTTGCTCGGAATCCTTTCTCCCGGCACCTGGCACTGCACCATCGATGGAAACTTCGTTGGCCGCACGGACCCCCGACTTCGCAACAGTAGAAGGCAACAGTGAGATTGACTCCATGGAACTTGGGACGCGCTGACTTTAGAACACTGTCAAGGATTTTGCTTTGAAGTTTGGCTACTGGGTTGCGCTCCTGGGGGCTACCCATGTCTTGCGACTCTGCAGTCTCGCAGCCAGTGAGGCATCCCCGGAGAGCAGTTTCCGAGTATACCGACCTTATCTTATCACGCCATTTCTGTTTCGGTAGTGGTGTGAGGTGCGTGTTTCAAAACGAAAGCTGTTTTCTCTTTAGTGTAATTGAATTGGTTGTGCACAAATATTCATTTTAGCATGTTTCTGGCTTATATCGGCAATAATTTTAAAGCTTGCCATTTAGTTTTCTTTCTTCCTGTTTTCGTCTGTGTGGGGATACTTTCGTTATGTAAAAACCCCATTTGTCCTCCGTCCTATTTCCAGCGTTGTACGAAAACTCGTTTCTGCCGTGTGGTTTCGTGTACATATACATAATATATTCTTCCTCTTTGTTGTGTTTGTATATGTTTACATGATTATTAATAATAGTATACAGAACAAGAAGCAAAAACATATGTTGTATTTTGATTAATATTCGGGCAAAGACTTGGAAATCCTGATAACACTTCTCTTTTTTTGCAGTCGCGAAAAATGAAAAGAGCAGCAGAAATGTTCAATAACAAATGTTCTATATAACAATGTTCAAATAACAAATATTTTGAAATTGCTCGATAAGCTCAAAGCTCTCTAATGAAGAATGGGCGTTTAAAACAATGCGCTGTAATTTGGCTTTTCTGTTACTGTAACTAATAAACTACGCTCATTGCAAAAAAAAGTTAGTTACTGAAGAGAACAGACAAATATTATGTTGACTGCATTCTCGCAACGGGCACGCGAATGTCTTCAAACCTCGGAGCAAGTTTGCCGAAGCACCCTGCATTCTGGACGTGCAAGGAGCTCGCACTCTCCGGCCATTTTCCCTGCGAGCCACGGTACTCGCCGCAAGCCACCACTCCTATAGATGCTATCAATAGCGGAGAGACTCGGGAATTCTTACGCGACGGACGTTAAGCGGTTTCTCAGACTGAAAAATTGTACAGAACCAAAGTACATTCTGGAATCCATGCGAAGCGAAGCTTTCGTGAAGCATTCATTGAAATACAATGACTTCGCCCGTTTCATTCCTGCGCCTTTGCGTAAAAGAACCTGGCGCGCGCGCACTCTCGCACACCGGTGCTGCGTCCGCAATGTGAAAACTTATTTTTGCTTGTATTTTTTTTCTTTTTATTTCTTGTTCAGTATTTTAAATATTCATTTTCTTGGTCGATCCATCGTTCTGATATGTACCATATCATGTAAATAATCATTCAGTTGTTGTTGGCATGAATAGAAATATAAGTGGGACTTGAAATATGCGATCGTGGTTTTATGGACAGAGCAGTCGGGCACGTAATTCAATTTTGGATTTTTTTTTGAACGCGAGCCAGCCGGCAGTACAGAAGCAGCATCCACGCATCAGGGGGCCACGATCGGAAGATTCCTGAATGGTTCGCAAACAAGGCGTCGCTTCAAGCGTAGTTGAACTGCCCGCTAGCAAGAAAGTGACTGATTAATGTACGAATTACACTGTTTTGAAAAATAGTTTAGCAAAATGCGAATTACGAAAAAAAACGACGATAGATACGAATGATGAAAATCTTTGCACAAGTGCAGGAACTGGCAGAAAAACTGGATGTGGAAATCACCTGCCGACAAGCCAGAGTCCGACAGCAGGATCGTGGGAGCATTCCCTCAGAAAATGCTGGGGAATATCTCCGCAGAACTGTGTTCATTCCATTCATAGATCACGTATTAGCACAGTTACACCAACGGTTCGAAAAGCACAGGACAATCTTAAAGGACTTTTCTGTAATTGTACCATCCGCAATACCTCCAATGCAAGATGATCGAGAAAAAGGAGCTGAAAATGTCCTGACAGTTTTCGCGCAGGACATGTATGCGAGTGCTGCTTTGGGAGAACTGCGACTATGGTGGACAAAGTGGGCCAACAAAGCAGCAAGTCAGTGCTCCAGCACAGGAACAGATGCCCTCTCTCATTGCGACTGCAGGTTCTATCCTAATGTGTACAAACTGCTACAGATTCTAGTCACCCTTCCAGTGACCACTGCCAGCTCAGAGAGAACATTTTCAAGCATGAGATTACTAAAGACCTACTTGCGTCTACAATGTCTGAGGAACGCATGGTTGGGCTGGCGCTTCTATACGCCCATAGAGACGTCGACATCAACGTCATCGAAGTCATTGAACGCTTCGCTAAACTTCCCCGCCGAATGAAGTTAGTCCTTTAGATGGCGAAACAAGCAAAAATCCGTGCAAGTAAAAAGCTAGGTTCCTTCCGTTCCATAAACGCGGAATTATGAAAACGTACGACTGCATTAGCTTTTAAACACGCAGAAAATTTTTCTGTTTATTGTAACAGATAGCATCATGGTCTAAATTATCATGCGAATGTGAAAATAACTAGGACATCAATAGCCAATGTTGACCGACGTTGCTCATTGAAAGCACGGCCCATGCGGCGTTTTCAAATGAACACTCGGATATTGGGAAGTTCAACTTGCCGAATCATCTGTGGCTTTCGTTTGTCCTTTTCTTTCCTTCTTAGCTACCTGATTTTACTTCTTTCTTGAACCAAAGCAACATATTCCTTTAATTTTGTGTCCAGAATAATTGTCGCTGTGCGGTGTGCACGCAATTGAAATACAAGTTTTCGTATTGATTTCTGCTGTTTCCTCTATCATTCTACCCATATGGTGCTGTCGCGACCGCAGCATGGTCCAAGTACATATCACGATTTCAGCGGCCATAGTTTTCTTCTTGCCTGGATCGTCTTTCTTTCAGTGCGTAAAGTTTACTATCTGTGATAGCGCAACATGTTTGTTTGCCTTGTTTGACGCATTATACACAGTGACTTTTGCTTATATACGTAGGTTTATTGAGACTTATAGGCATATTTAAATATCTTGTGGCAAGCTTGTGTGTATACATGCAGTGAACTTTGTTTCCAGTGACACTTTCTTGCCCTTTATTAAGCTGTACCTTCGAATTTGTATATTCCACTGTATATTCGCATTTCTAATGCACATTTTGCAGAACTTCTGCTGTCTAAATATGGTGCTCTCTGTTGCGACTATAATTTTGGTGCCATTACTCACAATACACGACCGTGACAGCTGCTTCTGCGCAACTCATTGGAACGAAGGACAAGGTCATTGAGGTTTTTCCCTGGCCGTTTTATGAGCAAAAATGTTAACAAGGTTCTTTAATGACAAGGTTTCATTGAAATATTTGTCCTCAACTTGTTATTTCATGGCCTTCACGTTTTCCGTATCAGCGGCATGCACTGCTTTGCTGGTTTCAAACTGATATAGTTCAAAGTTCGTCTGATGTTATCTTTACTGATTAAATAGACAAGAAAAACATGGAAGCATCGATATCAGTTATTTCTGGCAAAATTTTCGGGACATACGAATACAGTACTTTATGAAAAAACAGATTTTACTTGTCTTGACAGTGCGTAGCGTTCAAGAATCCGTTTGCAGCATCTTTGGCAATGACAAAGCAGAGATTATTCCTGTATTTGATCCTTTGAAAATTCCTTAAGAAAGAGGCCCAGCTGCAACGTGAGCCCCCCCCCCCCCCAACAAAATTTCTGGCTACGCCACTGGTAACCAGCTACTGGCAACATGCACCAGCGCGTTGGCAGTCTCGTGTGCTGGCGACCAGCAAAATTTCGCGCCGTGCCAGGATTTCGTTATTACGTTCGCTTTCTCATTAGTTATTTTTTTATTAGTTCGCGGTTTTTCTTTAGTGTTCACTCCGGTTTGCACACATGGACAGGCTACGGCGACACGATACAAGTGGCAACGACCATCACCATCAGGCAGCTGCTTTTCCCCGGCAGCGCCTGTGGCATCAGCATCAGTGGCGTGGTAACATTTCGGCCCGCGCGGTTGGGTTGATTGGCTGCGATACACATAACGCACCTGTAAGGTCGCTCTGATTGTTCGTGTTCTTAAGTGTCACGAATCGGCCACGTGCTTTGTGTATAGAGAGGGGGTTCACTTCCCCCCATGTCAGCCGGGCGACAGTTGCTGTGTTATGTGGGGTCACAGGCACCGCGCGGTGTTGGGTGACGCGTCGCGGCAGGTGCCAGCGCGCGGTGTTGGGTGACGCGTCGCGGCAGGTGCCAGGAGGGCGAGTGCCAATTCCGGGAAGTCGGCATTGTGCGCACGGTGTTGGCAGTCCGCCGACGGTCACACGAGTCCACGCAGACCAGCCTTGAAAGAGACCGCTGTACAAGGTATTGTGGGTGTGGCTCCCGAGTGCCTGACTAATTGGAGGCGCCGCCGAGGTTAAGAAGGGCTTAGCAACTCTGACCCCGTTCCGCATGCAGTGAGCATGAACCTAATCTTCTACGCGGCCGGAACGCAATTCCCCGCCTTGTTGTTGGGTGCGACTGCCTGTGTGGTGCCGAAGGCCAGCTTACAGTGCACGCTGTAGGAATGCGGTGCACACGTAAAGAGTGCGTTCGGACGACGGCGTCTTGGAAACACGCACACGGAGAACTTTGTCTTGTAGACAATAAGTTTGAAGGACAAGGAGGGCCATCAGTCTCCCACGCGGACAAACTTTGAGTACGGCCGCACTACATGGTATCGACGCCCCTGCTTCCGAGACAGTTGCGGCCCAGAGACGCCCTTGGAATTTGAGGCGGCCTAGCGATAACTTGTTCGGGCCTGGCGTGTTTTGCTGAGCCCGTCACTAACAACGAAGAGATGAGAGGGCATCGGAGTTTTAGGGAAGAAGGAAAAGAGCTTTGTTTTCCAATATGTTTATTTTGAAGAGTAAGCCCATCCCTGTGGGTTGTGGCTTAACAAACGGTTGACTCTGATTGGCAACGGAACCTGTGGGACGGGCCAACGGCCCCTACCGCCTTTTTTTTCTTTGTGTAATTGGGCTATAAAAATCGGGACGACATGCTGTCCCTCAGACTTGGCTGAAATCAGGATTGCTGATAGATCAGTGAGCCTCCGTATTATGTGCGTTAAAACGAGTCTGGGCTCTAACAGTCATTGAGACAGTCGAAGAGTGAGACTTTGTTTCTCAATTGTTCAAGTTTATAATGCATTTGTTTTACCTGCCATGTATATAGAAAAGTTTACCTATAAATATTTCTTGTACATCTGATCTCATCGCTTCCTGCCTGCGTTTGTTCAACAACTGCCGATCATCGTCCTAGAAGCTTCAAGTTCCAGCGGTGAAGCGAGGACAGAGAACGAACGAAACTTTACTGCACCTGTTCCTCTTGACAGACACGGCTCCCATTAATTACCAGGTGAGGGATAAAACAGCAGATTTTTTGCTCAAATACATGTCCAAAGCCTCTAGGGTAGACTGGCTGCGGGTATCTTTGATGGTGGCTGCAGGCATACTCAGCGAGCAGTCGAAGCGCAAACGCAAACCCATCCGACGAATCTTGAAACAAAGACGTCAGTTGAGCGAATATTTCACTCTGGTGCAAGAAATGCGTTGTCAAGACGACCAGTACTTCGAGTACAAACGGATGTCTGTCAAAAGGTAAATACGCATTTTGCAGTTTGTTTTTTTTTTACCTGCGCTTGCATTGTGTGCGTGCGCTTATTTGGTCGCGTCAATTCGGCGTATCGTAAAAAATGCTACAAAGGAACGTACCGATATGTTGGTGAGCCACTCAGTATTGAAGCAGTCGTTATATTCCAGGGTCTCTCTTCTACATTTTCTTGCTCATTTATCGATGCTTGCTGCACGTGTAAGTGACTCCGAGGCTTGCACGAAACATCAACATTTGATGAAAGAACAGGGGCTAGTGTGCGCTTAAGTAGTGCTTCATTTGTAGTCCGTTACTCCGTAACTGTAAATAAATGACAGGCATCATACTGCACCCCCTTCTGGCCACCGCATGTTTTTATCGGGCGACTTTCACTATGTAGTACTTCAAAATCTCGTAACCACAGGTTTGACCGTTTTCTGGCGCTGGTGGAGCCGCTACTACGGCCAAAAAGAGTCACCTGCAACACATTGTCAGCCGGCGAAAAACGGTCATTCACGTTGAGGTAGGTTTCCTATGAAACTTATAAAACGAATCGTACGCGGCACCAATTTAACATTTATTGACTGACATGTTTCCTTTCGCCGCATTTTGTCGTCGTCTTTGATTAAAGGCGGTTTAACGTGTTTCGTAATTGAGGATATTGATGATATAATATTGGCACATGCTGTCACACTGCTATGCTTCAAACTGTGTTTGGGGACCTTCGAGAGAAATGACTGTTTGGGTGAAAAAGGTAGAATTTTTTTCTCTGGGCATAAAAACCCTAAATGAAAAAATTACAACTCACTGTCAGAGGCAAAGGCTTAGTCCACCAGTTCATTCGATTTTAAACTTTAATAGCATTATTGTAATTCCATGTCGTTTTCATGCTATTTAATGCTTATTCCAATGCACCGCACATGTCACAACTTTCATTACAAGAAGTGCGTATAAACACAAATCAGGAGCAAATTATTCAGAATGAGATGTTTACACAAGGGAAGGAAAGCAAGTGGAAAATAAGGGGTGGGGGCCCAGATAACTATGACATGTGTTAATACATTTACGGCTTTTGTGGCACTAGGGCTACAATAGCACAAACCCATTTTTGAGGCAGCCTAAGAAGCAGTTGCATATCAGCTAACATCAAATTACAGCGTTTTAGTTGTGCTTTATTAAGAGAAGTGTACTCACTGGCACTATGTTTATTGGTTAGCATTCAGTGCCGTACAAGTCTATCAAGCTATCACCACATACTAAGAGTAAATTCCAGACGTGCAGGCATATGTTTCACTTTGCAAACAAAAGGGACGAATTTATTCCCCAAAATGCAGCACTATTAGGTGAACCATGCGCCGCATGGGTTGGTGCCGCATTCATGTGGCACATTAATTTTCTCCAGTTTTTCTAGAATCTTTCACGTGTTTTTTTTTTATGTTCCTTCCCTAAGAATACAACGTTGGCCTGAGTTATTATAATAAATAGAATCTGGCCTTTATAACTATATCATTTGGGGAAAATCTCTGAGCGCTGTGCTTTCCCTATTTTATGGATGTTTGGGCTGACACGTTGACAGAAATTGGCCCTTTTCGTTAATTGCAATGGTACCAATGATCTTAGATATATATGTGCAGTATTGTTTCATAGTTCCGTTTTTCTTGTATGTCTTGGAATCACAGCAAGTGAACAACCACATCTTTCAGAGTTGGCACAGAATGCTTCGTTCACCCTGCGTTTAGAAACATTTTTTTAGCAGCTATTCTTTAGAAAAAACTAGTACGACTTTGGGCTCATTTTCCCGAGGCATTAATTCCCTTGATTAAATTTATCTGCAACTCTTTAGACTGTCAACTTCCCATGGCAAGATGTCTGATTGCAGAAATTAAACTCACATCCATCTACTGCAACATTTCGAAGGTGATGCTCCAACTTATTTTATAAGGAACACAAAAGATAAGGCTGTGTTTTATTGAATTCACTAACAACGAGTTATTAAAATGTGTAAATATCTGAAACTTTAGGATAAAGAATAGAATATTGTATTCAATTTGGTGTTCACATAGAATACTCATTATTCGCAAATATGAATATTTTTCAAACAGTTATTTCAATAAAAATCAACTGTGCTCGGCAAAGTTTTACGTATGTGAACTACTAATTTGTTTGAAATACTCCATTTGTACTGTTTATAGCCAAGGCTTCAACGTGTAATGTAAAAGATGCTTACCGACATTATTGGCACTAGGATGTGAACTTAGTTTTGTCGTCATAGTTGTTAAGTGGTCAAAAACTACTCAAAAGTATTTGATTCTATTCACTCCAGCCACTAATATAATTTGCGTTCTGTTAAATCTCACAAACCACTGTTTTCACACCCCTCATCACGCCTTTCTGGAGCAGAATAAAACAATTGGAAACATCTTGCCTGCACCCTGCTTGGCAGGTATATTTAGTTAGCTATGCTAATACTACCAAGGAACACTTTTCAAGTAATTGCAAGCTCATGAGGATAAATTTTAGCTTTTCCATGCTTTTCTCTTGTGGCATTCCTTGAATGCTGTGGCCTACACTTTCTGTAGCTACAGGGTAACTAACAGCTTTATTGCTTCTTGTAATTGCAAATGGTGTGCAGTTTAGTGCTCGCTCTGCAGTCTTTTGGATATTTCTCCCTTCTGCCATTCTTTTTTTTTTACAGGTACCTTGCTCATGGCTCCACCATGTCGATCATCGCTAAGTCTTACCGCATCTCTGAAGCCACAGCCACCCTAGTAATAAAGCAAACCTACCAGGCCTTACGCCAGGTTCTGGAGCCTATGTTTCTAGCCATGCCAACTACAGCGCAGCGGAAGGAGACAGCCACGGATTTTGAGGCACTGTGGCAATTCCCTAATTACATTGGCGCAGTTGATGGGAAGCATGTTTATATAGAAGCTACAGTGCACTCAGGTTCCATTTTTCATAACTACAAAAGACGTTTTAGCATAATCCTCCTGGCTGTGTGTGATGCCAGGTATCGCTTTACGATGGTGGACATTGGCGAGTGTGGACCGCGTGGGGATGCAAGCCTATTTGTTGAATGCCAACTAGGAATGAAGCTGAAAGCCAGACTGCTCAATATTCCCCCAGAAAGCAAGGTACCAGGTTCTTCAGTGAACTTGCCTCACGTGTTTGTTGGTGATGAGGCGTTTCCTTTAATGGAAAACCTTATGCGGCTGTTCCCTAGTTCCAGCCTTGATGCTGAGCGCAGGGTATTTAACTACAGGTTGAGTCGAGCTAGGCGCACCATCGAAAACACCTTTGGTATTCTTGCAAACAGATGGAGAATTCTCCGTCAAGATATCCAAGCGGCTGTAGAAACTGTTGACCACATTGTGTGGGCTACAGTACTTCTACACAACTACCATAGGACTCTTGATTTGGAAGGCTCCGATAGCTTTAAGTACTGTTCCGACAGTGATGTCGAAAGAATTGGTCCGAACGGTCAGTTAATTCCTGGCAGGTGGAGATCAGATGCTCCGTGTACTGGAGGTCTGCTGAAGAACATCCAATTTTCTGGAAGTCACAATCACACTGCCCGAGTGAAAGCAGTGCGAGAAGCCTTCAAAGCGCGCTTTCAGTCTTCTGAGGGACGTTTGCCATGGCAAGAGAAGGTGCTGCATGTAGGCTTGTGAAAGTGTGCAGCCTTCCAACTGTGCTTCCAATTGCTAATACTCAAGTGTGCGTTGCGAGCTGTCTGTCGAAGCGCGGAACCTGTCTCGTATTCCGGTAACCACAGGCAAGCAGGGCATTTCGGCAGATGCCTGAAGGCATAAACTCAAGCTGATGAAGGAACTTTAGCGTAGACGTACGTGAGCGACCTTATCGTCTGCACGGTCCAGCCACTTGTTGGCGCTGCGCTTAACCAAGAACAAGAACAACGTGTTGATGATTGCACTGCTGCGAAAAATTTAAACCAGCAGCAAAGAAGAATACATTTCGTTACTGCTACAATGTATGGTTGAGCTCTGTGCCACCAGGTGGCTGCACCATGCAGACCATTAACATTTGCGCTTCTGCTCATCCCGTTAAACGGCACAGTAAAGCGGCCAGACGCTGTCCCTTGCCCAAATACCGGACTCGCGAAACGCTAATGCGTTAGTAATCTTCTGGTGTAAAGTGACGGCCGCAAAGGCGCAAATCTTGGCGCCGATTGATAGCGGCCGTCCGATGACCAGCAGCCAGTTCACACGTCTGCGGCCTTGCAGAAGGACACGATATCGCAGCTTGACATATTGCCAGTCGCTACGTTTACAGTCCACAACGCAACAAAGTCGAATCATAGTGCTCCCGAAAAGACAGACCGACTCTGACCGCGAAGCTCTCGTCAAAATGGTGTACATCGTAACACAAGCAGACGACGCTTGCTGTGTGCCGGAAGTGCTTAAGTGTAGTGAGAACTTGTTCTTGTGCATTCTCTTTATGTTACTTTATTTTTATAGAAACAAATTAACTAACATTCCAACTATTACGAACATTGTTTGTTCGCCATAAAGGTGGAAAAATTATTGACGACACGCCCTGGGCAGCCAATCGGATAGCTTGCCCTAATGACGTCATATGGGGGATTTACCTCATTTGGGTAGGGGCGGCTGAAAATTCCGCCGCACAATGTGCTGCGATCGGCAGCGATGTACATTTTTAAACCCTTGTAATAAATTACACGCTTCACGCGGAGCACTTAGATGCGTGAATTAATGATCAGAAGGACCTACTCTAACGACTCCGTACGTTTGTACAAATTCGTCAAAATCATTTCAGGGTCCCTTTAAGTTGCGATACGACTTGAGCACAAAGTCAACAAACATGTTTTGAATCTACAATGTTTATCAGCTGTTCAGGTGTAGGTAGTGTAAAGGCGGAACCGCATGGCGCGAATTCAAGCGCGATTGACGCGTGGATGGTGGGACGCGAGGGTCATTTTGACGCGTGCCCAGCATGATCCGTCACGAACTCGTGCCACCGCGTGCTGCTGCTCGGAGTTAATAAAAAAAATACGCGTAGCGCGGCGCGTCCGCCAATCAGAGTTCAGGTAAGTGACGCGGCATTTTAGTTTTTGGTTTTGCCACCAGATGGCACTGCTCTGCGCATCTCGACGGAACCTCTCCGGCCCCGCACACTCTCAAGTTCAAGAAATGGCCACAGAGAGCGAAAAAATCGACCGCGCGCCGCTGCTATTAAACAAGCATAGTAGAACACCTCAAGGGATTCCCGAGTTAGTTTCAATATCTCCCGCTAGGGGCGCCGTAATAAGCGCACTTTTGTTTTACAAACTTTCTTCTACAGTTAGCGAAGCATGTTTATTACATAAGCCATAAAATTATCTCTGCTAATTAGCTACTGTAGTTTTCATAAGTAGGTTTACTGTTTTTGTCATTATAAACGCAAATAGCGTTCAGCATCATCGATCTTCCACGTGACCCCTCACCTGGATTGGATGGATGGATGCAAAACTTTAATAAGGTCCTGAGGTACGCGACTCAGCGCGCTGCGGGCCGCTCCCACGTTGGGACAGTCAGGCCTTGCCCGACCGCCGCATCGTGGGCCCTCTGGACAGCCCATAGTTGCGCCCCGGCATCGGGGCTCTTGATAGCGGAGAGCCACTTGTCCACATTGATTTGTTCCGTGCCTCGTAACGAGGGGCAACGCCAGAGCATATGGTCTAGGCTAGCGATGTCATTGCAGTGCCTGCAAGAACTAGTGGCATAGGTGTCGGGATAAATTTTGTGGAATAAAGCCGGGTTGGGATATGAACCTGTTTGCAATAATCTGAGGGTCAATGCCTGCGCTCTATTTAACTTCTTGTGGGGAAGGGGAAAGTCTCTCCTGCCGAGATAAAAGTGCTGCGCAATTTCGTTGTATGTGGTCGGTTGATCTCTATTCTCCACCACTGCGGGCCGGCGTTGGAGTTCTCCATGGTCGCGGAAAGCGAGACCTCGCGCCTTGGAGTGGGCCAGCTCGTTGAGGTTTGTGGGGCCTCCCATGATGGATCCCATGTGAGCGGGGAACCACGTGAGAGTGTGGGGGGCGATGCTTCAAAATTTGGATTCAAACCTGGATTCAAAATTTTTTTTTTTCGAGTGCATGGTGGCACGGATTCATTCGTTCGTACACTTGGACTGGTTGCTTCTTTGTTGCTAAAATTAGTTTATTGCGATTCTATGCCTCGCGTTACTTAACTTGGGGTGAAGTGACGTGTTTGCAAGTGGACATGTAAGCCCGAAAGCTGCGTTTCGGTCGTAAGCCATGCGTCTGCATCGAAATGGGAACCGTATTCGGCGACTGAGGACAGCAGTACCGGTGAGTCGTTTAATATCGCTACCTGAATCCTTAAGTAATATTGCTCTCGTTAATTTACAGGCGGAGACAAGTTGACGAACTAGATAGATGCTGCATTACATACGGGCAGTTAGGACCCTCCGTTGCTGTTTCCGAAATAAACCTTTAGTTGCGAAGTCACGAAAGAGAAAGCGATATCGGAATGCGCGTCAAATTTTTTATCTGGCATCCGTAACCATGGGTGACAGAGTAGACTTATCAATGTATTTTTTTTTTTCGAGTCCGCCTGCAAGTTCTTTCGTCCGCAGAACCCAATAACCCTGTGATAAACTGAAGCTAAAGTATTGAATTTATTGTATGAAACAGTTGCACGCACGATAATTCACCCATATTTCGTACCTGTTGGTTCGAAATGTTCTTGCTGTTTAGTTTGGTTTACCTGAGGACATTAATTTTTGTAGTAGTGAAGCGGTTCATCACGTTCATGCAGAAAAGAATGCATCATTGATAATAGCTTCATGTCTTTCATGCATTTGCTTGTGAAACCAGCAGTGTGATCTCTTCTATTGTATAAAATGAGCGCACAAATGTTCTCATTTGTGATCATAATAATACTTAAGCTGTTGACACACATTGTAGTTAGGTAGATACCAAAGTTCTGAACAGTGGCAATATTTATTTAACCCCACAAAGCCCAACATATCATTTTTGATAAGCTGGATTCGATGCCTGAAAAATTTCATTTTGTGCTAACCACCCAATGTACAGCCCATACTAGCCTTTTCGATATTCTGGAGGGAGTGTTCAGTTGTGAATAGTTCAGCAAATGAATTACTAATTCGGTAATCATCATACTAATTCATTTTACTGAATTGTAATTTTGCTCTTCGTACTAATATACTCTCTGTGACCAGAAATATGTGTTAGCAAGTATTTTTTTCATGTTTCTTCGACGTGGGACGGTGTGCGTTTTCATGTGTTCTTCAGTCACAAACCATTACAGTGTCACAGTTTCTTGCATTTCACATAGCAAAATAGATCTTTTTTCAATTTCTGATTGAGTCAAAATTTATTTTCCAGACATGCAGTAAAAAGGAACAGAGCCTGTCCCAAGCACGCCACAACCCAGTCAGTTGACCCAGCTCCACTACCCAGTGAGCACGACTCCGCCAGTTGTCGTTCAAGGTGCGTTCACAGCTAGTGTGTGGCAGTGTGTGGCTAATTGCCGACGTCCTTGCCTGTGCTGTATCTGATGTGTTGCTGTTCTGCCCCAACAGAGCCTGTCCCAAGCACGCCTGAACCCAGTCAGTTGACCCAGCTCCACTACCCAGTGAGCACGACTCCGCCACTTGTCGTTCAAGGTGCGTTCACAGCTAGTGTGTGGCAGTGTGTGCCTAATTGACGACGTTCTTGCCTGTGCTTTATCTGATGTGTTGCTGTTCTGCCCCAACAGAGCCTGTCCCAAGCACATCTTGGTCCTCGTCGCAGGAGCTACCATCTACGCCAACAGGAAGAAGCCGGCGCCGAATCAGCTAGGCTTTTACACCACGAACTAAGAAGCGGATACAGAAATATTTTGATGAAATAGCAAGCCTACGGAGGACGGTGTCAAGACTGAAAAGTGCCTCGGCCTACATTCCACCAGCACGGATATTGGCAGAGTCATCCAGGTACCTCAACAAGAACTTTTTAGAAATTCTTCGTGTTCAGATGCACCTGCAACCCATGAGCAAGCACGGACGGCGCTGGCGAACAGAGTTCCGCCAGTTTGCACTTAACCTCTATTTCAATAGCCAAAAAGCATACAGGTACCTGGCAAAAACCCTTAGCCAACAGTAAAAACATTAAGAACGTGGCTGTCGGCAATATCGCTCAAACCAGGATTGATGCCAGAGATTCTGGATTTTGTGAAAGAAAAACAATTGGGATTTGATGGACAGGGCATGTGTCCTTATTTTTGATGAAATTTCTCTGAAACGAAACCTGCAGTATATGATTCTAAGCATGATGTTGGTCTTTGTTATGTTGACAGTGGCACTGAAAGGTCTGGTTGTGTAGCAAACACAGCACTCTTGTTTCTTGTGTCTGGTATAGCGAAGCAGTGGCTCCAACCTGTAGGTTTTATGATAGGTGACGGCACAGTTCCTTCTGAAGCCATTTTGAGTTTGCTGAGACAACTAATAAGTAAGCTGAAGGACAGTGGTCTCCTTGTAAAGGCACTGATCTGTGACCAAGCTGCCAACAACTGTGCACTTGGGAGAGCCCTCAAAATAACCCCACAAGATCGTCTACCTCTATCTGTGGGAAGGTAAAATAGGAGACTGAAAATGTAGCTCCACCTCCACTTACTATTCTGCTCCGATTAATTTTCGTTGCGCTGAGATTTCAGCAGACAACAGCAGTCGTCTGCTAACACTTATTACCAGCTACTCAGCAAGACGCCAAAAATTAAAAATATTGGCGGATCGTAGTGCTGCAGCAGAAGTATAAAGCTTGGAATATTACGCGGCGCGCATTTTCTCCCCGGTATGCTTATTTGTGTGTTTCAACTTCACCAGGCACGCAGGAAACTTTGCTACGGTTGCTGCAACGGGATAAAAGCAGCTGATAGGCTTCTCAGCAGTCTTGTTTATTCAGAAACGTTTCTCCGATCGGCGTTCTGCGGAGGCAGTGCAAATTTGAAGCCCACTTCAACGCAGTACAGGGCGCACTGTAGCAGACGACGCGCGAAGCCCCGCCTGCGGCTCTCACTGCACCTGCGCAATAGTTTCTCCGGCGCCCGACAGAGGCGCCCCGCGGAGCGCCGGCATACGCCGGCAGCACGGAGCGGCATTCTAAGAGTGGACGACCGTGTACATTCATCTTGCACTTATGTGCATTTTATTGAGGTTCGGAAGGCTGGTTGGGCCCCTGCCTCACCCCATTCTCCCCGGAAACATGAGAATTCTCCGCCTATGCTTGGAAGTTTGCTTTTTGTGCCAATAGTTAAAGTTGAGTGTCGTTGCACGCTTCCCCCTCCACATCCGACGGTTTCTTCGTTCCGATTTAGCCTGCACACCTGGTACAGACGGTACATTGCTCCCACTTGGACCAAGCGAGCATGAATTCCTATCCCAATACTTTTTCTTCTCCCACACCCCTCGACGAGGAGAGACACGGGAAAGTGCACGTTTCCGAGCCGGAAAAAAAATATCTTCCTATCGCTTCAAGTAGCGCTCCGACAGCTCTCTCTTCTCTACAACATAAATTATTCAGCTTTGTCCTTCTCCCGACCAGTAGTCTTGCCCTAGTTTCGGGCACAACTCGTTCTAGTATATACACCCCGGGCACGATTTCTCCCAGGCGTCAAGCGTACAGGTCGCGTGTGTAACTCATCGCACGAATTAAGCTCGACAGGCGAGTTCTCTTCCACTAAAAGACCGTTCAATATCCCCGATTGAACGTAGAAAGCTTTTCTGCAGCTCGAGGCCACGTGCGGTGCACGGGTTGGTCATCTTTAGCCAGCGCAACAAAGGCTGCTAGTTGGGTCGCCGTGCGGGGCGCGGAGTTGCGGTAAGCGACGAGACAGCTTTTTTTTTTTTAGAGCGCAGCTCTTTGGAGTCCGTTCCTGGGTTTCGCGTCGTCGTCGGCGTTGTCGTCGGCCTCGTAACCGGCTCCGCCCCCTTTTCATCCCCCCAGTGCTAGCAGCGACCGACTGATACCGCTGGATGCCGCTGACGCCGCTAGAGAGTCAAGATAACGTGACTGCATAGAACACCGTCGCCGCCATGCAGAAAGAGGAGGAAAGGGTCCCCCCCCCTGTTCTTGTGTGGCGGATAGGGTGCTCTTCAGTTGCCGACGCGCCGGTTATTTCACGTAGGCCCCGGCACGTCGACGAATACGTGACCACCTTCCCACGGCTAGACCTGGTTCTTAGCGCTGCGGAAGCGAGGGTATCATATTGTTTGTGTCGGCATCGGCGGCGTTGTCCCTGAAACCAACTGCGCAGCTGGGGTTGACTCACTATCGGCGTCAGCGGCATCAGTCAGTCGCTGCTATCTCTTCCCTCCTCCCTTTATCGTGTTGTCCGCTTGCTGCGCGCGCTTCTGCCCCCATCGTTTGCCGCTGGGTGTACACGCCGCCCCCCTCCCCCCTCTTCCTGCGAGTCTCTGGTTGTCAAAGCGCCGGCTCGAACTTAATTCCTTTCTTCGCTCCTCCTCCAATGCAACCCCTGTGCGGTGGCAATCAAGAGAGCCAGATCGGTGGCGGCGGATCTGTATATGTGCACCGCCCGAGCCGAAATTGCCGCTGCCGTTCGCCCTGTGCGGTGGCAATCAGAGAGCCAGATCGGTGGCGGCGGATCTGTATATGTGCACCGCCCGAGCCGAAATTGCCGACAAGGAAACTCCAACAAGGAATCTGATTACTACAACACAACAAAGGCCATAGTAGCACAGGATAATGCTGTACCATGCACGGCACAGGATACAATCGTTGGGTGTAGGTCTATGCAAGTGCAAACAGAGGCCATGCGTAAGGTCGAAACCTTACCCAAGGCCGAAATAGGAAATTTGCCAGCAAATATAATGCTGTGCATTGGCAAGCCTTACATGATCACCCTCAACGTGGATGTTTCCGATGGCCTTGTTAATGGATCGGTGGGAACACTGAAATTCATCGAAAACAACACCCATGGGAAACCGCTACGCATATGGTTGCAGTTCGGGGAGCTTGGCTCCAAACTTGCGATCGGAACCGTAGCGGCCGCAAAATCACACCAGTTACGCAAGCTCAACAGAAACATTCAACCGAACTGGATACCGATTGAAAGGCGTACCGTCACCTGCGTTATCGATAAGAAGACGAAGGTATCGGTAAGAAGATGCCAGCTTCCCGTTGTGCAGGCGAGCGCCATTACCATTCATAAATCCCAGGGTGGCACATATGATGAAGTCGTGTACTCCTACGCCAAGAATCATCCACAGAAGTTGGTATACGTGGCACTGAGTCGCGCTACAGACATCAACGGACTCTACCTGACCAATGTTGACAACGACTTCACATTCTACCACGGAAAAGCCAATCCGGACAGAAAGCTAGCCGATGAATTTCGTCGGTTGCAGTCCCACAAACTTGACACCATCACCGCCAAGTGCCTCGCCATGACTGAACAGCCGCACTACTTGTTGATCTCCGCTCTTAACGTACGCTCCCTTGCCGCACATGCCAAGGACGTACACCACGATCACATTCTGCGCCATTCCTCTGTACTTTGCTTTGCTTAAACCTGGATGGATCCCGAAGAGCCTCTCGAAATCATACATTTCCTATACTCCTTTGGTGCTCGCAGAGACCACAACAGAGCGGCGGGAGTCGCTATCTACTTGCGCACAGGTCTCTCTGCAATACCAGTCGAAATGTTTGGCACGTCACATGAAGTTGGCGAACTGTGCGCCGCAAAGTTGCCCAACGGCTTGCTGGTAGTAGCTGCCTACTTCGCCCCTACCGCACTCACGAAAGACGTCGTGCACTTCCTGCAACTCGCATTAACCGTCCATCGATCCACACCGATGTTAGTAGTGGGGGACTTTAAAAAGACAAACAGCAATTTCCTAACACTTATGCGGGAGAACATCCCGTTCCTCTCGCTCGTAACGCGTCCCACGGCTGTGACAACCTCGCGAGGCACTTGTATAGATCTCGTCTTTGAGAATCAAGCATTGGTGTACCAAGTCGAACATATATCAGTCTATTTCTCCGACCACAAAGCTTCCTTCATGACTGTCAAGAACTGTTAGTGGAGTCTTTGTTAAAGGAATACGTGTGAAAAATAAAAAAAAAATTCTGTGATAGCGCATACATGTGTTGCTCCATTTCTTTGCCTCAATCTATCCAAAAGGTGAAACAGCTTATTTGCTGCGCTCAAATTTCGCATTAGGAAGTAACGTAATCGTCGGTAATTTTTTTTTTTTTAGGCGAAGGTTTCTTTGCCTCTTCCTTAAGACTTTCCAACTGCTGCTGTCTAGCACACGCGATGAACTCGTTTGAACCCCACCGTGTCGAATTCGCACAATACCCCCTGGAGCCCCCTGGCCGTCGCCGCTTTAGCCTCTTGACAGCTGTAATTATCCGTCGCCCCCCTCAAATGCTCTGCTGAAACTGCAGCGCTTCCCTTTCTACTAACATGCGAGTCCAGACAGAGGGGACCTAGATGGAACTGTAAAGAGGAGGGAGAAGAGGCCGTCCCGACACCCTGTAGAGAGAATTTAAGTCCGTCTGGCTGTTCCCCCCCTCCCCTCCCCCCTGAGCTACGTCACGCATAAGAGGCCCACTTAAAAGTTCCGTGCAACCTGCTAGGAAGCTACGAGCGACGCACCTGTTCAAAACGAGGCGCGGAAGAACGAGTGGGCGACGACGGCGATAACAATTCTATTAGTTCCGGCTAGTTCCGGGAACCGTGCCGCTCCTTGGATAGTTTCGGGGTTAGAAAAGTCCTGGCATGCTGCGACATGCTTCCGAGCGCACTTTTTTCTGGACGTGAGCAGTGCATGTAGGCTCTGCGCATGCGTCACGATTGCGGTTGTCTCCGGCAATCCTTCGTTGCCGTGGAATGTGGCTTGCGTTCATGCCAGGAAATGCCTAATAAGTGCTACATGCCCAATTTGCCGAGCAATTATAAATCGGGGTCAAATATGTCTTCATGCTTCCGCAAAATCACTGACAGAATATTGTATGCCGATGCTAAGACAAAGAAGACAAAAGCTGAAACTCCGCGGAATAAGGCAGCTGTTTCATTGTAAATAGTTCCACGAATGATTTGTATCTCCATTGCTAAACTCATTTGAGGCGTTGTAAATATGTGGACTGTGGCACTGTACGTAAAAATGCCTCGAAAGTGAAATTATTCGTTTAAAGCCTAATCTAGACTGGAATAAATACATGTATCCCGAATGTAAAGGACACACCAGTGAAGTTGTCATGAGATACGTGTTATGGCGCAGTGATAACCTTTAGTTGAATAACTTTTGTGGCCACTCGAACGGCAAGCTCTTTGACGGCAACGATAAATCACGGCAAAAAATCTATTCTGAAGAAGAGGGCAGCACTGACTTTTCAATGTAAGCCATGCTCCCCGTCATCATGTACCCGGAATTCGTTCTCAATCCTAAGGCTTAACCATTTCATTTTTTATGGACCGGCTTTTTGATAATCTAGCACGTAAATACTTTTGCTATTTGATAAAATAATCCTGGAACACCCTCTGTGCTCTGCGCGCCATCTTCTCAACTATGCCTAAAAAGAAAGCTGCGCTCGGGTCAACGTTGTACGTGAGTGCGCGATCCCTTCATATAACCCGAATCCGCGAGCACACCGCCGGCCTCCCCTCCGTGACGTCACTCGCCGAGCGCTCAGGCCTTTTCTTGTCTAGGTGGTGTTTGCAGTACCCATACAAGGAGGCACAGGGGTGACGTGAGAAGGCACGGAAACCCTACTAGTATAGGACATCGGGGAAACTGAATAAGCTTAAGTTCTCGGTACGGTACTGTACGTTACTGCTATTTCTGAAAAACAAGCACCATGCAAATATGTGAAGCGGACAAATTACGCAGGGCGTGCAGAAAAGCAGAGCCGCACTAATTAAACAGCCCCCCAGGGTCCAGGCGACACTACGGACGCGGTCGACCGTCAAATCAGCACTTCTGTGCCCGCCGCGGTAGCTCTGCGGCTATGGCACTGCTAGAGGTCGTGGATTTGAGCCCGACTGCGGCAGCCGCATTTCTACGAGGGCAAAATAGAAAACGCAAGTGAATTTACAATATGGGGCACGTTAAAGAACATCACGGTGTCAATTATTCCGGAGTCCGCCACTACGGCCTGCCTCATAATCCGATTATGGTTTTGCCACGTGCAGTCCCATAATCCAATTCAAGTTTGATACTTCTGCCACGATGCGATGTACAGCCGCCCTGATTTTTAATAATATAGCGCGAGCGTCGACTGAACTGCTGGTGAACGCCTTATAACGGCGATAAGCGTGCAACAAGAGCGTGCAACAAGGCGAGTGCAACAAGGCGAGTGCAACAAGGCAACAAGGCTCGTGCGCGAACTCTCGCCTTGTTGCACGCTTATCGCCGTTATAAGGCGCTCGCCAGCAGTTCAGTCGACACTCGCGCTATATTAAAAATCAGGACGGCTGTACCATGTGAAGCAATGGCAAGGCTCAACCCTCTCAGGGATCATGAAATATGGCGCACTACCACACTTCAAGCAAACTGCTCTCCCTGACTGTTCTTTGTACTAGGCACACAAACAGCAGTGGGGCGCACAAGGTAACGTTTAACATCAACTCAAAACTCTCGTGGTTAAACTAAACGCTGAAGAAATTAAGCTTTCCCCTTCATCATCACCGCTAATTATCGTCAAGCAAAGCAATTAGCACAGAAACTTTCGTTTACATCGATTCCCATAGTGCGTGGAATCTGCATAATCTTTTTATTTCCTCTCTCGTCTTGTAAATTTTAAAATGGTAATTACTTCTCTTCTACGACGGTACCAAGCGGAAGTTGTGACTACAAGGTTTCAAATTGTTAAACAGCGGATCATTGTTTCTTTTGTTTACATTTTGCCATTCTTCTAAAACTGCTTAATTTTTTTTCCTACCCTACTATAATCCTGATACCGGGATTGCAGTATCAATAAATAAATAATTGTCATCACGAGCTCTACGCAGAACAGTTCCGTTTTTTTTTTTTGCCTCTTGTGCTACGATGTAGATACTTTTCGTGACGCTTAAAGATTACCTCCGAATCGGGAAACGTCGCTTGTGCGCGTGCCTCGTGTTTTAGCGCTAAGATTACAGACGACCCGGTGGGCAGAGAACCGCTTTAGGTCGTCGAGTGTTTCGTAAACATCGTGCCCTGCTGCCGTCGTATATTATAAATGCTTAGCTTGCACTGCTACCAACATTTACACACGACATGAATCGCTACTAGGCGCCACTATGCACTTTCTTCCTGGAAAAAAGGAGCTGGGGTGAGACTCAAGTAGACAGTATGAAGCATACGCGAGAAAAAGAATATTGAAAATATCGGCGAACTTTCCCATTTTGACGAATCCTCCGCGCCGACTCCAACAGCAGCCATTTCTGCAGGTCCAGTCAGCGACGCTTGTTTCTTGAGAGTCATATGACGACAGAACATGCACACGCACGCACCACGGAACATCGTCTGAGGCTATGGCCTGACCGTCGCTGCGGTCGACAACGAGTGGCGCTGCTGCTGCACCCTGAAGCCAATCAGCGACGGAGCGAAGGAAAGAAGGCATCTCTCCCCATTCCCATTGTGTGCCCTCCTCCTAGTATTTCAGCAAGTTTACTCATCGTCTGCGAGGAGTGAATGTCATTTCGAACAAATGACATTTGTTGCGATTAATGTCAATATCACAGCGCGCTGTCACACGGCGAAAACTAATGTCATTTGAAAATGATGACAATGACGATAGTAAAAAAAAAAAGACACGCCTCAAACCCACTTTTGTCCAATAATTATTTTCCAATATGCTAAATTTCACTAGAATATGTGATCGTTACTTTCAAACCGTAGCGTTCGATCACTAACTTGTCGACATTGCCAACGAAATAGAGTCGAGCCAAGCCAAAGCTAAGGCAAGCAACAGGGCGAAGAGAACGATAGGCGCGTCCGCTACATCTGCTAAAGTGGTACGAGAAGGGCAGTTGCATATCATCGCCGTTCTGATGTGCATGTGGGATTCTAATATCCTCATTCTTGGCGCGTGCCACAGGAAAACACGCGCACGCTTTTACGCCAAGTCAATTGAAGCGGCCGCGGCGGATGCTCCGGTGCGAACCAACACGAATGCTGCAGCGAAAGCTAAAGACGGCTGTCTGGCCACTGGACTGAGAGTAGTTTTCTGTATTTACGCACGTGATTGACTTCAATGTCGTTAAAGCAATAATTAGGTTATAAAATGGATAGAATAATAGTGTTTTTTTTTTGTTAAAGCAAGAAAGAAGCATGTACTGTTTGCGAAACACTGGTAAACTCGTGGTGTCGAGGATACACATTCAGGTCCAAACGAATGCGAATGAATTTGGCGAACTCATTCGTTTGTAAATGTATTTTCGAAAATATCCTTACGTTTTACCATGTGACACCAAACAAATGGCATTATAAGTGAATGTCATTCGTTGTAAATGACATTAGATTTGCAGAGTGACAGGGGTATAAGTGTAGGAAAGCACTGGTTTCAGGAATTGCCTCCCCCACTCCCTTGCTTAAAGGGACACTAAAGGGAAAAATGATTTCTTCTGCATCCGTAAATTACCGTTCTGCAACACCAAAAACGCCACTCTTACAACGATAAGACGTTTGGTAAGCCAGAAAAAGCGCAAGAACGAAATACTGGTGGCGACGCCTACTTAAGTTCCCGCACCTGCGGGCTGTGACGTCTTGAATTTTGATGGCATTTTCTAGCGCCTACTAATTATATATAGCGGTACAGATTGACTACATTGTGTTGTAAATGAACCAAATATTAAACATGGCAAGTTTCGGGAATTTTTATTCAGCCGACGCGGCCCAAATGCGAAAACATACTTTGGAATCCCTGACGTCACCCAGACGTACCGGCGCTGGGTTTTGGCGCAAAATTCAAATAATGATACTTGGATCTTCATTTTCTCATCTAATAATCAAACAATCTTTTTTTTAAATGACTGCCTGCAGGGTTCTCAAACAATGCTTCATTAGTCTAAACTGATTTATTGTTTCGCTTTAGTGTCCCTTTAAGTAGTAGACAGTAGCAGCACTTTCTGTCTCTGAGACACCTTCTTATTCAATTGTTCACCGAACCTACCCTCGTTTGCATTTCATCGATTGCTTGAATACCCTGTGTTGCAGTGTACACCCGCCACCGCATGGGCATTGTCGCTGTCACCACCGCGAATATGACAACATAGAACGGAACATTTCGTAGGATATTCCGGAAGGGGAAGGCTTAAGCGACGATTGTCTACAGCTTTTGAGAGAGATTTACCTAGAAAATGTCGTTTGCGTTGAATGGAAAGGGGTGGGGAGCGAGGAGAAAGTTGATATTGTCACGTGGTGGTGACGTTGAAGAACACAGTAGCAATACTGTGAAAGACAAAACTAACTTTTATTGGGTGAACCTATGCACACAAAAACAGGCTGTTACACTTGTAGCACAAGGATAGCGGCGAACACGGTCGGCGATCGTCGAAAAATCTGATCAGCGGGTCAAGCGCGTCCGCTTTTATACATCAGTCGTCGAATGTTCCAGAGTAATCGCTGGGACCCGCGTGCCTTCTACAAAGTTCTACATTATTCGCATCGCGCACACATGCGATCAGATTGCACAAGGTTTAGTCACAGACAGCGGATGGAGGCATCGATAACATTCCAGAAACTTCCAATACATGAAAGCGCGTCCTGCGCTGTACTATAACATTTGTTAGGTGGTCAAACGTGTCGCCCTATAAATACAAACCAGTACACTTGTCAGTACCCCCCCCCCCTCTCTGAAGAAGCATTGACCCGATGCTGCAAACAAACGAAGTAATAAAGAAAAGCACCTGTAGCAAAGAAAACAACAAAATAAGGAAAGTTCGTCAGCGTCCGTAAAAGGGTTTAAGTCGCACCACGTGGACCACTTCAGATCGTGCGCGGCGCCGCTGTGAATGCGAAATGCCGTATGGCACGACCTCATAGTCTAGTGCGCCAATACGTCGAATGACCGTGTAGGGTCCGAAATAGCGTCGCAATAGTTTCTCACTCAGTCCTCGTCGGCGTATCGGGATCCATACCCAAACACGGTCGCCGGGCTTGTACTCGACGAAGCGTCGTCAGAGGTTGTAGTGTCGGCTGTCGGTCCTCTGTTGGTTCTTGATCCGTAGGCTGGCGAGCTGTCGGGCTTCTTCGGCGCGCTGGAGGTAGGTGGCGACGTCAAGACTGTCTTCGTCAGTGACGTGCGGCAGCATGTCGTCGAGCGTCGTCGTCGGGTTCCTGCCGTAAACCAGCTTAAACGGCGTGATCTGTGTTGTTTCTTGCACCACCGTGTTGTAAGCGAATATTACGTACGGCAGGACGGCATCACAGGTCTTGTGTTCGACGTCGACGTACACTGCTAGCATGTCGGCTCGTTCAGGCGCTCCGTGAGGCCATTCGTCTGCGGGTGGTAGGCAGTTGTCCTCCTGTGGCTCCTGTGGCCTCTGCTGAAAAGCCGTTCCTCTGTCGGTCATGAGGATTTCTGGAGCACCATGTCGCGGCAGGATGTTCTCGACTAAAAATTTCGCCACTTCGGCGGCGCTGCCTTTCGGTAGAGCTTTAGTTTCAGCGAAGCGGGTGAGATATTCCGTCGCCACGACGATCCACTTATTTCCGCAAGTTCATGTCGGAAACGGTCCAAGCAAGTCAATCCCGATCTGCTGAAAAGGTCGGTAAGGAGGCTTTGATCGGCTGTAATAATCCCGCTGGCCTTATCGGTGGTGTCTGGCGTCGCTGACAGTCTCGACATGTCTTGACGTAACGGGCGACATCGGCGGTTAGGCGCGGCCAGTAATACCTTTCTTGTATCCTCGATAGCGTCCGGGAGAAACCGAGGTGCCCAGCGGTCACATCGTCATGTAGGGCGTGCAGTACTTCTGGACGCAGCGCCGACGGAACAAGAAGGTAGTTGGCGCGGACTGGTGAGAAGTTCTTCACGAATAGGTTGTTTTGAAGCGTGAACGAAGACAATCCGCGCTTAAATGCCCTGAGGACAACGTCGGTGTGCCCTTCCAAATACTCGACGAGGTTTTTCAACTCCGGGTCTGCTCGCTGCTGTTCGGCGAAGTCTGCGCTTAAAATGCCACGGACGGCGTCGTCATTTTCGTCATCTTGCGGCGGCGAATCAATGGGGGCGCGTGATAGGCAATCGGCATCAGAGTGTTTTCGTCTGGACTTATAGGTTACAGTGATGTCATGTTCTTGCTGTCTTAGGGTCCACCGCGCCAGCCGTCCTGAAGGATCCTATAAATTCGCTACCCAACACAAGGCGTGATGGTCGGTGACGACTTTGAATGGCCTGCCATATAGGTGAGGGCGAATTTTCGCTTTAGCCCAAACGATGGCGAGGCATTCCTTTTCGGTGGTAGAATAATTGCCTTCCGCTTTTGACAACGACCGGCTAGCGTAGCCAATCACGTGTTCATGTCCATCTTTTCTCTGGACTAGGACGGCACCGAGGCCTAGGCTACTGGCGTCAGTGTCGATTTCGGTATCGGCGTGCTCGTCGAAGTGCGCAAGTACGGGCAGCGACTGCATGCGTCGTTTGAGTTCTTGAAATGCGTCGGCCTGCGGCGTTTCCCACTTGAACTAGACGTCACATTTAGTTAGCTGTGTCAGCGGCTCAGCGATGAGTGAAAAGTTCTTGACAAATCGCCTGTAGTAGGCACACATACCAAGAAATCTACGCCCTGCCTTCTTGTCGATGGGTTGCGGGAATTTTGCGATGGCAGCTGTCTTCTGTGGGTCGGGATGGACTCCAGACTTGCTGATGACGTGGCCTAGGAACAGAAGCTCATCGTAAGCGAAGCGGCACTTTTCTGGCTTCAGAGTGAGCCCTGATGACTTGATGGCCTCTAGTACTGTCGCAAGCCGCCTAAGGTGATCGTCGAAATTTCCTGCGAAGACGACGACGTCATCCAAGTAAACAAGACAGGTTTGCCACTTCAATCCTGCTAACACCGCGTCCATGACGCGCTGGAACGTAGCTGGCGCCGAGCACAGCACGAATGGCATGACCTTGAAATTGTAGAGGCCGTCTGGCGTGATGAAGGCGGTCTTTTCGTGATCTCTCTCGTCGACTTCTATTTGCCAGTAGCCAGACTTGAGATCCATCGACGAGAAGTATTTTGCGTTGCAGAGCCGATCTAACGCGTTGTCTATCCGTGGTACGGGGTATACATCCTTCTTTGTGATCTTGTTCAGTCTACGATAATCGACGCAGAAACGTAAGGTTCCGTCCTTTATCTTCACCAAGACAACAGGGGATGCCTACGGGCTTTTCGACGGCTGGATGATGTCGTCGCGCAGCATTTCGTCGACTTGGGGCGTTATAACGTAAAACTATTCCAAACTTTTCTATTCGAATTCTGTAATCGACCTTCCGCGATTGGTCAAAAGCTTTTTTGACCACCCCCACTTCACCTGCCTCTCATGCGACGTCACGAAAACCGCGATAGCTCCCCATCTGACATGACGTGTACACACTGATTATACACGATTTGAGCGAAAAAAAGAAAACTGGTTATTTCTGATTCCACGCCTTTTCGCCATTAGCCCCCGGATATTCGTCAAAAGCTTTCGGGCTGCACCCACTTCACCTGCGTGAAGTGGGTGCAGCCATTACTGTCTGGAATTACTCCTCCAATTCTCAATGTTGTCTGTGTTCTGCAGCCTCTCATTGGATCACTGCCTGTGCCAGCATCCGTGTATCCACAGGCTCATTGCATGTGGTTGCACAGGTGTTGTCACAGCCCAGTCGCAAACATGTCATGTCCCGACAAAGTTGCCGAGCCGCACCACTGCTGTGTAAATAGCTCGCCTCTGTCGGTATGTCTTCTTTTCAGGAACTCGACAGGCCCCCCTCGTTATGGCGGCAGCCCGGCACTAGGATGCGATAGCTGTTACCCTTAGCTCGGGTGCCTCGCTCCCCGAATTCCCAACGGTGTCTGTGTTCTGCAACCTCTGACCGGGCCACTGCATTTTCCAGCATCCGTGTATCCACAGGTTCATTGCATGGGGTTGCACAGGTTTTGGTACATCCCGGTGGCAAATATTTTGTTCCAGGGTCAGGCTGCAGAAATATTTCATGCTGCAAAAAAGTTCCTCCATTGCCTGACGCTTGCATGAATGTTTCATGTGTGTTGGCAATTCTTTGTTTGTTTGATCTTTTCTTGCTTGTTTCTGTTGCTTTCTTTATGTTGGAGCCTCAAGTAAACGGAATCCTGGAGTTGTTACTCAGATAACCAATTATTAGCTTTACAACTATTGTGTTGGTGCAGTCTTACTCGCATGTACTTCCTTCGATCAAACGGCTGGAAAACCACACCACTGCAGTAGAACTCCCGGCAGCACCATGCCTAGGATCACTGGCGAGAGAGCGTGGTCCCCAGGTGACGGTTGGGGGATCTGCTGTTGCGCTTTACAACAACGGCAGCGGTGCTTGCACCTCGCGGACGAACAGGCCTTTCTTTTTTTCCTGGATTCCTTTGGGTAGCCCAGCTGAACTTTGGGCTACAGAACCAGCGTATACTGTGGAGATGAATAAACCTGCTACAGTTGTGTTCCCTAACCTTGTGTTCTGTTGCTTGTGACATTGCCATTGCGATGCGGCTACTACGCACCTCGCGAAAACCATTAAAATTGTCTGCACTACGCTAATGACGTCTTTTCTGCACTTTTTGATCTCTCCGCTACATATTTCTATTTGATGACCGTAGTTATCCAAGTAATAATTGTGACGAGTACCTGCGATTGCACGGAATATTACATGACATAGGCTAGCAAAGATAACTGCCAGTTGAGGTTGCCGCTTGCTCCTCAGGGCATCTCTACACCTTGGCAGCTCGTATGTAGCCTTCTGCACCTTAGCTACATCCGTCTCAACTTATTTTGCTGTGCATTGTTTTGCTGAAATCTATTTACATCGGTGGCTTTTTCTGTTTAATCTATGTACCATGCCGAGACATTCAAAAAAGGAACGGGGAACTCATGTGGCACCTTTTTTTTTCTGCAGAAATGCTGCAGCACACGTAACACGTGTTGTATCAGCCCACCTGATTTTTTTTCTGGTTTGTTTTTTGTGCTGTGATAAATTGCTACATGGCCCGAATGTTTGCCAGGGGTATCTGAAACTGGTACTCACACAAAAGAAATTTTTAAGAACAAACCACAGTTGATGTGAAATGCAAATCCTGATACCAGGCACTGCTATGCCGAGAACTTTTTTATTGCGCTCAGGGCAATGTTTAGCAACATGGCAATGCATTCTCAGTGAAGAATATGCCTTATATTGCAGCTCTGACACTGAAATGTTTAGTTTGGAGAATACACTTGGCTGTACTCTGCCATGTCGAGGAGCAAATTTCACATTCTTGCTTGGCACTTTGCATTTGAAAATTTTTGCAGCGTGTACTGGATATGAAGCTTTGTAAAAAGTCAAGGTTTGCGGAAGTGGCAGCGCAGCCGTTGGATAGATGTTTCGCTGTGGGAGGGATATACCTCTTGGTTTCCTATAATTTGTGGCTTATATCAGGCAGTGGCGGTGTGCTTAATTCTTTTGTTATTACCTTAGGGTGTAGGGTTGTTTGATTCGTCAGCACCACTCCGAACCAGTTCGCGGTAGTGCACGAGATGGTCGGACAATGTGCACTTTTCTAGCGCCTTTTAAACAAACGGTTTTAAACAAACACCATTGCAGCACAAGCTGCATTAGCACTATCCCTGAGTAATGGACACTTTGCGAAAATGTTACTGAGCATTCGCGAGCAAGGGGGATATTTTTCTAACCAACTTGCCTCGACCAGATGCTAGCAAAACTATTCTTTCTATTCAGCTCTCGACCCTCCCTTTCCTTTATTTCGTTTCTCCCTTTCTCTTTGCACAATGTGGATCTTACAATAGGGTGGCACATTCCCACAGAATTCTTTTTGAAAAGCCTTTGTGGTGTCCGTGTACCGCCGCTGCAATGTGCAGGGCTTTAGGCACCTACAACGAGGAAAGCAGCAGGTGAACGAGAGTACTTGTTGAAACAATGTTTGCAGGAAAGTCAACTCGCTGATTATGCGAACTGCCCAATCATTGCCATCGTCATGAACGATGCTTCTCGTGGCCTCCGCCCGTCCACTGCAGCGAGCGCATGATGGCCGTCGCGTGTTCTTCGCCTATGGGTAATCGAGACTTGCTCCGCGGCTGCCTCATTGGCGATAGCCAACTCAAATTTGTAAATGATTCGCATTTATACTTGGTACTACGTTGTGCCAGGTGCACATTTAGTTTTGGGGGCGTTCGCGCGCCACGTTCCATCAAGGTGCTAGAGCGCCTAAGACCAGGTCAGGATTTTATCACCGTCTACGTCGGCGGCAATAATGCTGCAACGCCTGAAGCGGCAGACGAAATGGCGGACAACATCAAGGTAAGCTAATACTTCCCATATCATTTGTTGCACTAACTTTACGTCATATGCCGGGCGAATGAAATCTCTTGTTTAAACTGCGTGCATGGTACGGCGTGTAGAATGCACGCGTGCGGTGCCTTTATTGACTGTATTGTTAAGGATATATTGACTATTTGAAGGTCAGCGTATAAAGAAAAGCCGCCTCGCAATCTATATTCGTTGCAGCTAGGCGTCAACGCGACGTATGACATCGGCACTGCCGCTGTCAGCGTTCGCGCATTGTTCGATGCGCAGCGTGGCCCCACGAACGTGTGCGCGCACTCGCGTAATTTTTTATGGGGGAAAAGCAAATTTATGGGCGAAATGCAAATTCAAAGCACTGTTCGAGCCAATGCACGTGTGGGCCGCGTTCATGTTTCGCTGTGCAGTGGGAGCCATGTGCCACCTTCCGCATACAGCACCTTTATAAAACATTGTCTTCAGCGCAGTAATTTTTTACCGCACGTACATTTTTAACACGAACATGCCAAGATGAATGTGCAATGCTGATGCCATCATGGTCTGCGACATTTCGTTTTTCATTATTATTCAGCATCTATTGGAATGTGCGGCCGGCATAGCCAGAAATGTGTTCTGGTATTTCCCCCCTCTCTTATTTTCTTCCTTATTTTTCCTTTAAGTTTATCGCTATAACATCGAATCTACATATCGTCGCCACGAACGTCCACAAGGCAACTTTGGACGCGGCGAGGAGCCCCAGGAAACCGAAATAGAGACCGGCTTTTGGGCCATTCTGGATGAATAAACCGGCGTTTGAGTGTTTTGCGTCCGAGGGCCTTCTTAAGGGGAGGAGGATGTCGTAAGAGAAGAGTCTTCCCGGAGGCCGGCTGTACGCGGTTTGTAGCGAAAACGGAAATGACGTGGGGCCAGTGGTGTACTCCCTGCCCCAAGATAAGTACTTGTAGGCACAGGGAAAGACGCTGCTTGGTGCTGCTGCTAAATCCCTGTGGTTTCTCCCGGCTCCCCTAGGTCGACATTCACATGGTCTTGTTACCCCACGCTGGATCGTGTTCAATCATGCCGTCCTTGCGCGGTGTCATTGTCGGCGACAGTCAGGTTAAATTCTTAAATAGGTCGCGCCTGCGCCTTCTTGAGTCTATTAAAACCTGCACCTTCAGTTTTACTGGCTACAATGCAGTGCGGCTGGCGAGAGCGGTCTCCACGATGCGCTTCGAGCGTGTCGATTTCGCCGTTCTTTATGTTGGCGGAAACGACCTTGAAAGCAACGTGGATCCACAAGAAATATGCGACATCAAGGTAAGTCTACTGAAATCACAAAATTCTAAACATTAAGCGCTGATACTTGTGTTTTCTTTTAAACTTTAGGCCTTGATTGTTCAACTTCAACGAGACGTGGCCCCCGTCGTGCTTGTTTTCAAGGTGCTCCCTCGCTGCCTAGACGATGCTGATGCGGAGCAGAAAATGCAAAAGCGTCGCTTGCTTAACCGCAAATTGACGGCTACGCTGTAGCGCATGCCGTGTCTGCGGTTTTTGAACCCCGAGGTATGGACCCCCTTTTTCCAACGGCATGCCGTTGCATACCGTCCGGAACATGCTTGGCTTATTTTTGACTCGGTTGAAAATGTTTTACTTTTTGTCGATGCCCGCTGCGGTAGAAATGCAGATCGTTTGTCGTAGTTGTGTCTCCATTACAGAATCGCATTACTGTGGTGAACAAAGCAAGTATTGAGGTACATACTGTGCGCACTTCACCCTTTGTTGGACGGTCGGAAATATTGGTCCCACTTTTCAGCGCAACTTCGCTACTCTATAGCGGTGAAGTGTAATTTCAACAATTGAGCATTCTTGTGTGGGTATATGTTTCTGAACCACTCTAAGCATATTTTTTCGTCCATTTCTTTGTCAAACAACGCCATAGAGCGATTGCACAGATTGTTTACATCCCTTTCTACAATTTTAAGTTCATTCTACCGCCTTCCTTCAAACCACCACAGCGGCAAATGGACTCTTGATCGAAATTCCGTGTTTTCATAATAGCTGGATTTTGGTGTGGTAAGGTGCCTAAATTTCTCGTGCCCACAGCTACCAAAACAGGTGATCAAATTATTAGCATCGCGAACAAATCACATTGCTACATATTGACACGTGTACTTATCTTTATCGAGAAACCACGTTTCGCCGCCTGACAAATGTAATCGCACAGCGCGGGACGCGCCTGCATGTATCCGAAGTTTCTGGAAAGTTATCGATGCTTCTACCCGGCTGTCTGTTGTCGCCGAACCTTGTGTTATCTGGTTTCATCGCGTGACGCGAATGGTGTAGAACTTTGTGGAAGGCAAGCGGGTCCGAACGATTACTCTGGAACATTCGACGACTGCTGTATAAAAGCCGACGCGCTTGACCCGCTGATCAGATTTTCGACGATCGCCGACTGTGTTCGCGCTCTCGTTGTGCTTTAAGTGTAGCCTGTTTTGTGGGCACAGGTTCGCCCAATAAAAGCTAGTTTTGCCTTTCACAGTATTGCTACTGTGTTCTTTGACGTCACGACCACGTGACAATGAGAACTGCACATATAAGCCCTCAGAAACAGAAAACGCTGTTTCTGTTGTAAATATATGTGGCTTGCACACAAGGCAAGTGCCATGCTAAATTTCTAGGTAAAAAAAAGCAAAGCTATGCTTCATGAACAGAAGGTGCTGCAGCCACATAACCTGACCTTTGATCTTCATTGCGGTCACAGATTGAAGGGGTGGAACAAAGCCAATGTCCTTTAAATGCTTGATTTCTGCCAGTTAAATTTGCCAACACGGGGATTCAAACCATGGGTGTCCATCTGCTGTTAGGCTGGAGTGTCTATTTAGTGAGAACACTAACAACTGCGTTCATTGGTTCTGACAGATATCAAGTCAGTTTTACCTCAGCACACTGCATTCCGTTATAAACCAATATGCTTGAGAACCACTTGAGATCCTTCGATGTCAGCATCGTCATAATCACTGGGCACCCCATAAGAAAAATTGACAAGGTCAATTTTGGATGGTATCCTTGCAAGTGCCGAAAGTTCTTGAGATATGGATCAGGTGACACGAACAAGTGTGAGAAGGCTAGGCCACAGAAACTCCAGTTTCTGATTTGTACAATATTTGTTCAGCCACGTTAAAATGTGTGGAGCTTTAAAATGTGAGGTGGCCAGATATCTAAAAGACGAGGAGCAAGCAAATTGAATGCAGCCACCAAGCAAAAAATGTGCAAGTGTAAAAGCTGTTGATTTTCACTCTAAAGGCACGTTCACACCGAAGCAGGCAAAGCTCCTCGCCAGGCGGATAAATGCAGGCGGAAAAAGAGGCGGCGACACCGATCGCTCGCGGACCGTCTTTTTCCCGCCCCGCTGGAGCTTTCCGCTTTGCCACAGCCAATCAGAACACCAGATGACGGTGGCGCTGTGACGACGCTGGCGCGCCCGCGATGATGGACGACCAGTGCCACGAGATGGCGAGGCGTGCGCCACAATGACGTTAGATGCTCCGCCTCCTCGGCGGTGCGGGCAGCCAGGCAAGCCGACAGGTCGGAACAGGCCCATGCGCTCACCGCCTCACCGCGTTGAAAATCCGCTCGGCCGCTTGGACGTTCCGCTTTCGGAGTGAATGTGCCTTTAAGCAAACACCAGGGAGAAGAATCGGTATCCAATGAGAATAATTATTTGACAGTCTGGGCAGGAACTAAAATATCAGTATTTAGAACGCAGAAATGTATATATAGCAAAGTGTTGCAAACATTTGCACATGCGAATGCTTGTTACCTTCTTGCACCACCTGCAATGTCCAGGTTTGTGCTCCAGACTGTACATATCGCAGCGATATAACACATTACAAACATTTGTACCAATTGCACTGCTTTTTCCCCTCCAGCATCGATTTCTCAATGCATCCAAGAAGCCGAGGCGCCCTATGTTTGTAGACGACGGGTACCATGTGCACAGGGCCCGAAGAATTGACCATTTGGCAAAGAACATTGTTAGTGCTCTTGCTCAGCAGTTTGGCCCTGGTGCCAAGTCACCTGCACGTACTGAACCAGGCACTGTCTAAAAGGCAGTCAAGTGCTGCTTCTGCAACACCAAGGGCCACAAATCATATGAATGCATGAAGTTTGGTAAGCCAGCTTCTCGGCAGATGTCAAAACAACCCTAAATGTTGTGTTGACATCCCAACCATATCATACACAACTTCACGTGTTGAATTTGCAGGGATTCTTTTTACGCAAAACTTATAGACAGGCGTGGCGCATGTGTGCATTGCAAAACCAGTAGACCCCTTCAACGCTACATAGCTTGCGATATTCAAGCCCCAAATTTTCTCGACTAGCTCGCTTTTGAAGAACGAACTGTGGTTGAGGCATGGCAGTAGAAAGAAGCGCCACCGCCCCGTTGCAAAGGGAATGCTCATAACATCTATCCATCCATCCAAGCCGACATATCCGTCAATGAGTGCGGCTCAACACACCCATACCCGAAGCATACACGAAGGGATCGAGCGCGCGCGGCAGCCGCGCGAGCTGGAGCAAGAGCGAGGGGCGTCCTGGCCGTGACGACACTGGCGAGAGAGAGGGCACCACTCCAAGTTCTTGCCGCTAATAGGGAAACAAAGAAATGACACTGACTTTAGCCCACGCTGCTAAACCCGCAAAATTTCCAAAAGATGCGTAAAAATTCGCACATATCTGAATAATTAATTTATACTAATTAAAAAACAAATATTCTACATGCGACGTGCGTGTCTGCCATGAGGGGGGGTAGCCGTGCGAAGGTTCATTGCTCGACTTCATGGTTACTCCTTTGTAGGCGTCGCACACCTTCCTGCAACCTTCCTGCTTTGCCTGAATATGGATGCTTTTAGCTACTTTTCAGAGAGCGACATGTGGACACAGCCGGAGACTTCTCACATCTCGCAAGCTTGGAATAACTTTGTCATAGATAAATTAATTTTGCTTGTTCGGTCGCAGCCTCACTTGTACGACATGATGCATGTTGATTATAGACCAGCTGAAGCGGACACTCACGTGGGACGCCATTGGAAAGAGCCTTGGCTTCACGGGTAAGCATCGAAATCCGACCACTTATTAAGTGCAGTGTTATAACGAAGGCATGTGCGTGCCTTTTGTCGAGCTCATTTATTACTGCGATTATTTATCTTAAGCGCGCATTCGTGAGAGCCTTGCGTGCAGCGATGCACGCAAGGCTCACGTGTGTGAGCCGGACGTTTAGGCCTGACATTACGAAAAACGAAATTCAGATAAATATATAATAGAGGAATGTTTCCATGAAGCAATGCTAATGTACTGGCGCTTTGAATACGCTTGCTTGAACAAGTGGTACGTCGCGCTGAATTTTTCGCAGAGGGCGACGTAATTGTGTGCCGCGTGGCTCACTCGGTTGTCGTAATAAGTTTCTCTGACAGCACGCAATAGTAACAAAAAGGCAGCCTTTAAACGTACGGGCATGTCCGCGCCCAGCACAAGTCTGATACGGTGAAATTCGCGTTCTCTCTTACGTCAATGACTCGCTGTTGTGTACGATAGTAGCCGTGCCGCAGCGCTGTCGCCAAAGCTAGAGTACGAAATAATGACATTTATTTGCACATATAAGAACAGAATAACCGAAGACCATGAGCGAAACTGTGTAGAAGGGTGAAAGCCCGTCTGCAAGTGCGCCTACGAGCTCTTCAACCAAGGCGGCCATGCAGTGGCACAGTTGTATACATGATACACGAGTGAAATGTCGCAACACTGCACGATGTAGCCATGTATCAAAATTGAACCGGCGTCAATACGCAGAACATTCATGCGCTCGTGCACACGCGTGATGATTGCCATGTGATACAGTTATCGAGGAAACTGTGCACTTTGCATATGACCGTGCGCCGGCACGTTTATTTTTGGCGTATTTCCTCTCGGGCAGACATTGCACAACACTTACGTCATTTCTGCATGACCGGAAACACAGGTTGAAGGCTGTGGTATGCTCTTATCCGCTGATCATTTTCCATCTTATTTCTCTCCTTCAAGGTGCAGAATGCAAAGAAAACTGGCAGTTCCACAAGGAACTAAACAAGGTGGAAAAGAGAGTGGCACCGCCGCGACGAAGACAAGGCTGAGGCTTTTTTATGACGTATTGTCATTTCTGCGTTGCTATGTGTCGGGTCGCAGGTAAGTCCATAGATAAGAACATAAGAGCACGAAAAACGTTACACCAACTGAAACGATCACAGCACAGTCACAGCAGTCATTACAGTCACAGCAGTCATTACAGTCACAGCAGCCATCGTTGCCTCGTATATAATTGTCTCTGTCTGCACATGAAATACGGGTGGCAAAGCAGCCTTTCAGTTGCCGTAACGTCACGGATGTTGAGGGCGTCGGCTAGGACCCATTACTGCTTTGCCGTTAAAGATTGTCCAGACTGTGGTTCTAACGGGCCAAACACTAAATGTAGCAAGTTTTGTGAAATTTTAGTGATCGAGCGCCACCTAAATACGAATGCTGTGGAAGCCGTGACGTAACAGCATCGGCGTTCGGTTTTCGTCGCGAAATTAAAAAAAAAAACATTAGGTGACCTTCATTTTCTTTGGGATATCCGACCTATTATAAGAATGGCTTGTTGGGCTCTTTGGAACGTGGTATTGCGTAAATCTATTACGGAGAGATTAACAACACATTTTTTTAAACTACTTTGTCACTCTTAGCTAATGTGGTGTTTCTCTTTATGTAAGCTTGATGTGTAGTGCAGCTAGGAGGTGAGACGCGGTGCAGTATTGTACTGTCGTGACTAATGTCACATGATTAAACCGTCCGTTCTTGCCTGTGGTGTGCAGCCATACGTCACAGCTGGCCTGTGTGTCTTGGAAAACGACAGTTGCCTCCATGCCTACAGAACGAACCGCTGGTATGTGTTCTGTGAAAATAGGCACAGACCTAGAGTTCATCTCTGCTCTGCTGAATGGCATGTGTGAATGAATGCTCGCGCCGCTCGGCTGACTAGTTGATGTCGCTCTTGGAGGACTCCGCTAACTTTTTCTGCGCGTTAACAAAGGTCGACGGTGTCGGCCGTCGGTGAGCCTCGAACGAAAGGACTTCACTCACGGGGATCCGTTTCGAAACTGGATTATCTACAAAAGACACATCGAAGAAAGGAGAAAGGAAAGAGAGAAGAAACACAATGTCCACGTTCTCTACTGGCCGCACCGACGCCTTCGTCCCTGTCGGGGGCACTGGCGTCTCACACTCAGTAGGTGGTTCGCCGAAAATCCCGTGGAACGGATCAGCTTGGGAGGAGGCGCCGGGTGGGACGTGGTGCAGTGGGGCCCCCTTGTCTGTTCGCCGGCACCCTCTTCCTCTTGCATCGTCGGGCCCCTAACCACGGGTGCAACAATGTTTGTCGGTCGTTTGCGACTTTCAACAACATGTGTTTTAGAGTTCGAGAGGTGCATCCAAGCTTGTCATATGGGCTCCTGGTAGGTATGTCTGTACAGTGTAAATAGATCTCAGGAAGTACATTGGATGGTGTGTAATGTTTCAGTGTGCAAAAGCATCTAAGTTGCTTTGCGACTTAAAATTTGTGGAAACACTGCGCTAACGTAGTGGTTATGGTGTTGCGCTACTGAGCTCGACCTCGCGGGTTCAATCCCGGTGGAGGCGGCTGCATTTCAGTGGAGGTAAAATGCAAAGTGCGCTTGTGTACTCAGATTTAGGTGCACCATACACAATCATTGGTAGTCAAAATATTCCGGAGTCATTGCCGCGTCACCTGATTTTCTGTACTGCCTATTTAAAATAACGTTTACTTTTCAAATACCAAAAAATATGAAGGTGCCTGCTGCGATTTCGTATGAGAATCACCTCCCCGCAATCCTGCTGTTCCTGGTTTGGCTAGAAACCAGATATGACGGGAGATGAGAGGTATTCATTGCGCCTGGATAGGTCTAGTGGGCATATATAAAGATGTCCCGAGGCGCTCCTGCTTGATCTCTGCGATTTCTGCAGGCTTGCAGTATTCCATAGGTGTTCATTCACCAGGTCGTTGGCCCTCGCCGGATCACATGGTGTACAGAATTATTTTCTCGTATGGTCAAGTTAGAATTCGAGAGCTATCTTCTGTGAAGGTTGTGTGTATGTCGTAGTTTACCATATTTAATTTTTTACACAATTTTTTTCAATTGCGTTTTACCCGCTTAGAATGTTCGTGATGATGAAGTTATGTTCCAATACCAAGGTTTTCGCTCGAAGATGGCTAGTTTTTGGCTACCCCGCAGATCTTCCAGACCAGGCTCTCCTAAGCGAGCTGAAGTTTTTTGGCAGGATCCAAAAGGATCATCGAAGAGTGCGTGCCGGGGTATTCTGGAATTGGTACAGGGAACCGGTGCATCCGTATGCAGATTACGCGGCGTAGGTGAGCGGGTTGTTTATTTCTAGTACGAGGGACTCGTTTGCTTGTGCCGTAGGTGTAACTTCGAAGGTCACCACGCTATGTATGAGTCCGCCCATTACCTAAAACTCGGTAACATGAAAGTAATGTTTCCATCGATGGTGTTAAGCAACATGTGTGTATTTGGTAACTGAGGCTTTCATTGCTTTTAATGTTCAGCTTTGTAGAAAGAATGGATATGTTGTTCGATGCCTTGAACGGCGTGATGTGATGTTTGTGAGTTCGAGTACTGCTGATCCCTTCTACGTGGTCCCCTCCCGGAATGTTTGGATAGGATACGGTGCGGATCCTAAACTTGGTAACATGAAAGTAATGTTTCCATCGATGGTGTTAAGCAACATGTGTATTTGGTAACTCAGGCTTTCATTGCTTTTAATGTTCAGCTTTGTAGAAAGAATGGATATGTTGTTCGATGCCTTGAACAGCGTGATGTGATGTTTGTGAGTTCGAGTACTGCTGATCCCTTCTACGTCGTCCCTTCCCGGAATGTTTGGATAGGATACGGTGCGGATTCTTGTGGACTCCAACCCGCTGTTCATCAATTTGGTAAGGTGCCCTGGTGGCTTTTTCTTTTCCTGTGTTTTTTCCAGTGTTTAGCTGAGGTTTTTAGATTCCTACTTTGCTGTAGCGTTAGCTTAACTTCCGCTAGGCGCAGGCGCCACGTGTTTATCACCGCGATGGTGGTCCCTTCGCGGCTTTGTCCGCTCACCTTCTTTGGTCGTGTTCCGAAAGGCACGACCAATGTCGACGTTTGTAAGGCGTTTGCGCAGCGCTTCAAGTTGAACGATTTAAAGTCACTGCAGGATTTCGGCGCGGGCCATTTCAAAGTCACGTTTAAGAGTAAGGCTGCGGTTGATCGCTTCTCAGCTGATCCCGCCTTCAAGGATCGAGATGTCGAGGTTCGATTTGAATATCGAGGAGTTCGTGTGAAGATGCTCAGGATTTTTGGCTACCCTGCGGATCTTCCAGACCAGGCTCTTGTTTCGAGCTAGAGGTCTTTGGAAAGGTCCACGGGAACTACGAAGAGTGCGTGCCCGGGTTCCCTGCCATTGGCACAGGGAACCGGCGCATTCGGACAGAGATGGCGCGGCCAGTTCCTAACCTTCTTCGTGTAGGTGAGCGTGTCGTCCAGTGCGAGTACGAGGGAGTCGTTAGGTTGTGCCGTATGTGTAACCCGGCAGGTCACCACGCGACCGTGTGCGACAAGCCGAAGTGCGCGTGCTGCGAGCAATTCGGCCACCAGGCCTGCGACGCGGCTTGTCGACGATGTGACGGAGACCACGCGGTCGCTGCGTGTAGTGTCCGCACCTACTCGTCAGTAACAGCGAGGCCAGACCAGCAGGAACCTGCAGTTGATGACGCGGTTGCTTTGCCGGCAGCTAGCACGGTAGCTGCCTCGCAGGACGAGGACAGTCTGGCTTCATTGAGCGTGGTCGGCGCCAGCGAATGCGGCAATGATTCCGTGGAAGCCACCGCGGTCGCTCTCCCGTCTGTGACGGCAACGTGCGAGGGGGTTGACGCGAACGTCGTTCCCGCCTCCGCGGCTGTTAGCGGCCTCTGGCGGGTCGGAGCCGCTGACTGCCACGACCGGCGCTGTTCGTCGGTCAAGCAATAAGCGTGAAAAACAGCGCGGTCACCGCGGTGGCTCTGCTTCCAGGGAGGCGGCCGCGGAGCATGCGTCGAGCTCGGATGACGGTGGGTCCCAGGGCTCGGAGCCTGGCGCTCCTCAATCTAAGCGCATTGCCATGGAACCTTCAGATTCTGATAATGAGGTCCCTTCGGACACGGAGGATTCCACTCTTTGTCGGCACTGCGAAGGGGTTCGGTGCGACTGCTCCGAACTATCACAGATCCTACAATTCTACTAGTGAGGGGTCTCCAAGTTCGGAGTCTCTCATAAGTAGTTCTAGCTTATATGTCTTCAGCGGCTAGTGTTAAATTAATACTAGCCTGCGCTTTAGCTTTTTCTTGTTTCTATTGATTTAACTAGCTTTCTGCTAAATTTTCTCTCCCTTAATATGGTTCCTTCTCTTACTATAGCTACTTTCAATTGTTGAGGTTTGTCCCAAGCTTATAAACAGTTCGAGGTTGTCAACTTCGCTAAATCCAAAATGGTAGATATTCTCGAACGCCAAGAAACTTATATCCATTGGCTAGGCCTGATCAGCCACTTCGACAGGATTTTTCGCACCAGGTCTTTCTAGAGTTATGGCAGGTCGGGCAACCGGGGTACGGCTATCCTTTTGATGCCGAATTCCGACGGCCTTGTTATTCGTCATGCCAGGGATGCCGAGGGCCGTATCTCGTCGGTGGATCTTGATTGTCGCATTCGAATTGGTAATGTCTATGTTCCAATCCGGTCTAGAGATCAGTTTTTAGCTACATTAGAACCCTATTGGGTAGGTCCCACTCGACTAAATCTTGTAGGCGACTTCAACTGTGTGTTAGAACAGGTTGATCGCGTCTCACGTAGAGGGACTCCAAAATTTTAAGATAAGCGTGGAAATGCTGTACTGCGAGAGCTCGTCGACGGGCTGGGACTGGTTGATGCTTGGCGCGTGCTTGACCCTGGACAGTAAAGAATGACTTGGACAGGGAGAGGCCTGCAGAGCCGCATCGATCGTTTTTACATCTCGTCGTCACTGGCGTCCAGTATGCATTCTTCTTGGTTGATTCCTTCTGCTCTTAGCGACCACGGCTTCCTAATTCTTCAGTTCGCCGATTCTAGCATAGTATCGCAAGAAAAGAGACCATGGCACTTAAATCCACGTCTCCTAAAAGACAGGCAGGCGACTGCACAGGTATCACCCATTCCCTTTCGATCGCTTCACATAAACCGAATCGAAGTTGCACAGAATGGCATGACGTGAAGGTCAGAGTGCTTCAGGTCTTGGGGCAAGCGTCAAGCGCGCGAGGAGATTAAAATCGTCTCCGACGCGATCCTCCTGCTCTCGAAGCCCCTGTCCGGCGGGCCTGGTGTTGCCCCCGCGCTGGCCTCACTCCGAAAGAAACTTCGGATCCTCTTGCAGCGACGCTGGGATGGCTTGAGCGCCACAACCCGAGCAGAGCTGTGGGAGATGGAAGCGTGGTGCAGCAGAAACTTCCTACGTAGGCATCTTTCAAGGCAGAACACAAGTCTCTCTTCCCTAGTAGATCCAAGTAATGGTAGCATAGTCGATTCACCAGATGGAGTTCTTGCACTGGCGAGGCAGTTTTACATGACCTTGTATGCCGAACCAGTTGCCTCTCCAGCTGTCTTTCCTTTTGATTCACCAGATGAGCCGCCGCAAGTATGTGACTCAGCCATAGATGAGGACGAGCTATTTTCGGCTTTGAAGTCTATGAAGCGTAATCGCAGTCCAGGATCCGATGGTCTGACAGTCAAATTTTATGTTAAATTTTGGACACTGTTAGGGAAGCCGTTCACATCGTTGGTGAACAGGCTACTCAGTGAAGGGACTCAGCGTCTCAACCACAGGGGCTAATGACTCCTTTCTAAGGACGAGTCGAGGAGCTCCGATCTTAGAGCATGGTGTCCAATCACGCTTCTGAACTGCCATTATAAGCTCATAGCAAAGTGCCTGTGTATGCGACTCACGCCAGTACTCAACACTGGATTGGGTCCATACCAGGCATGCTGTGTCCGGGGGCGCTCCGCTCAGCTTCACGGTTTAGCAGTGAGGGACTTCTCCTGTGGGCAAATACCAGGAAGCTTCCAGGTATTTTTTGCTCCTTCGATCAGGAGAAGGCTTTCGACATCATTAGCAATAGGCACCTTTTCCGTGTTCCGAAAGAGGCTGGATTTAGTGTCGGTTTACCACAGATGGTTGAAGCTTTCTCTTCTCGACTGACTGCTGCTGTTCTCATACGGGACCGCGTCTCGGAGGCGTTCATTGTGGCACGTGGTGTACAACGGGGGGCCCTCTCTCACCTGCCCTCTACGTACTCGCTTTTGAACCGCTTCTGCAGAGGTTGTCATGTGACAGCAGAATTGGCAGGGTCCTCCTCCCACCAGGTTCCCCTCCGTTTGCTCTCTTTGTCTATGCTTATCACCTGTCCATTGTCGTTCCGGACGACGCATCAGCTTGAATCGTCTTCGATGTCATTGGCGGTTACTGCGAGGCAAGCGGTGCAAAGTTGAATAGATCGAAAAGTGCAGCCATGTACGGGAACTCCACTCCGTCCAATCCGCAGCCCGTTCATAGTCTCCCCGTGAAAACGCGGTTGCGCATTCTAGGTTTCCATTTCGAACCAGATGGGGCTTTCTCCTAAGAACTGGCAGCAGACTAAGGAGAAGCTTGAAACCACGATTCAGGAATTCAGCGCGTTGTCATGCCCATTAACTGCGCGATCGAGAATTCTTCGCTCACTTCTGTTTTCCTTCCTAACGTATGCGACGTGTGTCTCCTGTTCCAACCCGAACCAAGCTTATCTTGCAGAGGGACCTCTTTCGCTTCCACCGAAGGGCCAACTCGTTGTGTAGCTCGGCAGATGCTCAAGTTGCCCAAGGATAAGGGAGGACTTGGAATTCCCGACCTGGGCATCGTGGCACTTTACGTCAGGTGGACCCAGGTCGCTCTTCACTCGGATATGCTCTTGACTCGAGGCGTTACTTCCTTTTTTCTTGGCACCTGACTCCGCTTGTTTTCATAGAGCGCATTTTCCAACTGCGTGCCTCGCTCAGGTTCACCGTCCACCATTTATGCGACGGCTGGCAATTCTCTGGTATGCCTCCGCAAGGTTCACCCCGGCATCGACGTAGTTTCTACTCCAATCCAACAACTAGTCGATATCCTCACCCCAGGTCTCCGCCGCATTGCCAAAGGTACGATCTGTCCATCCACAGGTCAACCTGGAAGCTCATTACGGCCGCTTTCCTCGATTCTAGGCGAGCTACGTTCATATATCGCCTGGGGCGAAGGTACCTGCCGTTGAGTTACAGGCCCTTCACTGCCGACCCGGCTCGTAGAGTGTGCGCTTTTTGTGGCGGTCATGAGAATTCGGTTCATATCTTTATGCAGTGTTTTGCTTCCTGCACCTCTTCTCCAAAGGATTGCTACTCTCTTTAAACTCCCAGGTGGTCCATATCAGATTGTTCGACTTTTGCCCCCTTTGCCTAAACAGGCGATCAACCAGTTCGTGCTTCTTCTCGTCGAGTGATCATACCAAGTTTTGTTGGCACGCTGTGATGCTGTTTTCAGGGGATGGGCGCAGGGCCTTCACGAAGTACTTGCGAAAGCACGGAAGGAGGTCTAGTTCCATTTCACCCGGAAGCGGCATCGCTTGGGCGACAAGAAGTTTCTCGAAGTGTGGGCTCGTCCTGCCGTGATTTTTGATGAATTAGGTGGAAAGCTGTCTATTAAGTTATGATGCATGCTCCTAAGGTCATTCGACTAGGCCTTATGTACCAGTCGATCCACGGTGTTTTATTTGGCTCAGTGGAACTCAGATCCGGAACAGGGCGCGGCGCACCCTCGTAAGGTCGCACTGCAGCGCGGATGGCTTGGGTGGTCTCCATGGTTGTATGCCTTGAGCTATTTTGTGTGAAGGCAGTCCGGGGGTCAGTCAGGCTTGTGTCCTGTAAGACCGACATGGCTGTTTGCGTGTTGAGTGCAGTAACTCAGTTGTGCTTCACCACAGCAGCCCCCGTGTCCAGGAGGGACCATTCGCCTGAGATTATTCATGTATTTGATCCTTTGAAAATTCCTTAAGAGGCCCAGCTGCAACGTGAGCCGCCCCCCCCCCCCAACAAAATTTCTGGCTACGCCACTGGTAACCAGGTACTGGCAACATGCACCAGCGCGTTGGCAGTCTCGTGTGCTGGCGACCAGCAAAATTTCGCGCCCTGCCAGGATTTCGTTATTACGTTTGCTTTCTCATTAGTTATTTCTTTATTAGTTCGCGGTTTTTCTTTAGTGTTCACTCCGGTTTGCACACATGGACAGGCTACGGCGACACGATACAAGTGGCAACGACCATCACCATCAGGCAGCTGCTTTGCCCCGGCAGCGCCTGTGGCATCAGCATCAGTGGCGTGGTAACATTTCGGCCCGCGCGGTTGGGTTGATTGGCTGCGATACACATAACGCACCTGTTCCTCTTGACAGCCACGGCTCCCATTAATTACTAGGTGAGTGATAAAACAGCAGATTTTTTGCTCAAATACATGTCTAAAGCCTCAAGGGTATACTGGCTGCGGGTATCTTTGATGGTGGCTGCAGGCATACTCAGCGAGCAGTCGAAGCGGAAACGCAAACCCATCCGACGAATCTTGAAACAAAGACGTCAGTTGAGCGAATATTTCACTCTGGTGCAAGAAATGCGTTGTCAAGACGACCAGTACTTCGAGTACAAACGGATGTCTATCAAAAGGTAAATACGCATTTTGCAGTTTTTTTTTTTTTTACGTGCGCTTGCATTGTGTGCGTGTGCTTATTTGGTCGCGTCAATTCGGGGTATCGCAATAAATGCTACAAAGGAACGTACCCATATGTTGGTGAGCCACTCAGTATTGAAGCATTCGTTATATTCCAGGGTCTCTCTTCTACATTTTCATGCTGATTTATCGATGCTTGCTGCACATGTAAATGACTCCGAGGCTTGCACGAAACATCAACATTTGATGAAAGAACAGGGGCTAGTGTGCGCTTAAGTAGTACTTCATTTGTAGTCCGTTACTCCGTAACTGTAAATAAATGACAGGCATCATACTGACCCTCTTCTGGCCACCGCATGTTTTTATCGGGCGACTTTCATTATGTAGTACTTCAATATCTCGTAAACACAGGTTTGACCGTTTTCTGGCGCTGGTGGAGCCGCTACTACGGCCAAAAAGAGTCACCTGCAACACATTGTCAGCCGGCGAAAAACGGTCATTCACGTTGAGGTAGGTTTTTCTTTAGTGTTCACTCCGGTTTGCACACATGGACAGGCTACGGCGACACGATACAAGTGGCAACGACCATCACCATCAGGCAGCTGCTTTGCCCCGGCAGCGCCTGTGGCATCAGCATCAGTGGCGTGGTAACATTTCGGCCCGCGCGGTTGGGTTGATTGGCTGCGATACACATAACGCACCTGTTCCTCTTGACAGCCACGGCTCCCATTAATTACCAGGTGAGTGATAAAACAGCAGATTTTTTGCTCAAATACATGTCTAAAGCCTCTAGGGTAGACTGGCTGCGGGTATCTTTGATGGTGGCTGCAGGCATACTCAGCGAGCAGTCGAAGCGGAAACGCAAACCCATCCGACGAATCTTGAAACAAAGACGTCAGTTGAGCGAATATTTCACTCTGGTGCAAGAAATGCGTTGTCAAGACGACCAGTACTTCGAGTACAAACGGATGTCTATCAAAAGGTAAATACGCATTTTGCAGTTTTTTTTTTTTACGTGCGCTTGCATTGTGTGCGTGTGCTTATTTGGTCGCGTCAATTCGGGGTATCGCAATAAATGCTACAAAGGAACGTACCCATATGTTGGTGAGCCACTCAGTATTGAAGCATTCGTTATATTCCAGGGTCTCTCTTCTACATTTTCATGCTGATTTATCGATGCTTGCTGCACATGTAAATGACTCCGAGGCTTGCACGAAACATCAACATTTGATGAAAGAACAGGGGCTAGTGTGCGCTTAAGTAGTACTTCATTTGTAGTCCGTTACTCCGTAACTGTAAATAAATGACAGGCATCATACTGACCCTCTTCTGGCCACCGCATGTTTTTATCGGGCGACTTTCATTATGTAGTACTTCAATATCTCGTAAACACAGGTTTGACCGTTTTCTGGCGCTGGTGGAGCCGCTACTACGGCCAAAAAGAGTCACCTGCAACACATTGTCAGCCGGCGAAAAACGGTCATTCACGTTGAGGTAGGTTTCCTATGATACTTATACAACGAATCGTACGCGGCGCGAATTCAAAATTTATTGACTGGCATGTTTCCTTTCGCCGCATTTTGTCGTCGTCTTTGATTAAAGGCGGTTTAACGTGTTTCGTAATTGAGGATATTGATGATATAATATTGGCACATGCTGTCACATTGCTATGCTTCAAACTCTGTTTGGGGACCTTCGAGAGAAATGACTGTTTGGGTGAAAAAGGTAGAATTTTTTTCTCTGGGCATAAAAACCCTAGATGAAAAAATTACAACTCAGTGTCAGAGGCAGAGGTTTAGTCTACCAGTTCATTCGATTTTAAACTTTAATAGCATTATTGTAATTCCATATCGTTTTCATGCTATGTAATGCTTATTCCAATGCACCGCACATGTCACAACTTTCATTACAAGAAGTGCGTGTAAACACAAATCAGGAGGAAATTATTCAGAATGAGATGCTTACACTAGGGAAGGAAAGCAAGTGGAAAATAAGGGGCGGGGGCCCAGATAACTATGACATGTGTTAATACATTTACGGATTTTGTGGCACTAGGGCTACAATAGCACAAACCCATTTTTGAGGCAGCCTAAGAAGCAGTTGCATATCAGCTAACATCAAATTACAGCGTTTTAGTTGTGCTTTATTAAGAGAAGTGTACTCACTGGCACTATGTTTATTGGTTAGCATTCAGTGCCGTACAAGTCTATCAACCTATCACCACATACTAAGGGTAAATTCCAGACGTGCAGGCATATTTTTCACTTTGCAAACAAATGGGACGAATTTATTCCCCGAAATGCAGCACTATTAGGTGAACCATGCGCCACATAGGTTGGTGCCGCATTCATGTGGCACATTAATTTTCTCCAGTTTTTCTACAATCTTTCACGTGTTTTTTTTAATGTTCCTTCCCTAAGAATACAACGTTGGCCTGAGTTATTATAATAAATAGAATCTGGCCTGTATAACTATCATTTGGGAAAAATCTGAGCGCTGTGCTTTCCCTATTTTATGGATGTTTGGGCTGACACGTTGACAGAAATTGGCCCTTTTCGTTAATTACAATGGTACCAATGATCTTAGATATATATGTGCAGTATTGTTTCATAGTTCCGTTTTTCTTGTATGTCTTGGAATCACAGCAAGTGAACTACCACATCTTTCAGAGTTGGCACAGAATGCTTCGTTCACCCTGCGTTTAGAAACATTTTTTAGCAGCTATTCTTTAGAAAAAATTAGTACGACTTTGGGCTCATTTTCCCGAGGCATTAATTCCCTTGATTAAATTTCTCTGCAACTCTTTAGACTGTCAACTTCCCATGGCAAGATGTCTGATTGCAGAAATTAAACTCACACCCATCTACTGCAACATTTCGAAGGTGATGCTCCAACTTATTTTATAAGGAACACAAAAGATAAGGTTGTTATTGAATTCACTAACAACGAGTTATTAAAATGTGTAAATATCCGAAACTTTAGGATAAAGACTAGAATATTGTATTCAATTTGGTGTTCACATAGAATACTCATTATTCGTAAATATGAATATTTTTCAAACAGTTATTTGAATAAAAATCAACTGTGCTCGGCAAAGTTTTACCTATGTGAACTACTAATTTGTTTGAAATGCTCCATTTGTACTGTTTATAGCCAAGGCATCAACGTGTAATGTAAAATATGCTTACCGACATTATTGGCACTAGGATGTGAACTTAGTTCTGTCGTCATAGTTGTTAAGTGGTCAAAAACTACTCAAAAGTATTTTATTCTATTCACTCCAGCCACTAATATAATTTGCGTTCTGTTAAATCTCACAAACCACTGTTTTCACACCCCTCAGCAGAATAAAACAATTGGAAACATCTTTCCTGCACCCTGCTTTGCAGGTATATTTAGTTAGCTATGCTAATACTATCAAGGAACACTTTTCAAATAATTGCAAGCTCATGAGGATAAATTTTAGCTTTTCCATGCTTTTCTCTTGTGGCATTCCTTGAATGCTGTGGCCTACACTTTCTGTAGCTACAGGGTAACAGCTTTAGTTGCTTCTTGTAATTGCAAATGGTGTGCAGTTTAGTGCTCGCTTTGCAGTCTCTTGGATATTTCTCCCTTCTGCCATTCTTTTTTTTTACAGGTATCTTGCTCATGGCTCCACCATGTCGATCATCGCTAAGTCTTACCGCATCTCTGACGCCACAGCCACCCTAGTAATAAAGCAAACCTACCAGGCCTTACGCCAGGTTCTGGAGCCTATGTTTCTAGCCATGCCAACTACAGCGCAGTGGAAGGAGACAGCCACGGATTTTGAGGCACTGTGGCAATTCCCTAATTACATTGGCGCAGTTGATGGGAAGCATGTTTATATAGAAGCTACAGTGCACTCAGGTTCCATTTTTCATAACTACAAAAGGCGTTTTAGCATAATCCTCCTGGCTGTGTGTGATGCCAGGTATCGCTTTACGATGGTGGACATTGGCGAGTGTGGACCGCCTGGGGATGCAAGCCTATTTGTTGAATGCCAACTAGGAATGAAGCTGAAAGCCGGACTGCTCAATATTCCCCCAGAAAGCAAGGTACCAGGTTCTTCAGTGAACTTGCCTCACGTGTTTGTTGGTGATGAGGCGTTTCCTTTAATGGAAAACCTTACGCGGATGTTCCCTAGTTCCAGCCTTGATGCTGAGCGCAGGGTATCTAACTACAGGTTGAGTCGAGCTAGGCGCACCATCGAAAACACCTTTGGTATTCTTGCAAACAGATGGAGAATTCTCCGTCAAGATATCCAAGCGGCTGTAGAAACTGTAGACCACATTGTGTGGGCTACAGTACTTCTACACAACTACCATAGGACTCTTGATTTGGAAGGCTCCGATAGCTTTAAGTACTGTTCCGACAGTGATGTCGAAAGAATTGGTCCGAACGGTCAGTTAATTCCTGGCAGGTGGAGATCAGATGCTCCGTGTACTGGAGGTCTGCCAAAGAACATCCAATTTTCTGGAAGTCACAATCACACTGCCCGAGTGAAAGCAGTGCGAGAAGCCTTCAAAGCGCGCTTTCAGTCTTCTGAGGGACGTTTGCCATGGCAAGAGAAGGTGCTGCATGTAGGCTTGTGAAAGTGTGCAGCCTTCCAACTGTGCTTCCAATTGCTAATACTCAAGTGTGCGTTGCGAGCTGTCTGTCGAAGCGCGGAACCTGTCTCGTATTCCGGTAACCACAGGCAAGCAGGGCATTTCGGCAGATGCCTGAAGGCATAAACTCAAGCTGATGAAGGAACTTTAGCGTAGACGTACGTGAGCGACCTTATCGTCTGCACGGTCCAGCCACTTGTTGGCGCTGCGCTTAACCAAGAACAAGAACAACGTGTTGATGATTGCACTGCTGCGAAAAATTTAAACCAGCAGCAAAGAAGAATACATTTCGTTACTGCTACAATGTATGATTGAGCTCTGTGCCACCAGGTGGCTGCACCATGCAGACCATTAACATTTGCGCTTCTGCTCATCCCGTTAAACGGCACAGTAAAGCGGCCAGACGCTGTCCCTTGCCCAAATACCGGACTCGCGAAACGCTAATGCGTTAGTAATCTTCTGGTGTAAAGTGACGGCCGCAAAGGCGCAAATCTTGGCGCCGATTGATAGCGCCCGTCCGATGACCAGCAGCCAGTTCACACGTCTGCGGCCTTGCAGAAGGACACGATATCGCAGCTTGACATATTGCCAGTCGCTACGTTTACAGTCCACAACGCAACAAAGTCGAATCATAGTGCTCCCGAAAAGACAGACCGACTCTGACCGCGAAGCTCTCGTCAAAATGGTGTACATCGTAACACAAGCAGACGACGCTTGCTGTGTGCCGGAAGTGCTTAAGTGTAGTGAGAACTTGTTCTTGTGCATTCTCTTTATGTTACTTTATTTTTTATAGAAACAAAGTAACTAACATTCCAACTATTACGAACATTGTTTGTTCGCCATAAAGGTGGAAAAATTATTGACGACACGCCCTGGGCAGCCAATCGGATAGCTTGCCCTAATGACGTCATATGGGTGATTTACCTCATTTGGGTAGGGGCGGCTGAAAATTCCGCCTAACAATGTGCTGCGATCGGCAGCGATGTACATTTTTAAACCCTTGTCATAAATTACACGCTTCACGCGGAGCACTTAGATGCGTGAATTAATGATCAGAAGGACCTACTCTAACGACTCCGTACGTTTGTACAAATTCGTCAAAATTCTGACTGACTAAGAGTCTGACTAAGAGTGGACGACCGTGTACATATATATCTTGCACTTATGTGCATTTTATTGAGGTTCGGAAGGCTGGTTGGGCCCCTGCCTCCCCCCATTCTTCCCGGAAACATGAGAATTCTCCGCCTATGCTTGGAAGTTTGCTTTTTGTGCCAATAGTTAAAGTTGAGTGTCGTTGCAGGCTTCCCCCTCCACATCCGACGGTTTCTTCGTTCCGATTTAGCCTGCACACCTGGTACAGACGGTACATTGCTCCCACTTGGACCAAGCGAGCATGAATTCCTATCACAATTTTTTTTGTCTTCTCCCGCACCCCTCGACGTGGAGAGACACGGGAAAGTGCACGTTTCCGAGCCGGAAAAAAAATATGTTCCTATCGCTTCAAGTAGCGCTCCGACAGCTCTCTCTTCTCTACAGCACAAATTATTCAGCTTTGTCCTTCTCCAGACCCTTGCCCTAGTTTCGGGCACAACTCGTTCTAGTATTTACACCCCGGGCACGATTTCTCCCAGGCGTCAAGCGTACAGGTCGCGTGTGTAACTCATCGCACGAATTAAGTTTGACAGGCGAGTTCTCTTCCACTAAAAGACCGTTCAATATCCCCGATTGAACGTAGAAAGCTTTTCTGCAGCTCGAGGCCACGTGCGTTGCACGGGTTGGTCATCTTTAGCCAGCGCAACAAAGGCTGCTAGTTGGGTCGCCGTGCGGGGCGCGGAGTTGCGGTAAGCGACGAGACAGCTTTTTTTTTTTTTTAGGCGAAGGTTTCTTTGCCTCTTCCTTAAGACTTTCCAACTGCTGCTGTCTAGCACACGCGATGAACTTGTTTGAACCCCACCGTGTCGAATTCGCACAATACCCCCTGGAGCCCCCTGGCCGTCGTCGCTTTAGCCTCGTGACAGCTGTAATTATCCGTCGCCCCCCTCAAATGCTCTGCTGAAACTGCAGCGCTTCCCTTTCTACTAACATGCGAGTCCAGACAGAGGGGACCTAGATGGAACTGTAAAGAGGAGGGAGAAGAGGCCGTCCCGACACCCTGTAGAGAGAATTTAAGTCCGTCTGGCTGTTCCCCCCCTCCCCTCCCCCCTGAGCTACGTCACGCATAAGAGGCCCACTTAAAAGTTCCGTGCAGACTGCTAGGAAGCTACGAGCGACGCACCTGTTCAAAACGAGGCGCGGAAGAACGAGTGGGCGACGACGGCGATAACAATTCTATTAGTTCCGGCTAGTTCCGGGAACCGTGCCGCTCCTTGGATAGTTTCGGGGTTAGAAAAGTCCTGGCATGCTGCGACGTGCTTCCGAGCGCACTTTTTTCTGGACGTGAACAGTGCATGTAGGCTCTGCGCATGCGTCACGATTGCGGTTGTCTCCGGCAATCCTTCGTTGCCGTGGAATGTGGCTTGCGTTCATGCCAGGAAATGCCTAATAAGTGCTACATACCCAATATGCCGAGCAATTATAAATCGGGGTCAAATATGTCTTCATGCTTCCGCAAAATCAATGACAGAATATTGTATGCCGATGCTAAGACAAAGAAGACAAAAGCTGAAACTCCGCGGAATAAGGCAGCTGTTTAATTGTAAATAGTTCCGCGAATGATTTGTATCTCCATTGCTAAACTCATTTGAGGTGTTGTAAATATGTGGACTGTGGCACTGTACGTAAAAATGCCTCGAAAGTGAAATTATTCGTTTAAAGCCTAATCTAGACTGGAATAAATACATGTATCCCGAATGTAAAGGACACACCAGTGAAGTCATGAGATACGTGTTATGGCGCAGTGATAACCTTTAGTTGAATAACTTTTGTGGCCGCTCGTACGGCAAGCTCTTTGACGGCAACGATAAATCAAGGCAAAAAATCTATTCTGAGGAAGAGGGCAGCACTGTGACTTTTTAATGTAAGCCATGCTCCCCGTCATCACGTACCCGGAATTCGTTCTCAATCCTAAGGCTGAACCATTTCATTTTTTATGGACCGGCTTTTTGATAATGTAGCACGTAAATACTTTTGCTATGTGATAAAATAATCCTGGAACACCCTCTGTGCTCTGCGGGCCTTCTTCGCACCTATGCCTAAAAAGAAAACTGCGCTCGGGTCAACGTTGTACGTGAGTGCGCGATCCCTTCATTTAACCCGAATCCGCGAGCACGCCGCCGGCCTCCCCTCCGTGACGTCACTCGCCGAGCGCTCAGGCCTTGTCTAGGTGGTGTTTGCAGTACCCATACAAGGAGGCTAAGGGGTGACGTGAGAAGGCACGGAAACCCTACTAGTATAGGACATCGGGGAAACTGAATAAGCTTAAGTTCTTGGTACGGTACTGTACGTTACTGCTATTTCTGAAAAACAAGCACCATGCAAATATGTGAAGCGGACAAATTACGCAGGGCGTGCAGAAAAGCAGAGCCGCACTAATTAAACAGCCCCCCAGGGTCCAGGCGACACTACGGACGCGGTCGACCGTCAAATCAGCACTTCTGTGCCCGCCGCGGTAGCTCTGCGGCTATGGCACTGCTAGAGGTCGTGGATTTGAGCCCGACTGCGGCAGCCGCATTTCTACGAGGGCAAAATAGGAAACGCAAGTGAATTTACAATATGGGGCACGTTAAAGAACATCACGGTGTCATAATTATTCCGGAGTCCGCCACTACGGCCTGCCTCATAATCCGATTATGGTTTTGCCACGTGCAGACCCATAATCCAATTCAAGTATGATACTTCTGCCACGATGCGATGTACCATGTGAAGCAATGTCAAGGCTCAACCCTCTCGGGGATCATGAAATATGGCGCACTACCACACCTCAAGCAAACTGCTCTCCCTGACTGTTCTTTGTACTAGGCACACAAACAGCAGTGGGGCGCACAAGGTAACGTTTAACATCAACTCAAAACTCTCGTGGTTAAACTAAACGCTGAAGAAATTAAGCTTTCCCCTTCATCATCACCGCTAATTATCGTCAAGCAAAGCAATTAGCACAGAAACTTTCGCTTACATCGATTCCCATAGTGCGTGGAATCTGCATAATCTTTTTATTTCCTCTCTCGTCTTGTAAATTTTAAAATGGTAATTACTTCTCTTTTACGACGGTACCAAGCGGAAGTTGTGACTACAAGGTTTCAAATTGTTAAACAGCGGATCATTGTTTCTTTTGTTTACATTTTGCCATTCTTCTAAAACTGCTTAATTCTTTTTCCTACCCTACTATAATCCTGATACCGGGATTGCAGTATCAATAAATAAATAATTGTCATCACGAGCTCTACGCAGAACAGTTGTTTTTTTTTTTTGCCTCTTGTGCTACGATGTAGATACTTTTCGTGACGCTTAAAGATTACCTCCGAATCGGGAAACGTCGCTTGTGCGCGTGCCTCGTGTTTTAGCGCTAAGATTACAGACGACCCGGTGGGCAGAGAACCGCTTTAGGTCGCCGAGTGTTTCGTAAACATCGTGCCCTGCTGCCGTCGTATATTATAAATGCTTAGCTTGCACTGCTACCAACATTTACACACGACATGAATCGCTACTAGGCGCCACTATGCACTTTCTTCCTGGAAAAAAGGAGCTGGGGTGAGACTCAAGTAGACAGTATGAAGCATACGCGTAAAAAAAAAAAGATTCAAAATATCGGCGAACTTTCCCATTTTGACGAATCCTCCGCGCCGACTCCAACAGCAGCCATTTCTGCAGGTCCAGTCAGCGACGCTTGTTTCTTGAGAGTCATATGACGACAGAACATGCACACGCACGCACCACGGAACATCGTCTGAGGCTATGGCCTGACCGTCGCTGCGGTCGACAACGAGTGGCGCTGCTGCTGCACCCTGAAGCCAATCAGCGACGGAGCGAAGGAAAGAAGGCATCTCTCCCCCATTCCCATTGTGCGCCCTCCTCCTTGTAGTTCAGCAAGTTTACTCACCGTCTGCGAGGAGTGAATGCCATTTCGAACAAATGACATTTGTTGCGATTAATGTCAATATCAAAGCGCGCTGTCACACGGCGAAAACTAATGTGACTTGAAAATGATGACAATGACGATAGTAAAAAAAAAGACACGCCTCAAACCTACTTTTGTCCAATAATTATTTTCCAATATGCTAAATTTCACTAGAATATGTGATCGTTACTTTCAAACCGTAGCGTTCGATCACTAACTTGTCGACATTGCCAACGAAATAGAGTCGAGCCAAGCCAAGCCAAAGCTAAGGCAAGCAACAGGGCGAAGAGAACGATAGGCGCGTCCGCTACATCTGCTAAAGTGGTACGAGAAGGGCAGTTGCATGTCATCGTCGTTCTGATGTGCATGCGGGATTCTAAAGGCTCAACCAGACGTACGCGCTCCAATGCGCCCGCACGCGCCGCACCACGCCTGGGCGCGTACGGCGTCAGGCGCGGAGGCTGTTTCGCGTGTAGGCGCGCGGCGGCGTGGAGACCTACAACCGCTAGAATTTTTGCGCCCGCGCCGGAAGCTGCCGCTCGCGTCAGTAGCATGATGCACCTCACATGACCACGGCGAGCCAACGTCACTTCCGAACGACTCTTCGCGCGACGTTCAGGCAAGCCCGGGCAAGCTGCGTCAGTACCTTCTTGTTGGCTGTGCGTGTTGAAACTTTAATGAAACTAATAATGAAACTTTAATAGCCGAAGTGCACTGTCGCCAACCATTGTGGATGGCCTCTCATAAACAGCATAAGGACCGCAACCTCAAAGCAGCACTTTGGAATGAAGTGACGGCCTCCGTCCTGCCAGATATCAACATCCAAGGTAAGCACGAGATTTTGCAGCTTCCACGTGAATAATCGTTTACTAAGCAGTCTTGCATTTCTCTGTGCAGTGGGACTGGACTTGGTGCAGAAGAGATGGAAGTCGCTCCGTGATAAGTTTCGGCGCATCTTCAACGGCCGCATCAAGACACAAAAGAGCGGCGCCGGCGCCGACGATGTCGAGTCGGTCGACACAGCATGGCCCTATTTTGAGCTGTTGCTGTTATTAAAAGACACCATGGTGACGAGACCGTAAGCTTGACATTATTGTTGTTGCGAACATTTTGCTGGCCAAAGGAAATCCATCTTGATTACTTCTATGTCAGTGAGATGAGGTGCTTGTTTCTTCCGAATGGGCAATTAACCTCATCGTAGAGCGAGATAGTAAGCCTTTTACCGGCTAATAATTTTGAGATATACTTGGCTAAGCCCACTGCCATGAACGATGGTAATGGGCATTTAAATGTAAAAAATTTCAGAGTGCAATAAGTGGTTTTTGCGGTGGAGGCGCGTACAAAGGAAGGGGGGCCATCCTGTGCTTGGGTATGCACCAGCCGTTCGAGTGGTGCAGCCAGGAATTACGAGGGGAACAGGGTCCGGCAATTAATCAGGGTAGGGGAGTGGTGGGGAGGGGCTTGTGCTGGGTGTTGCTACATCCGTATCTTTTGGCTATGCTGATACCCACGCCTGCTCACCAAAGTAAACAAAATGAGGGGGAAAATTGGCAATTCAACGTTTATGCAAGCAAGCTGTAATATACAGGTGGCCTTCATTGTAAATACCACATGCCTAGGCTGTGAATTATATAGTTTTCGGAGTTATCACAGTGCAATTTCACTTGTGAACAACTAATGGCAAGGGTTTTCACATCTCCATGTTATAGCATGTGGTGCCGCTTCCATCGTAGTCATTACCTTAAATCATGAATATGATGTGCATGGCTGTTTTATGTATGCTTGCCAAATTACTGACATATATATATATAAGTTACTTCTAGTATGGCATTTTTACTGCGATTAGACACTTTACAAGGAATATATATTTTCTTTTACAGATACACTGACATGCACGAAAATATTTTGATGCACCTTTACTTATATTTTTCTTTTGCATTTCTCTCTTTTGCACAATGCATGGTAATATGGATCACATTAGTGAATGACAACTTTAACATTATGAAAGTGGTAGTATTGTTCATAAGTTTTACAGTGTGTGAAGCTATAACAATGAAGAGCAAGAAAAACACTGAAATGGTTTCACTTTGTTTTATTGCAATGTTACAAAACGTCGCTACATAGAAAACATGCACTTTTTCTTATGTGCAGCACTTCAGGCAATTATGTAGTGCCTGCAAGCCCGAGAGAGGCGAGCCAGCAGCTGGACAGCAGTGAGCCACTTGGCGCGAACCAGCAGCACAGTAGTGCAGAAAAACTTTTAATGGGCATTGCCCAATTTGAAGACCAGGATTTGGATGAACAATCAGATTTTTCTGATCTGTCAGCCTTGGTATCAGCGTCCCAGGTCTCGTCAGCCTCGACGTCATCCCCAGCGCCAGCCTCGACGTCTACGGCACAAGGAGCCGCTGCCGCTAGCCAAAGACTGCAAAAAAAAAAAAAGAGAAGGCCAAGTGAAGACGCCCTCGTGACTGAAATGGGCGAACTGTCCAAGACCCTCAAGGCTTGCCCTTTAGAGGATGAGTACTATCATACGGCTATGAATATAGGAAAATTCTTAAAGAAAGTGCCAGAGGAACGGCAACTAGACTTCCAGATTGAGTTGCTGCAACTAATAAAAAAAATATTCAGAGTGATGAAGGGTCTGTTGCACTTAACATGAAAAATGTTTTACTGGTCTTCACCAAGAATTCTAGCATGTAAGAGCATCACAGAAATGTCTTGAAAAGACAAGGCTTGTTTTCTAGCCCCCCAGGAGATGGCACTATTTTGATATCCTCTCAGCGTTGTGCTCATACTGTCTGTGGTAACAACGCAGTTTCGTTGCATGGTTCCCTTTAACGTTCGATTGCCGTATACTATTTCGCCTTGAATGGCGCCAATTAACAATGCTGTTAAGTGCAGCAGAAAGGCAGTGAAGTTCATGGGCAAATGTCGCAAGACATGTTTCACTTTCATGTTATGAGTGATTCCTATGAAAGAAGGATTAACAGTGTTTCTACAATGCTACAATTACATTTAAGCATTGACAGCCATGCTAAGAGCAAGTAGTATTTTATCAGAAGTTTTCAATGCATTTGCTAGCGTGCGCACCTCTCGTTCCCCCTTAACAGATAGCAGGCTAGCGGACTTGCTTCAGGCTACATTCGCTGATTTTCCTCAGTTAAATCTTCCTCTCACTGTGAAGCGAACATGTTGTACAGACACAGCCCAAAGTGTGGGATATCTATATAAGCATTCTTAAAAGTGAAGTACCGTGGGAGGCAATTGTTTTGAAGGACAATAAGCAATGTTTCTGCATGTATATACTGGTTTTCCTGCATACAAGTAACAAAACAAATAATTCACCATAATTGATCACAGGTTCTAAAATAAGTATACCTTGTCCAGCCATCTAGAGTTAATGCAAAATGAAAGGCCACTGAAAGCAGGAGCTTTGATGTCAGGTGCGAGCGCTTATTGAATTTAAGCACAGCTCTCTCAAAATGAATTGCCTGTGCTATGCCTAGGCTCCAGGTTAATTTTGAGCACCTGGGGTTCCTTAATGGCCACCCAGCGCACAGTGCACCGGTTTTGCATTTTGCAGCCGAGAGGCAATCTCACGCACTTAAGGCTTAGCAGAGCAACACAAAAGCCACTCCACCACCATGACGGGTAGTACCTTTAACTATAGAAACAGAATAAGAAGTCATTTCCATTTCATGATTGGCAGTGAGCTTCTAGAATGTTTGCAAGAATACCTGAAGAATCTGATCATGAAAAGTTACAGAAGAATAAAAATGCGTTAAGGCCCATATGGCAGGCATTACCAAATCATGACTGCCAGGTTACTGCTACCAATGAAACAAGAGTGTGAAAACATTGAATACTAGTGGTACTAATACAAGGGATACAAACTTGGAGGTTCATAAACCAGCGTGACTTGATGTGAAGGACCGTCCAACGAGCGATGGAACGAAAAGTTAGGTCTAATGTTAAGAGGAAGGCAGGCGGTGGGGTCGCTATACGAGTTGACATTAAAGGAAGAATTGGAGCTGGGCAGGCTATGCAATGTGTAGAACATACAGTCAGCAGTCTATGAAAGTTACAGTGTGTGTGCCAAGGGGAACACAGTCAAGGATGACAGAAAATTAGGGGTGTGATGATGTTAGGAAATGTGAATACAAAGCCTGAAATCAGCTAGCACAAGACAGGAGTAATTAAGGATGCCCAGAGAGGGGTTCGTCCTGTAGTGGACATAAAAAATGGCTGATGATGATGATTCTCATTTAGCAATGATGCACTGTGGCAGCGATTTTCAGCACAAAGGCAAGAGGACGTGAGGAGACTGTAGTAGGAAAATGATTGGACGTCAGTTATACATTCTTAGCAGTGTACTGGAGATATGCATACACCTGCTCATGTTTATCACCATACCATTTGCTTAGAGGATAAAATATGCTTTTCAGAATTACTTGAACATCACCATGTCCAAGTGGATCCATACAAATGTTTAATTTCTGTTCTAATCTTTGTAATAGATTCCCGAGTTATTTCTGTCACTCTAAAGATATGTACAACCTTTGTGGCAAATATTATCCCCAGACAATCAGCCTATCCTGCTTGCATATTCCCATCAAGATTGCAATGTTACATTGACAATGCACATGTTGTTCATGACCTGGAAGTACTAGGTACCCAGCGTTAAAGGAGGTGTACGTAACACACAGAAGCATTGTTGTTACGTGACAAGTGAAGGGGCACTAGCTCTTTTTTAAAGCTTAACACAACAGAGCCTGCAGGTGTGATGTAAATCTAACGAATAGATTTCTTTACTGTGAACCCATAAACTGTGACATGAGGCTTTAGCCTTGTAACTTTCATAGCTCGCCATCACTGAATTGTTAGATGTGTCTGCTCCCGTAGCCGCTTGACAACTGCTTCTTTGGACACCCCAGGGAGATTCCATTGCCAAGGAACCTCCCCAGCACTGCTACAAAAGTATGCTGCGAAAAGGTTCCTGGCAGCTGCCGCATTACCAAGGTAGTTCCTGCAATGTGTTGCCTTTATCGGGAAGAAGTGGGGTTCCGAGTTGTTTCCTGATGCTTGTTGGACACCTTGTCGCCACTGTCCTGCGACGAGGTTACCAAAGCTGTCCTCTGTATCGGTGAACTTGTGTGACTGGGTTGTGGACAGTGAGAAAATTGTGCAGAATACAAGCAGCCTTGATAACGAAGTCCACATTCTTCGGTTTCAAGTGGATGGTACGTAGCAGAATTCTCCATCTGGCCGCCGTTATCCCAAATGCGTTCTCTGCACAGCGCCTGGGGGAAAATTGAAACACCTTGAATGCCAATTTTAAAGAATACAAATACAGTTGATGACCGCCACAACAAATACCGCTACAACGAATAATTCTTAATTCCCCGTCAGTATTTCATAGAAATTAATGGCCTAAGCTTCTCTGCACAATGAGTCATTTTTGGGGAATGTTTCCGCTTCAACGAAATTTTAACGGTCAAAATCGAAACCGAAACAATTGTTATTGGCAAAAGAGAACTGATTCAGGTGAAGAAATCCCGTGATTGTAGTTTCACCATTGTGGTATCAATTATCAGTTCAGCACATGCCTATGACGTAGGACTGTCAATGCTATAGAAGCAGAGGTGCTCTCGAATAAAGCACATTCGTTCCTGCCCTGGCTTCCTGCGTCGTGGTCTTTCCTTGGCCACAACAGAACAATTGGTGACAATGATGGGATGATGCTACGATTCTGAACCAAGCACCGGCGCAGCTGTTGCGGCGCAACGGACGGCTGGGCCACCATCCGAAGGCAAACATTTAAAAATGGCAATCCCTGTAGCTTCGCAACGTTTCGGAAGCATGCCAGAGTTTAACCCAAGAAGCGAGGATATGAAGTCGTATTTCGAGAGGTTTGAAAATTTTGTGGCACTTAACGTGGTTCAGGAGACAAAGAAGTTGAGGTTGTTCTTGAGCGTAATAGGCAGCACAGTGCACAGAGAGCTGAAGAAAATTTTAGTTCCCGACAGCCCTACTGACAAGACCTTCTCGGAAATAGTGTACTAGAACAACACTTCAGCCCAGAGTATTCAGTAATAGTCGAGCATTGCAAGTTCAACAAGCACACGCAGCAGGAAGGAGAATGCTTCGAAGACTTCATGACGGAGCTTAAAGGTCTGGAGCGTAATTGAGAGTTCAAGGCGTTTCTGAATGATGCCTTGAGGGATCGACTAGTGGTAGGATTACGCGACCAAGAGACTCGAAGGATATTGTTCGCAACAGAAGACTTAACCTTTGAAAAGGCATGAAAGATTGCGCTCGAAAAAGAACTTGCTGCAAGGCAAACAAAGGAGCTGCATTGCCAGGCTGAACGCTCGACTGACATAAATGTGGTAAACGAGGGAAAGCGGAAACGAAAGCCAGGCCGTTGGGGCGTAAAAAAAGAAGGGGGCACAAGCAGACTGTTTGTTAAAGCTGCGGGAAAGGGCACAATTCAGACAGGTGCTGCTACCGCAACGCGAAGTGCCGTTCATGTGCAAAGACTGGGCACCTGCAAACAATCCGTCGAGAGCGAAAAAGTCGTCCAGTGAACTATGCTGAAGCGACGGACGAAGAAGCGGATGATTCCGAGACATTTCACGTGTTACTATGCGCATGAGATGGAAAACGAGGCTACAAAGTTTCCGTGCAGATTGAAGGGAAGCCAGTTTCTATGCTTTTGGATACGGGTGCAGCTGTCCCGTTGATGCCTGAAAGTGTTTTCAGAGAATGGTTTCCGCGGACTGAATGCAAGCCAAGGTCAGTTTTGAAAACGTATACAGGTGAGCCTGTAAAGCTGCAAGGGAAGGCGACCGTAACCGTTGAGCATAATGGCTGCGTAACTGAGCTTCCATTGCATATAGCAGAGGACCAGGGTAAGGCTATGCCTACACTTCTAGGCCAGGATTGGCTAGAAAAGTTGCAACTTGACTGGAAAACAGTCAGTGGTGCCACAGAAAACGCTGGTGTCAATTCTCTGCGCGAAATATTTCTGGAAGTTTTCCGCACAACACCGGGCGGGAGTAGTTTCGAATTTCTAAGCCAAAATATCCACAGAACCAAACTGTACGCCTGTGTGTTGCAAAGCCAGGTCTATGCCTTTGGCTACTAAAGAAATAGTCAGCGAAGAACTTCGGAAGCTAGAAAGTCAAGGCGTCTTAAGAAAAGGTACCACCAGCAAGTGGGTGACTCCCATTGTACTGGTTTCGAAGCGTGGCTACAAAGTAACAATCAATCAAGTGCTAATGACCGATTGTTACCCGCTCCCGCTTCCTGAGGATTTATACTCGATGCTAGCCGGTGGTAAGGTATGTTGTGTGCTGGATTTGTCCTCTGCGTACCAGCAAGTGCCTCTTAGTGAAGGTTCTAAGCCACTGCTCACGATAAATATACATCAAGGCTTGTACAAAATTCAAAGGCTTCCATTTGGAATTGCGAGCACACCAGCTATATTTCAGGCCATGATGGATAGAGTTCTACAAGGAATTCCCAATGTCGGGTGCTACATAGACGACATCATCATCAACGGTAACAGCGCAGAAGATTTCTACACAACTACCACAAGCGTTCTCAAGAGACTTAGCGAGCACAACATAACACTGAAAGAGGAAAGGTGCAAGTTTTTTCGTGATTCAGTAGTCTGCCAAGGCTACAAGGTTTTGAAAGAGGGCATCGATCCCACCGCTGAAAAGATAAAAGCAGTACGAGATGCCTCAGAGCCCAGCAACATCAAAGTGAGGGCTTACTTGGGTCTTCTAAACTTCTACGGCAAGTTTTTGCGGCATTTGGCAACTGTGGTAGCCCCTCTTTATCAGCTTCTTCAAAAAGATCACAAGTTTAAATGGATGCAACAGTGCAAGAAGGCCTTCGAAACAACTAAGTAAATGATTCTCAACAGTGAAGTATTAGCCTTCTAAGACGTCACAAAGCCACTCAGACTTAGTTACGATTCTTCCGCTTACGGCTTGGGAGCAACTGCTTGGAAGGTGAGCAACGTGGCTGGCATCTTAAGCAACTTCGTGCGGGCAGACATCGACAACGCCGATGAGACCGGGTTATTCTACGAGATGTTGCCGGCCAGGATGCTCGACTTCAAGGGGCAGTGCTGCCATGGCAGCGAACACAGCAAAAAATGTGTGACAGTGCTGCTTTGCACAAACATGGATGGCTCTGACAAGCGTCCACCATTAGTCCTTGGAAAAAGTGCCAATCCGCGCTGTTTCAATGGATCCCATAGCCTACCTGTGCAGTACAAGGCGAACAACAAGTCATGGATGACTCAAGCTATTTTCACAGAGTGCATGGTGGCATTCGACCGCGACATGAAGCGGCAGGACCGTAAAGTTTGCTTGCTTCAGGACAATTGTGGATGATAAAATTATGCCAACTAGCACAAGTTTCAGTTATCTTTCTACTGTCTCTCAAATCCTGCAAAATTATAATGAATACAGTGGAATGCAAAAAACCTTCCATAATTTTTAGAATTTATTACTGCAATAACTGCAAGGGTGGTCTCCACAAACTAAGATAATCGGTCTTGTATGTTGCTTACTTTGCCTGCTACATGTAATAGTGACATGAGGGATTGAATGCCACATACCTTGCTCGGCTTAGCCTATAGTTGAAGACCCGTCTTTCATCATCAAGCTGCCTGGCTGGATAAGGACGAAGAAAATCCTCTCTCAGCTGAAAAGCCTCGTCGCCTACGAAGGCATATGGTGCATTTGTTGCAGAGCCAGGAAGCCAATTCAGTGATGGTATATCCAAGTCTCCTTGAGTGAGGGCATGTCCAAACTCTGAGTTTTTGAATGTGCCACCATCACTGAGGCGACCCTCGGCTCCCACATCGATGAGGGTGTAGTTGCAATTACTGTCGACCACAGCCATTAGGACCACAGAGAATGTGCCCTGCAATTATGAGCACAAAGCACACAATCAATACCAGTGCAATAATTGTGACAGCTGCACCAGTCTGAATAAGCACAATATCGGTATATCTCATTGAAGTGCAAAAGCAGCTGCCCATATTGTGAAGCCTAGAATCCCGGTAGAACAGTTTGTGTAAAATTTCATCGTAATGTATGACTGAGGAAGTAAAAACATCTCACACCAAGTGCATCCATTCTCCTGTCTTTGTGATTGTTGTCTGCATGCCAGTAAACGGTTATGGCATGTAGAAAGTAATGGAATGTTTATTGAGCGACTTGAAAGTAATCACAGTTGATAAATGCTCTCTGGCAGTAGCACTAATACAAGCACTTGAAATTGTTAAACGTCCTTAGTCACCTGATGCCAAGAATCAATTCTAGAGAAGTAACTTGTTAAGCTCTCACAGCCAACATCTTTTCGCACTTTTTAAAAATCTTTTTTGCACCTGTCAAATAATTCTGAGGCATCGAGCAGTCATGCTGCTCCCCATGATCCCTACTGTATATATGAGATTATATCTTGCGATTTATTTGTGTTCATAGCCATTGGTATATAGTAAGCTTTTGTACATTTTTAATAACGCACTAGAATATGTTAACCTTTCTTGATTGTGTAGATGTTCACTGTTATATGCATACGATTCGTTTTTTTGTTCTTGCTGTTCGTGCTTGCTACCACCCTGTATGCTTTGTAATGTTTGTTCTCTTTGCCCCCCCCCCCCGCTATAATGCCATGAGGCGCTATGGGTATGATGTAAACATAATAAAATTTGGGGAATAAAATAGAAGATAAGGCCAAAAGCTTAACAGGATTCTGCTGAACCATTACTTTTTAATAAATGAAATTTATGAGTCATTTGTTCTGCTTTGGCACTGAGTATTTGAAAGTGCCTCTCCACCCGTGCAAATACCAATATTACCAGGTGATCTGAGTAATGTGCTCGTCTGGTCAAATGCAAGTAAACAAAGGTAATGCTACCTTGTAGTTGAAGTAGACGCTGCCAGAGTTAGGAGGGCTAACAATGGCAACATGTTTGCCGTCCACAGCCCCTAGGCAGTTCGGGAACTGCCATCGCATCGAAAAGCCCTGGGCTATCTTCTCCCACTCAGCTCTGCTGGGTACCTAAAAGAGTTGCACAGAATCATCAGTGCTCCACTACACCACACAGTAGCTGATTTGATGTCTGCAAATGTGGGATGCTGTTTTGAGATATGATCTTAAAAATTCGAATGATACATGGGAATGATTTGAGGGGAATACGGCAAAGTTGCTTACAAGTCATATTCAGAAGAAACAGTTTCGAGAAATTTATTGTGCAGGGGCCTAGGCAAAAAAAATTAATGTGAGCACTTTTCTAAGTTACCATTCATGAAAAAGCATGGTGGTGACAGGCGTACTCACTCTTACAAGCCACTCAGTGGATGCAAGGGCAGTGAATTCGCAATTCGCAATTTCTTTATCAACAAAGCAAAAATAACAAATTGTGCCAGTGAGCACCATGAAGAGAAGAAAGGCAATGAAGATAAATACTGACATAATAAAGATATATGGTTTCGCCCTGGATAGTCGCCAATTAAAAATTCTACGGGGCAGACAATGAGGCTGCAGGAGCCAATGTCGTCTAGAAAAAGGTTCACGGTCATACTTGCAGCCCTTGAACAACATCTGCATCATTTCTAAACAGAACAATCACCCACAAAAGTTTACGGGGCAGGGGTTTCACGACAAAGGGGAGTTTCTGCTCTGGTAAAGCGCAATGCTTCTAATTCAATGGATCACAGTGTAGACAGCAAAATTTACTACGGATCAAAGCTTTTAATTAGAGGCTATGTGCACGGGCTTCGCGGAAATGTAGTCATGTGTAGCGACGCACATTGCGGTGCATAGCCGAGTATGTGTACAGGGTGATCATTTTAAGTGTTCCAGAATTTTTAAAAATCGTCTGTGAAAGATAGAATTCTTGTCCTTGAGCTGGATTATTCGAAGAGGCAGACGTTACTAGCATGAAAACACATATTCAACTTAATAAGAAAAACTTGCAAGTTAACTTCCTAACTTTACGGCACATATTGCAATTTATGAAATGTGCTGGCGATTTTAAGACATATCCTTTTAAAGTTAATCACTCGGATGACACCAGTTTCGAGAAATTATTTCCAAAGTGTGGGACGAAATACATTGGAGTTTTGTTACTTTTGCGTGGAAGAGTGTAATCTTACGGCGAGTTTGATGAGACATATATCTAAACTGGTCTCATTCTGAAAATTAATTTAACGTGTACACACCTTCCAAACTCACTAGAGACAATTAGTAAATTGCCATATGTGGTGTAAATTAATTAACTGAGAAGTTGAATAGCCAATTTTGACTTCTCATGCAAGTAATGTCCGCCTCTCAATAATCCAGCTCAAGCACTAGAATTATGTTATCTACACCAGGCGATATTTAAAAATCCCGAGAAACTTAAAAATATTCTGCCCGTGTTTTGGTGAAGCACACAACAAGCAGCACATCTCAGACGCATTATGAAAGCATTCGCTTACCTTCATATAGTGATCCTTCAGTCGTGCCCAGAGGGACCGACATGTGACATGTATGCACATTCGTGCAGTTTCAATGCCAACACGATATGCAAGTGCAACATCACAGATATCTTGGCCTGATGCCAGGTAACTGTAACACAGAGAAACAAAATCACAAAACATGTTCTTGAATATTTAGTTCCATTTATTACCACAATAGTTAAGAATGTTTCTTTTTTGAAGTGCTGCTACCATTACAATCTTTAGGTGCCACTTTCTTTCGGGAACAAAGAACGAAAGTGCTCTTGTAAAAGTGCCTAGTATAGTCTAATATGGTACTGCTAGTTGAGTAATTTTTTCTTCAAAAATTGATACCACATTTTAATGTCTTCTTACACATGTATCTTAACCTTCCACATTCTATGTCGTTCCGGTGGCTCCTTTCTTTTTTACTTGTAATGCCAAGGCAAGCAAGCTCGAGCAAAAATTCCCAAGTTAGATGGGCCTCACCTAGCACTGCTTGTCATAATAGCTTGCAGGTGTTATAAGCTCAGTACAGGAAAAGTTGTGAGAATTAAATTAGGTGCTATGCAACGCATAACTGAAAAAAGAAAACGAAAAGACAACACAGAAAGACTTGTACCCAAGTTTCTTTGCCTCATATGCCCAGTTTTGTGCAGCAAACAGCCCATTAGTAAGTATGAAACTAGTCCCACAAGGTATCCATTTGATCCATTTGTAGAACGCTAATTGATAGCACAACACAGGCACTACCCGCTAGTGAAAGCACTACATACGAAGAACTGAATACATACGTACCTTAATGCTATTGCCAGCCGTTCAGCCGGCTCCAAGGGTTCTCTTATGAAGTTCTGACAAGTTAGGTCTGCTACAACAAATGTCAGCAATGTATCAAACATCTGAGGCGTCATACGGTAAAACTTGAAGAAGGCGTGGTCGCCTTCACGCATACGGCGCATCTGTCAAAGGAAAAAAAAATTAGCTGCGAACAGGTTTTCCAGGCTGGTGCCCATCTCTGTGCAGCAAGTGTGTCATTAAGTACGCCATACAAGTATGTCCCACAATGTTTTGGTGACATATTTCTAAAGTCTCAACTCCTTCATTCTCGTGCGGCACTTAAGAGAAAAGTCACTACACAAGACCTCTCACGATGTCTGGCGCGTGCCAGAATCGGCGAGAGAGGACAGTTGATAGCCCCAGCACCCCTAGGGCTCGGCGAGTCCGCAACCTACGGACCGGTCCGGGTTCCGTCCTCGATGCCCCGTTAGCCCCTTCGGATTATCGGAAGTGCCAGCAAAGATTACTGAATAATGCTACGTTGTTTACACTTAGTACTCGTCCAAATTTCCTCTAAAAAACCAGATTACACAACTCTATGGCGCTGAGCCTATCACGGACCCATTTTTCATCATTCCGACCGACATTGCAGCAACGACTTCGGTGTCAAGCATGTGCATGTGTATTCGGCAGCTAATTGCCTGGCTCGTTAGCTTCACAGGGAAAAAGAACAAAGTTACTTACTGCTGTGTAGTAAAGTCCTTCTTGCTTGCGTGCTGCAAACACGGGCCGAACCCACCATCGTCGCGGTTGCCGCTGGTACCGACGTCGCCTTCTCTTCAGCATTAGCAGCAACGTCATCATTTTCATGACAAGCAACACTTTCTTTTTTCTGGACAACGGTCTCATGATTGAACTGTTAGCACAAAGGTCGCAAGCTTGCAGCGCAGTTCGAGGTCTGACACACCGTATAACCACAACACGCGAGGCGCGTAGCACACGAGTGATGCTATGCCGATGCTGCTGCAGGTTTCGCCGGGCTCACAATACTCAAATTAAGTCGCAGTTGAGCTGAATGACCCACAAGGAGTCGTAAAATATGTTTCTGAAATATAAAAACAAATTTTAAGCTAAAATTATTGCGTTTTCTTGCAATATGTAACACATTGCTTAACGTGGCCGTTAAGCGAAGGCTAGACTGCCTTGAACATGGCAAGCTAGCAACACTGCGCCGCCGCGACGAGACGCGCGGCTGCGCGCGGCAACTCGTGCATCGTTTGGGTGCGCGCCCTCTTCCTCCGTCGGGCGCGACGCGACGTCGAGTCAGCGCGGCGCGTGCGGGCGCATTGGAGCGCGTACGTCTGGTTGAGCCTTAATATCCTCATTCTTGGCGCGTGCCACAGGAAAACACGCGCACGCTTTTACGCCAAGTCAATTGAAGCGGCCGCGGCCGATGCTCCGGTGCGAACCAACACGAATGCTGCAGCGAAAGCTAAAGACGGCTGTCTGGCCACTGGACTGAGAGTAGTTTTCTGTATTTACGCACGTGATGGACTTCAATGTCGTTAAAGCAATAATTAGGTAATAAAATGGATAGAATAATACTGTTTTTTTTTTGTTAAAACAAGAAAGAAGCATGTACTGTTTGCGAAACACTGGTAAACTCGTGGTGTCGAGGATACACATTCAGTTCCAAACGAATGCGAATGAATTTGGCGAACTCACTCGTTTGTAAATGTATTTTCGAAAATATCCTTATGTTTTACCATGTGACACCAAACAAATGGCATTATCAGTGAATGTCATTCGTTGTAAATGACATTAGATTTGCCGTGTGACAGGGGTATAAGTGTAGGAAAGGACTGGTTTCAGGAATTGCCTCCCCCACTCCCTTGCTTAGAGGGACACTAAAGGGAAAAATGATTTCTTCTGCATCCGTAAATTACCGTTCTGCAACACCAAAAACACCACTCTTACAACGATAAGACGTTTGGTAAGCCAGAAAAAGCGCAAGAACGAAATACTGGTGGCGACGCCTACTTAAGTTCCCGCACCTGCGGGCTGTGACGTCTTGGATTTTGATGGCATTCTCTAGCGCCTACTAAATATATATAGCGGTACAGATTGACTACATTGTGTTGTAAAGGAAGCAAATATTAAACATGGCAAGTTTCGGGAATTTTTATTCAGCCAACGCGGCCCAAATGCGAAAACATACTTTGGAATCCCTGACGTCACCCAGACGTAACGGCGCTGGGTTTTGGCGCAAAATTCAAATAGTGATACTTGGATCTTCATTTTCTCCGAATTGTTCACCGAACCTACCCTCGTTTGCTTTCCATCGATTGCTTGAATACCCTGTGTTGCAGTGTACACCCGCCACCGCATGGGCACTGTCGCTGTCACCACCGCGAATAGAACGGAACATTTCGTAGGATATTCCGGAAGGGGAAGGCTTAAGCGACGATTGTCTACAGCTTTTGAGAGAGATTTACCTAGAAAATACCGTTTGCGTTGAATGGAAAGGGGTGGGGAGCGAGGAGAAAGTTGATATTGTCACGTGGTGGTGACGTTGAAGAACACAGTAGCAATACTGTGAAAGACAAAACGAACTTTTATTGGGCGAACCTATGCACACAAAAACAGGCTGTTACACTTGTAGCACAACGATAGCGGCGAACACGGTCGGCGATCGTCGAAAAATCTGATCAGCGGGTCAAGCGCGTCCGCTTTTATACATCAGTCGTCGAATGTTCCAGAGTAATCGCTGGGACCCGCGTGCCTTCTACAAAGTTCTACATTATTCGCATCGCGCACACATGCGATCAGATTGCACAAGGTTTAGTCACAGACAGCGGATGGAGGCATCGATAACATTCCAGAAACTTCCAATACATGAAAGCGCGTCCTGCGCTGGACGATAACATTTGTTAGGTGGTGAAACGTGTCGCACTCTAAAGACAAACCAGTACACTTGTCAGTACCCCCCCCCCCTCTGAAGAAGCATTGACCCGATGCTGCAAACAAACGAAGTATAAAGAAAAGCACTTGTAGCAAAGAAAACAACAAAATAAGGAAAGTTCGTCAGCGTCCGTAAAAGGGTTTAAGACGCACCACGTGGACCACTTCAGATCGTGCGCGGCGCCGCTGTGAATGCGAAATGCCGTCTGGCACGACCTCATAGTCTAGTGCGCCAATACGTCGAATGACCTTGTAGGGTCCGAAATAGCGTCGCAATAGTTTCTCACTCAGTCCTCGTCGGCGTATCCATACCCAAACATACCCATGTGTCCAAACATACCAAACATACCCATGTGTCCATACCCAAACACGGTCGCCGGGCTGGTACTCGACGAAGCGTCGTCAGAGGTTGTAGTGTCGGCTGTCGGTCCTCTGTTGGTTCTTGATCCGTAAGCGGGAGAGCTGTCAGGCTTCTTCGGCGTGCTGGAGAGAGGTAGCGACGTCAAGATTCTCCTCGTCAGTGACGTGCGGCAGCATAGCGTCGAGCGTCGTCGTCGGGTTCCTGCCGTAAACCAGCTTAAACGGCGTGATCTGTGTTGTTTCTTGCACCACCAGCGAATAAGCGAATATTACGTACGGCAGGACGGCATCACAGGTCATCACAGGTCATTCTCAGATCATGAACAGCAGAGTGCCATTATCCCTCAAGAGAAAAGTTTATAACAGCTGTGTCTTACCAGTACTCACGTACGGGGCAGAAACCTGGAGGCTTACGAAAAGGGTTCTACTTAAATTGAGGACGCCGCAACGAGCTATGGAAAGAAGAATGATAGGTGTAACGTTAAGGGATAAGAAAAGGGCAGATTGGGTAAGGGAACGAACGCGAGTCAATGATATCTTAGTTGAAATCAAGAAAAAGAAATGGGCATGGGCAGGACACGTAATGAGGAGGGAAGATAACCGATGGTCATTAAGAGTTACGGAAAGGATTCCAAGGGAAGGGAAGCGTAGCAGAGGGCATAGCAGAAGCATTTTTGCATGCATTTTTACTCTCTTTGCCGCGTTGGCCATTTTTGGTACCATCTTGCGGTCACGCGGATGCATTTTTGTGTATTGGGCCACATAATGCTTTTGTATTAATATGATTCACCTAAATATTGCAGTAAAACACCGCTCGTGAATTCTGTTTATCTAAATCTAGCAAGCCTAGGATAAACACCAGCATTTTATTTCTTCTTAATTGGAAGAATTGATGCTGCAGAAAGAAAAAGAAAGAAAAAAAAACGTTTGACTGGTATCTAATGACACCAAAAAAGCTGTAGAAGTTCTTTCAGCAGTTCCCTATTATAAAAAACGAAATTTGCATGACAACTTGTATGTTCTGCTTGTATTAATACAACTTAGCACCCGTTAACTTTGTACCTTTCGCGGCAAATATGCAGAAGCAGACGTCAGCGCTTGTGAAACATCAGATGGTGGCTGGGCAGCACTGGTCATAACGCCCATCATGCGCCGTTCCCAGACCCTGGAATCTGCCCAGAACATCATTTTTGTAGATTCGACATCATCGTGCGATGTAGATGGGAATACAGCTACTATACTTCTGACAGCGACCAAAGCAGGCGCAGTTCCTATAGCTGTGCTTATACACCGCAGTCAGAGCAGAGAAGCCTATAGGCTTGCCGTCAAGCTTCTCGAGAACTATCCCAAATGCTTTGGCAACAACAACGTAAAACCCTTTTGTATTTGATTCACAGGATTCTATGCCTAATAATATCAAAGCAAATCCAAGGCAACTGTGAAATTGAAATGTCAGTTTCGGAAAAATTAGGCACTGCTCTCAAGACCTGGTAGTCATCACTTGCCAGGCAGCTGTGTCAATAGCCAATAAGGTATCTTTGAATGGAGCAAGGTGACAGCTGTCTCAGCATTTCTATTCAACAGAAACATGTGAGACTAACATGTAACAACAGTTCAAGTGCTTTGGTATGCGTGCAACTGCTAAAAGCAGAACAGCCTTAAAACCACAAGACAAAGATGTCCCGAAGCTCAAACAAACATTGAAGGGAAACAGAGTGTGACAACCAGACTCGGCACGCAGCAGGAGCAGAACTCGCACATTGTAGCAGGGGCACGAACTGCACTGACTCGGGTACATTATGTGTGCCTATTATGAGAACGGCAGAGAAAACACATGTAATGACATCATTACTTATTTTATTGAGCTAATGACCTTTTCGAATACCAAATACATTATCAGCATGTGCTGCACCTTAGAAGACCCGAGGGAATGCAAAAAGTGAAGAGGCAGCAGCGACTTAGTTTCGCATTTCTTTTCTTTTTTTTCTTTTTCTGTTCTTTTTCGTCAGTTTATTGACCTGTTTGATCTTAACGGGCTGCACTGCCTCCCAAGGTACCTACAGGGTCAAGAGGCAAAAAACTTCACCTGTCCAAATGGCACAAATTTAAATACAAAATATTTGTCACCTTATTTTCCCCTTCACTAACCAGCCTTTGTACAACAAATAAATGAAACAAAAGGGAATGGGAGGGAAGAGGCCGGCTCTAAAGTTTTATTTTGTAAGAATAATTTATTGCTTTTATTCACTGTTCAGCTTCGAATTAGCATTGTAAACAAAAAATAGTGAAACTGCAGCCTACTCTGCACTACATGTTTCTTTGCAGCGAACAGGTTTATAAGGACACTTGGCAATTCATCTATCACGGCAGCAACGACATACTGCTTGAATTATTGTGCTGATCTTGAGTTCATAGTGTGCAGTGAACCTACAATGTCATCGAAGTTTAATAGGCCATAAATAAAGTATAGCATTAGAAGTACAAAACTGAAGTAGGTAAATAAATGAATACAAAGGTAGTTGAGGCAGTGCTAAGCACAACATTGTTTCATGATAATGTTCCTACGCATGTTGCTAGCTAGAAATGGTCTAACATACCAGTTAGAAACATTTTAAAAAGCTACGGACTCGTAGGTGTGAACATCGGGGTATTGTGGCATACTAGTACAATATGCAGCTACATTTCTGTCCTCCTATTTTCTTTGTTGTGTTTCCTTAAAGCCTCTGACTCCCTTCACTCATGGACTGTCTTCTTCTGCGGGCTAGAATGATCCTAACATTTTGTTAGAGGAAAGTAGAGGAGGGTGGCGGCACTCTTCTCAAAAGTGCCTTTGTTTTGCTCTGCACCTGTTGCACAACATTCAATTTACCACAGGGAATGATTCTGTGGTTACAGAGCATGCTAAGGAATGAAAACCGCTCGTGTGCATGCATGCTTTTTACCAATATGTACCCATTATGACTTGCACTGAAAAGTGGCCAATGAGCTGTTGCT